>NW_027491293.1:0-600000 GCF_021521415.1 Bidens hawaiensis | reverse complement strand
GGGGAGCCGTGAACGTTGAGTGGTGGTATCGATGTTTATTAAAATAATTTGCAGCGGAATATTTCATCAGAACCGTAGTTAGGAAAATTAATCAGAGTTATAAAAACACCAAAATTCTTATTTCATAAACTGGGATAAAAACCCATTTTTATACAAACATAAGTTTTATAGGGATAAACACTAATTTACAAAACACGTTTCTTTATTCTGGTGACAAGCCACTTATTTAAGCTGGAAGCCCGCAGACATCATTCCTTTGTCTCTAACAAGTCACCTGAAACATGTTTAAAAATATTTGATCAGCAAGAAATACTGGTGAGTACATTCATTTATAAATGACACATTTTACAGTTACAGCATTAAGATGTTTTTACATCTGCCTGCTTACAAATTACCGAAAGGTACTTGTCACTCGACCGTATCTGTGACTGTGGTCATATTACTTATTGGCTAACACTTGTCCAATAAGTAACGTGTAATAGCCCAGTAGGCAAGCCTTGTATACAAAACCCCACAATACCAGTAGTAACCATCCCGTAAGTCTACAGAGACTTAATCACTGTAATGTAGTTTAAATCGTTTGAAAATATTTAAACTATCCGTCATGAGTTAGATGGTTTTGGAAAAGCATCATGACAGTGTTAGAAAATCAATTGTCTCACGCAAATGTGAGTTATGCAAAAATTTCGAATGTCTCACCTTGAAAGTTTATATTTAACGAGCCTTCTGGTGTTAAGCACCTAGATTAAACACAATGTAGTATATCTCTATTAGTATAAACCAATAATCATAACAATAATCACGAGACATGAAACTTTACACGATAGCACAATGTCATACCTTGGTTAGGTAGAGCTTTTGGATTCGTGTTATAAAAGTTCCTTTCAATCGGAGAGGTACCGTTACAATTACTTGGTATAATACAAGCCTTATAAGAAAATTTTAGAGAGATCAAAAGTTTTTTTAAGCAATTTGTGCAGTCCAATAAGCCTCCCAATTTATACTCAAAATTGAGCATCTTCGCGTATCGCAAAGGAATCTTCGCGTATCGCGAAGCTGCAGTAGGGTTGCCGAGTCAGCCCTAGCTAGGCCACGTGGCTCGACACGTGTCAGGCTACGTGTCAATGTTACGTAGCTTTCACGTCACATCTTCGCGTATCGCGAAGAAGCTTAAGCATACTCCTTCGCGTATAGCGAAGGTGCAAAAACACTAAGGCGGCCCGCCCTTAAGCGGCGATGTGAAGCGCAAAGTGTGCCATCAAAGTGCCGCATTGCGCCCATCGCACCTTGCCCGTGCGCGTCGGGTGCTTCGCACCCTCCGCTAGGACTACTGGGTGTGATTTGGCACATAAGAATATTATCATGTAAACTCTCTTTCTTATAAAAAGCTTACAAGTTTTGTAATCTAGCGATGTGGGACAAGAGTTAGAAATCCTATTTATACCATAGTGAAAGCCTTTCATTTTCTTCCCTCCACCAATGTGGGATGGAATTTTCCTTTACATTTTCCATTCTTCCTTTTATTTCTTCTCTTTTCTTTCTCATTTCTTCATTTCTTTCTTTGATTATTTTATTTCTTATTATGGTTTGTTATATCTAGGCAGTTTCAAAGTTAGATAACTGCTTAAAGCAGTTATCTATTCAAAATTCAAAATTCGTTATTAAATAAACTCCAAATTAAACTTATGATTATGTGTGACATAATCATAAAATTCATTTTTCTAATGAAATTTTAATGAAGCAATATTAACGAAAATAAAAATTTTCCAATATTAACGAAAATAAAATAACCCCAGCTAGGGGCGCTGCCCCTTGGACCCTGTTAGGGGCTGCCACCCCTAGAACCCCGCAACCGGGGGCGCTGCCCCGGACCCCCGTTCGTTAGGAGCTTTGCCTCTAACATCATAGTAAACTAAAGAAAGCATGCACTCCGCACATCCCGAACTTGCTTAATGTTTACTATGATTAAATTGATCACCAGTTAATCCAATTACACTAAAATACTAACAAAAGGTTTTGGGAACACGGCAAATGACGGTTGGCTGGAAACAAACTTTGACGGACTATTCGAGATATAAAGAGAGTATTTCATAAAGAGATAATGTTTGGGATAAGTTAGGATGAAGATATGCGGCCTATTTATACTACCAATTTGAACGAATATGGTTAATTGTTCGTTAATCGGATTTTGAAAAATCTGCCGGCGGTTTCGCAATTTAATTTGTATGTGATAATCCATTATTAGGCGTTTCTACGAAGATTACGCTTTTTCGTTACGTTCTACGAGTTTTAAAAGTCATTAATTTGGTTAAAATGAAAGTTTTAATGGTGTTTAGGACTGCCGGAAGTTCCGCCGGATTCTCGGCCGGAAAACCGTGAAGGAAGTAAGGTGAGGGCTGGATAATTAAATGAATATAATATAATTTAAATAATTTACATAATTTACCCTTAATCTTTCATATTAAGTTAAAACATAATTTAAATTATACTTACAAATTAAACCCTAAACTTTGAAATATGTTTAAATGAAACAAAGAAGTTATAATTCTTGGATATTTTACATATTATACCCGATAGTTTGTAAGTCGCTTAAACTTAATAAATATTAAGCTTCGGAGTTTCGTAGATTAGTCCAAACGAATAGTAAATGAACCACAATAAACGATGAAAAGAAAGAAAAGAAAACGAAGAATATATATAAATAAATAAATATATATATATATATATATTGAAACGCACAAAACGGATCGGTTTAACGAATATAATTGCCAATTCAGATAAACATTAACGAATTTTACATGAAATGAACTTGAGAATATTATATTATTTATATATATTTATAAACAAAAACTGAAAATTCGAAATGGGTCGGGTTTTCGGGTTTGAAAAGTAACGAATGTTACAAAACGTCACCATATACAACTACTTTCCAGTCTTCCGCGATAAGACGCCGCCATCGGAAAGCGCTGACGTCGCTGTAATGGACCGACTTCCACCGTAGCAGTACTTCACAGCAGCCACAAGTAAGGTAAACATCCCCGACGTTAGTTAAATTGTTATTACCCGATGAGTTCAAATCTGAAGTCACGATTTGAAAGTATGGTGTAAACACCGACGGTGACATTTGAGTGGAAATGGAAAGGGTGAATGACATGGTAGATGTTTAAATAATAAATCCATAGAAGCGACAAACGAACTCGCTGGTCGGACAGTCACTTGAACAAACCTCAAAAACTTTTAAAACTCTTCCTTCTTCCCACCAAATTGTTATCATTTAATTCACAAACAAAGTGATTATTTATATTTTTATACTTTTCATATTGTCACCACCATGATTTTGTAGAATTAATTATTATATATTAATTTATAAATTAAACTGAAACTTGTTTTGATCAGTTATTTCATGAACTAGTGAAATCATGTAGTTAATTGTTAATTGGTCTAATTTATTTGGAACTTGACTTGGTAAATAAAAGATACAAATATGTTTGGCTATTTTAAATTGGTCTAACTACTCATAATCCCACTACAAATCTATACCAATAGGTCAATTATCCAAAAAAAAAAAATTATTATAACTTAAGTTACCCTAAAATTGTAGGTTCGCGTGCAAATTGAAGACTATATATACTAGTTGTGTCTTTGCTCATCGATTAAGGTACGGATTCTGTAGTATTTAAGTTATAGCATGAATATTGTTCTCATCGATCTCATAGTGTACTGGTTTCGTGGCCTTACACTGGTACCGTCATATTGTGTCATTGTTTTCGTAATATATCGGTTCTTGAGTTGTTAGTCATATCATAGTTTTGATCCGTTTTATAGTATCGTGTCACTGTCACCCTTATTAAGTCGTTTCTTTATTTATTGCAAATTGTTAGATTGCTATTGTTAAATTGATAACTGAAACGGTTATGCATGCGATAGAATATATGTTATTGCACTCATTATCGCATGTTCCAAATAAACCACTGTACATTGACTTATTATTATTGAGACATATTGTATTGATATTGACCATTGTTATTGACTTTTATTTTGACCTCAATACCCGAGCATTTTTCCACATATGGGGACATAGGGCGTCAACCGAGGCACCTTTGACGTGCTCTATCTGTGGCGGAGTGATTAGTCCACAGCGTCTCTATATTATTGTGCAACAAGAGCACTTATTGATTTACTGGAGTGAGATGGTTAGGTGTGTGTGCCCACATTCCTATCTCACTTAATTTTGGTGCATTAGTCTGCAGCTAATGTATATACTGTATTGTTATTGTTACTGTTACTGGCTCGCATGGGTATTTCCATAGATAGATTGTTATTGTACTGAATCATAACTGATCGTTCAGCGTATTGTTACTGTTGCCGGTTTGCATACTTTATTGGTTTCTCGTTTAATCGTTCATTGTATCGTATTGTTCGTCATCGTTTATTGTTATTGCTATTGTTTCCTCCGTTACTGGGCAATTTTTGGCTCAGCCATGTTTCTTTGTTTTGTGTTTTCTTGTATTTGTTACAAGTACTCAAGGGAATCAGGGGAATATGTGATAAGAGAGTAAAAGTAAAACGCTAGAAGTGCGAAATCGAGGAACTTAATAAAATTTCTTTTAAGTTAAACAACTTTATTTTTTTGTCGTTTTGTCTAAAACATTTAATTTGAATGTTTTGGACCGTTGTGCGATTTAAATTAGGGTTAAAACTTTAATAAAAACGTTTTTAATGTCTATAATTACCGTATCGAGTGGCACATCAGCCCTAACCTGGCCGGGGTGTTACAGATAACCAGTGGCGTGTGTTAGCGATTGTTGATGCATAAGGTTTAACTAGTTAGTCAATCTGATTTGGTCATTGATGATTAATCTGTTAAGTGAACATGAGATTATTGTTACTTGTTTGAACCCCGGGTGTGATTTGTCTTTGTTTATTGATTGAAATTTGCTCAATTGACTTGTTTGATGTTAAATCCACTCTTTTACTAGTGTGATCAGCACTCCTAACTGTTTACTTTATAATTTTAGAAATTGATTACATGCTACACCGACCGCATACTCCTCGTAGTTGAACACCCTACTTACCCTAGCTTGCTTAAGGTGATTATGAACACTGTTTAATATTGTTTTTGACTAGATAGCGACTGCCTAGCAAAAGTCAAAGACGTGTTAACCTCTTGTTTGTTTGTTTTTAATATTATATTAATATAACTAATTCTATTTATTTTGTTTTTCTTTTATAACTTATAATATATAGCTTTATATTATTTCGAATATACTGATAAGACATGCTTATTTTTATTTACATGTTGACATGAATTTTATTTAAAATCGTATGAGGTTAAATTTTATTGAACATTTTGATATTAAATTGACACGACTCGGGTTTGAGTAAGTTAATGTCGCTCCGTAGATAAAAATAAGCATGACTCATCGGTATATTGGAAATAATATAAAACTTTATATATTAAAAATTATAAAAGAAAAACCAAATATAAGTAAAATTAGTTATATTGATATAATATTAACAAAAAAAAGCAAACAAGAGGCTAACACATCTTTGACTATGTGTTTGGATGCCAACACTTCGTTGACCATGTGTTTGGAGGCCTAACTCATCTTTGACCATGTGTTAGGAAGAAACGATCGTCAAAGACGTGTTAGACTTCCTAACACATGGTCAAAGATAAGTTAAAGTGGAACATTTTTGGAATTCTAAAGTTTAGGGAACATAAATGGAATCTTTTTTCAAAGTATATCCATTTTGGGAATTTTCCCTTCAATAATAGAATCATAGAAAATAATATCAGTTTTTTAAGCGTTCTAAATTGTATAAATTAATGGCTTTAGTATAACTGGTTGATGGGGTTTCAAAAAGTTTTACCATGCCTGTAAACGGGGGTGTATCTAGCTTATGTGAGGGGGTAGCGGAGTTTCTTGGCGAAGTACAATTTTAGTGTAAACCTTTTTTTTCTTCTTCGTTTTATGCATCCACTATCCCTAGACAAAAGATTTTTAGTCCACGCTACCCCTCAACTTTTCTTCTAGATCCGTCACTGTATAAAACTCTATCTTTATCTTAGTTTGAATCCTTAAATATTGATGTTCTCCTCTATCAATCATATAGACTGTCCACATGACCACATTCAACCGCGGTTCTCACAAATCTTTTTGTTATATGTGTGATTCAAATTCTGGTATTAAATTAAATTATATTAAAATAGTTAATATATGCCCTTGTTCTTTAAAAGAAAAAAAGTTTTTGTAATTATCGTAATCGAAAGGGAACGATATTAAAAAAAAGAAGGAAAATCAAAAAGTCAAGTAGTACTTTGTGGAATCACTGATTAGCGTTAATAATAAACAAAAAATTAATAATTTGGTAATTATGTGTGAAGGATCAAGGATGTCCAAATACATGGGCATGGTTCTTAATTATCGCATACTAACCAAGCCATGAAAAATACTAAACCACACCATCACGATTACATTAAGGTAGAATGGAACCATTGGGTGGCTCTCGCTGATTACACTAACAGGAAGTTCCAAAATTACACTAACTATGGTGAGACGACACCATCGGGTAAGCAAATATAATATGCACTCAATTAACATCACCGTTACTATGAAAAGCACAATCAACAATCATTCAAGAGTTGGTGCAAGTAATTGTCTAACAAACACACAAAGAAATTAGAATTTACATTACAATCTCATCCAGTTGTGATTAAAATTGTCTAGCCACGCATATTAATTGGTACAAAACGAGCTGAATCCAACGTACCAAAACGTCAGTTCATCCTTTGCCAATCTTTTATGTCATATCATGTCACACATAATTCGATTATTTAGCCTGTTTTTGTAAGAGTGATTTAGCCACCACTCACACATGTCCAATGACTTTTAAACATACAAAATAGGTACCGATCACCTAAATTTGAGAGGAAAGGTGAGAAATCGATTGCAACTTATTTAATTAATAAACTGATACAGCCCTTGTAGAAGAAAAAGATCAATGATAAATATAAAATTGGAGAGAAATGGTGAGAAATTGAAGTAGCTACTCGAATTTGACATTTAAGAATTTCATGATAAATTGTCAATTATAGAAATAACAAAAATGATTTGGGGGGGGGGGGGTGGCAGCCGGCCAAGGGCTATGCCGCTATGGTTCTATTTCTAAGTGATTAGCCCAAATCAAAGCCCAATGCCATTTCTTTTAAATTGATCTTTGATAGTAGATACTAGGGATGAGCGTTTTCGGTATGGGTACCGATTGATACCGGTACCAAGTTTTGAGTTTTCGGTATCGGTACAGTACCGTTATTTCCCGAATTTTTCACGCAAAACCGGTACCGAATTTCGGGATCGGTACTGGTACCATCCCGAGCTTATCCCTAGTTGATACCACCTTGATTATAGCGGTGAAAAAAAAGTGTAGCCGCATTAATGGCTTCATCTTTCATACTCCTATCACACTCACTAAGGTTGTTCACTATGAAGTACGGAGGGGGCTTTAAAGCTCTTCCAAAATGCCACGTCGTCGTCACATGGACACTGGGGGCTTTAAAGCCCCTCCATTATGTTTCCCTGCTATGGATTGAAGCCCCTTAATTCCCTTTTATATATATATATACACATATATATGTATGTGTGTATGAGAAAGAGAGAGGGTGAAAAGTAAGTGGCCCCACCAAAACACGCCCCTTACCGCCGATCTTCACAACACCCCCCCCCCCTGTCGCCCATAGCGAGGAGTCTAATATGTGCTTTGGTCATGTAAGTGCGATCATTTTATAATTATTAGTTAATCATTGTCATTAGTTATTTATAAACAACTATTTTCATAAAATAAAACATGAACAAAACACTAACTCATAGAATTATAATAAAAAACATAACAAACACACCAACCAATTCCTGATTGTTAGAAAGTGTAGAATGACTCATTTAGGTCGGTTACCATTTGGGAGCAAAAGCAAAATTCTCAGCAAAATTGGTTTGGTTCGTTTGTGTTAGTTTGTTGGTTTGGGTCGTCTGGTGTTAAAGGCCTTGATCCAATGTAGCTATGGGATGTGAAATCATATAATTACACCATAAATTACTGTTTTTTTCCTCTCCTGTTTAATTAAATAATATTTTTTATACATTTATCATTATTTTTTCTCTTTCCTCCACTCACATCCATTTTTCAAAAATATTAAAAAATTGTAAGGTATGAATAGTGAATCCTCAAATTTAACTTTCCCCTATAACATTTTCTCTCTCCTCTATTCACAACCACTCATAACCATACCATATAATTTACAAATTCTCCTCACATATTTTAAGGGAATGGGCTGAGAATGCTCTTATATGTAAAACTAGCTTTTGAACCCGTGTATTACACGGGATTTATCAAACGATAAAAATAAAAGGTCATTTATTTCAATTGTGATTATCAAAATACTTATGAATTAATTTAATGTAGACTTTAAGGAAAAACAAACAGGTTAACGAAAATTACTAAAATAGCATAGTTTTGGAAACATCAGATGTGAATTTGCAAGAAATTTAAAAAATTTGCTAAAATTGCGTAGTTGGTCAAACTTTAGGCATGAAAATTACACTATGTTATAAAATCTACACTATGTTATAACCCGCCTGACAAAATGATTTTAACCCATGACCCATGGATATCTAGAATGAATAAGATGAGAGATTAGAAATTAGAAGAAATGTAGGTTGACACCTAAGCTTCAACATTTTCTTTTATTAGTATTGTAAGATGTAAGATAAGATGTGTATTAAAATTTAAAAACTCTTTCTTACCTTCTTCATTTATATGCTTTCAAAAAATTTAACTAGTTAAATTCTTTTTTGTTGCTATAATAAAATTATTTTATTCTGAAAAAACTAATTGTTATATAAAATTATATAGTTTGTTATAATTAAAAAAATGATTATGAAAAAAAAAATATATTGCTGGCGATTTGATAAAAATAATAGTGCTTGTGAGATGATGAATCGCTTCTTGTACCAAGTGAGTCAATGAAACACATTTGTGGATTTTACCATTCTAGATGCTCTTAGAGGCTTACAACTATCAGTAACAACTATCATTGCAATAATTATAATACGGTTTTGGTTCATGGGCATGAAAATTAAACATTTAGTTAAACACTACTTTTCGTTACGTGTGAAAGGTTTATTTTCCCCTTTGTCTTATAAGTAAAAAATAAATGAAAAACTAAAGCCTAAATCCAACCCGTCCCACATTAATTTCATCAGCCACACATCAAGAACTTCTACCACCCATTCCAGCGAGATTAATTCCAACAATTTACAACCAAAGGTTAAGCTATTCTAAAAAATGTAACAAAAATGATAATGATAAGAAGTTATAATTACTGCCTAGGAATAAACTTGTCGAATTTCAAACATTTAATCATACCAACCCAATTTTTCTTACATATTTCCACTTGAAACTTAAAATACAAAATATAAAAGCTAAGATTTTTTTATGTCCTACCCTTAGAATTTTTTAAACCAGCTATGACCTGTCATTAAGAGATCATTGGTCCAAAACCATTGGTGAATTCTAAATCAAGTGATGAGAGTTCAAACCCCATCTTGCCTCTAATATAGAATCAATCCTTCATATGACACTGTATAGTGTAAACGACATCTATTCATAATTTATCAACGGGATACTTAAGAAACAACAGTTTGTTTTTTGGTAAAAGGAATCTAACTTCTAACTATACTATTAAAATAATAGTTGTTCACATGACATTCAAGTAGGCTCTATACAAGTTTTCAAATTAACAAATTACAATTCATTATCTATTTTGGTTTAATTAAACTTGTTAAAATAAAAGTAAGTTGTTAATGGAATCGAACTCACTATCTTGTTTCTAAAATGTTTGTGGCTTACCAATTCAATTAAGATGATTTGATGCTAACATTCTCTTTTCTTAAATAGATGTAAATTTACAACCTTTCATTTTGATTTTTTTTTAAATACAAATTATTCTTACCATTCTATGCATTTCAGGAAATATGCAATTGCACATTCATTATGTAATACCTTATAATTTATAAGATCATAATGGTCATTATGTAATTCATATATGTGTATTTGAGGTCTTCTGTATTTTTCACTCGTATGTTACACTAGACATTAACTAGTTCTCATTATTTTATATGAATAAATTCTATAATAACTCAAAATAATTTGTTTTGATGTAAATTAAAAAAAGATTATAAGTTTAAGAAATTTTTTTAAAAAAATTTATGGGTGAAGCATGTACAACATTTTAGTTATCTACTAAAATAAATTTTACCAAACTTAAATGGTTTATGCGATGTGATAATAGATTAATGTAAAAAATGAGATGAACTCATAAGATAAATTTTTTAGGAAAAAGAAAAACAAAAAAAAACAGCAATAATAACGTTTTAACACATTTTTATGATCTCAGATTAGTTGTCTAATTGTGTGTTTCATAAATATCTCAAATGTACAGTAAACGCTATATTGCATAACATAACGTTAACATATACTATTTATACTTTATTTTTCGCTACCCTTCTTCAAAATAGTCTAGACAAACTAAAAATAAAATAGTAAATTTAGTAAGTATGTAACAAATCTTTTTATTACAATGCGTTTAAAAATGCTACAATCATTTTTCATCAAATGATTGTCACATTTTAAAATTTTATACTCTTAAAAGTTATTTTGTAATGTTATTTAGATAGTTTTTAAAGGGTAAACTATGTCCAATGGTAACCGAATTCTCCTAAGCAACTTTTATTTAACTGACTTTGTATGTTTTTTTTATTCTTAAACATATCAAAAATTCAATATTGGTTACTTTTTATTTTTCATTATTAAATGTAATAGGTAATTTCCGTTATAAAAAATATTTTAAGATTTTTTAATTACATTTTATTTTCACTTTTCAACTCGAATAACGTGCAGGATTAATTTAATCAAGTTATGATTAAATAGATGAATTTTAAGTGTGAGATAATTAGAAAGTGTGTAGCTCTCTAGAAAAAGCTATCACACGCCAATCTATAATAGCCACCCATTCAAAGTTGTTCCACTAAGCGATGTCGTTAAAATCTTACTTTCGTCTCCTCCAGTCCTCTTCTTTATCTATGCTTCTATATGCTATAATGTATAATGTGACCCGAATCGGATTGATTATGTAGTTAAGAAAAAAGAAAAAAAAAAAAAAAGGAGAAGCTATAATTACTTTTAAATAAAAACATAATAATTATACTTTATCATGTTAGTTTTTTGTTTTTCAATTTGATAATCACCTAGTCTAATCACTCCCGACTTGTGACCACTGGTCTAGTGGTATGATGTTAACTAAGGTGCTGAGTTTAAATACTTGTAAGTGTGAGCTTGAAGGATTTTAAGTGAAAATTTTGTCTACAAGTATAGTGTTATGGACCAACCGCAAACAAAATTATTCGTCCAAAAAATCTATTTAGGGTTGAACGGATTGGGGGTGGGGGGGGGGGGGGGGGGTAAATGGCAATTTACACATCACATAAAGTGAGTTGCATATCATCAAAGCACCTATAACAATAAATTTCCACATCAAATTTCAAATTTTCTTCAAAAACCCCATACTTTATTTTACAACAAAACTCCACAAATTCATATCATCGCCTACTTTACATTAATTTATATTTAGTTAAATCACTTTTATAATAGATTAATTTTTTATGTGTCGTATGCTCAGTGGCGGATCTAGAAATTTTAGTCAGTGGGTGCCAAAAAAGGTTAACCTAGAATGGATCTGATCAAAGTAAAACGGGTTAACCCAAGATCGATCGGGTCAAACCAAATGGGGCGGGTAACAAAGTTACATTAAATAAACTATGGATAGAAATTTAAGAAACAAATTTCATTAAACATAATAAACAAAATACACATTACAATTGGCATTTACGTGATTTTATCTTTTGAAAATGGTCAATTATAGTCTCATTCATAACACCTGCAAGTGTTTTTTTTCCCATCAATTAAATAGTGTAGAATTATTAATCATTAAAAATGATACTCTAAATAACTTCATATTATATTAGACTCTAAACTAGCTATAATGTTTTCGAAACCTATAACCCAAATCATTGTTCTCAAATGACAGCAAAAATCTCATGCCTTTTGAATTTGAAAAAACACGTAAAAAATCAAATAAAGAAACCAACAGAAATTAAAATAAAAAAAATTATAAACTATTGTTGTGCGTATCTCGTAGTTCAAAATAATAACAAGAAACCGAAATCACAAAAAAATCTGAACGACAGATGCCCGATCATATGTGAAGACCTTTTCATCTCTCACTCCTGTATAATTTGCACATTCCAAATTTTCAATTTATGATGTGGTTTGACAATTAAGCAATGTGGGCTTAATTGTTATTTTCAAAACAAAATAAAATTTAGACTTGGAATGTTGAGCTCAAAATGTTGGGTTTGGGGCACTGAAAATAAAAAGGATGGGGCACATGAGTCGTTATGCTTAACATATTATAAGTTTATAACAAAAACTATTGATTTGAGTGGGTGCCTACGCTCCCCCTGATCCAACACTGAATCCACCCTGCGTGTGCTTGTGTTATATCTATACTATATATAATATATGAGACATGGACAAATTAAGACACCTACTTTTTAAGTAATTTACAAGTTGTAAAGAATAAGGTGCACCTTCTATAGCATGTAAGGTAGGGGCAAACTTGTCTATTAAAAAATATATGCATAGAAATAGTTATAACATTACCCCCCTCAACTTTACTCAAATTTGTTAAATTTAAGAAATAGTTACAAATTTATTCATTTTGATTTTAATTGTAACCAACTTCCCACCAACGATTTTCCAACGATAGTAACTTTTTCATACGTTAATACATATTTTTTTAAATTGCACCATAAAAATGAGCATTTTATTGTCTTTAATTTGAGTATAGTATTGCTATAGTTTTTTTTTTCAATTAAAAATAACACGTTGCGTATGGATGATCACAATTTGGTTTTAATGGTTTCCAAGTTAAACTATGAGCCAAACCGTTGGTTCGGTTTTTTTATCATTGAAAATCGAAACTGAACCATTGAAAATTTAAACTGAATCGCCACTAACGGTTTGGTTTCACGCATTGAGCTTCAATAATAAGTTTGCAGTCCTGTCCGGTTTTATATGGCCGATTTTCGGTATAAACCGTAAACTAAACTGTTTGCTATGGTTTGAACATTCGAAAACCGGCTGACCAAAAGTGATGATTGGTTTAAACGTTTTCAAACGAACATTGAGCATCCATAACTGTTACATGATTACTAGGTTTTTTGTATCCCGCAGCATCGCGCGGGCTCCTTTCTAGTATATAATAAAATATAAGTTAAAAATAAAGAAAAGATAAAATCTAACTAATATATTAAAGGAAAACCAATTTGTCCACTTGTCCTTCTTCTAAGATGTCCACCTAATGTTCCATGTCATCCACTTTCCATGCTTATAATTTTCACATAATTAATCAATTAATTTTAATCCTAATGTTAATTAGCATTTAAACCAATATATAACACACAAGCATTGGTCAAACTTAACATTTAAAGTTTTGAATTCATAACTTAACATTTTTTTATCCAACCTAAATATAAAAATTCCAATGTTTAGATTACATAGTTACAGAAGGCAAGCGGACAACAAGCTGTGCCGCTACCCCCTTTTTGAATTGCAAAACCCAATCTTTTAAAAACTGCATTTGCTGATCTTCGAGTCATAACATTACTATCATGACTCGCTGAACACGAGTAAGTAATCCTTCTCCAAGGGTGTCCACCTAATGTTCCATGTCATCCACTTTCCATACTTATAATTTCCACATAATTAATCTATTAATTTTAATCCTAATGCTAATCTTCTTACTATACTATTAAAGCAAAACAAGATATACACATGATCTTCAAATAGGATGTCCACATAAGTTTACAAGGTTTTCATATCTAGAATTGCCTCATAATTCACTAATTAATATTTTCTAGAATCATAACCTCACTAATTAATGCTTTCTAGAATCATAACCAATTATTTCCTTTCAAATGATTTAAAAACCGATTTTGACTACAATTAATTATTTATAACTAATTTTTGCTACCTTTTTTAGTATGACTATTACTTTAGCAATTTAATTATTTGTATATTTATATAGTTTCTCATTCACACCATTTATACATATTTTTCCTATATCTTGTGGTTTTATAGAAAACAATGTAAAGAATTCTTATGATTGCTATATATATATGTGTGTGTGTGTGTGTGTGACGCTTGAAATTTTTTCCACCCGTGTATAACACGGGCCACTATCCTAGTTTGAAATAAAACAACATAAACTTCAATTATTTAATTACATAATAATTATGTAATGGCTCTTTAACGGTTATTTTTTATAAGGCAAAAACAGTCCTATATTAACCAAAATCTGATATTGACTTCTTAACCTTAACTTCACTACCTTTACTTCTCAACCTTCACATTACAAAGCACATACCAAATCAATAAAACAACATTTATCTTCACGTTCATATTCACATGCACGTCCGAGTACCAAATCACCCAAATAATGTGCAAGAACCAAACCTTCCCCCTGACATTAATGATATATGGGGTGAGAATGATAGCTTCGATTGGCACACAACTTTCACTAAAATCTTTCCCCCTATTGTGCAAGAACCAAACCCACCCCATGTTATGCAACAACCACACTCTCCCACGGTTGCGCTACAACCAAACCCTCCCCACTAACATGCAAGAACCAAACCCTCCTCCAGATGATTTTAGCAACCATTCCAAACTTTACAAACGCCGATGGGAATTTGGTTACGATAACAATGAGCTATTGAGTGACAATTATGAACAGGATGATCCTTGGGAAAGAGAGTATGATAGAGCTACAAACACGGATTTAGAATTCTCATGTTAATTTGTTAATTTAATTATGTTTTAATAGTAATTTATGTGATCTTTAGGGTATGTTTGGTCGGAGGTAATGAAATGAAGGGGAAATGGAATGAGAGAAGGAATGGAATGAACTAGAGAATGAAATGAATCATTTAATTCCTTTGTCTTATTTGGTTAACATATGAGAATAAAATGAATTATTACTTCATGTTGTTTGGTATCCCAAACAAATTGTAGGAATAAAATAGAAATAATAAAAGCAATCATCTCAAAATACTTTTTACAAAAAAAAATCCCTACAATGGTGATAGTGGTAGCTCCGGCAACGAAAATGATGGTGGCGGTGGTCAGGCGGTAGGGGTGGCGGTGGTAGAATCGGTAGTGATGGCAATGGTAGTGTGGTACGGTGGTGGTCATGCAATGAAAGTGGTGGTGGCGGTGATGGTCAGGCAGCGGCGGTGACAATCGTTGCAATAGTTACGACGACATTGTTGGCAGCCGCGGTGGTGACGCTGGTGGTAATTAAGGTGGTGGTGACGGTGGCGGCGATGGTGGTAGCGGCAGAGGTAGTGGTGGTGCCGATGATAGTTGTGGTGGTTGTTGTTAGTTGGTGGTGTTGTTGAGAAAGTAGAGTGAAGAAGGAATGAAATGAAAAAAAAAAAGAAGGGGGTGGGAAGGAATGGTTTTGATGGAATGGTATTCCATGTGTAATAGATGATTACATTTCATTGAGCATCCAAACACCACTTTTTTCATTCTCACGCAATAAATCATTCCATTTCCCCTGTCATTCTTGTATACCAAACGCTACCTTATTTTTGTTTTATGTAACTTTTACTTTTGGGAGTATAATGTGTTTTTTTAGATTACTTAATGATATTTTATTTAATTTATAAATTTATTTTTATTCTTTTAAAAAAACCTAGAAATATATAAACGTAATATTTTTCAAAAATATATAATATATACTGTTTTCAGAAATTGATTTACTTAAAAAAATTCAAATGGGCCCACCACCATATTAGATAAGGCATGGGATCTTCATACACCACTCTTTACATATACGGTTCGTATAAGTCTATACGAGTCGTATAGACCCTAAGCTGTTAACGACCTATACGGCTTGTACATGACTACATGGGTTGCATATGCCACAAAAAGCTTTTTTTTTCCTCTCTGTATGTTTGTCAGTCATGCGTGGCCTATACGACCTCTATAGCCTTGAACAATTACCATAGGAACGGTGTATGAAAATAACAACCTTAGATGAATGGTTATTTTTTGTAGATATGTGGGTAAAAGCTCTAAAATATGTAAGATGATGATTTTTCAGTTATTTTGTTTGGTAGATATGAACAAAAGCAAGAAATAAACATAAAATGGAGAAAGAAATACCAATCATAGGCCAATTTTGTAAAAACAAAAGGTCCAACATAGATTGATTACATAAAAAACAAAGATACGAGCTAATGCTACATAGCCGGCCTGCAACTTATTATTAATAAGGTTACCACACACCAAGTTTGGACTTTGGATCTGCTTGATGCTCATTCCCATATGCCAACCTCCATGAACCCATCTTCGGTGGCACACCCTCTAAACATACCTACACAATTGAACCCATAAGCCACCTCACCGGTCTTGGACACCGCTATCAACCCGGCTAGCCCTTCATCAAGCCTCTCTTTTATCACAAAGTCCACAGCCTCCTGTAAACCCAACCCTTTGTACTCCATCACCGCGGCCACTTCTCGTGCAAGGGTTCCCCTGATTATAGCCTCACCTTCACCGGTGCATGACACTCCACACACATCACACGCATATGTCCCGGCTCCAATTAGTGGAGAATCACCAATCCTCCCGGTCCTTTTGTTCATTAGCCCGCCAGTAGATGTTGCGGCAGCACAACGCCCTTGGCTGTCCACAACCACACACCCCACGGTCTCGGGTGCGTACACACTGATTGGTAGACCGTTCATACGTATTGGGCTCTCAACGCCGACTCCACATGACTCGTATCCTGTGGTTGGGATTCTGTAATCAAACTATTGTTGCAAACCAAGAAAATAGTACTTGTTTTAGAAAATTGTATTAATTGAACATAACATAAGTTTAGTGAAATATAAATTGTTGTTGATTTTATTACCACTATGGAGTTGGCTTCCTTGGCTACTTTGAGCATTCCCACGTTGTCTTCGGTGATGAAATAGTCATTTTCTTCCGTCTCCACACCCTTCAAAGAGCACAAGTTATAGTTATTTAAAATGTTAGTAAATGATTTTTTGCTACAAGTATGCCGACACCATAAATCAAAAGTGGTCTTTCACTGCCGTCAATAATATTAGGGGCGGCTTCTTCATATTAAAATACATGTCGTTGACGGGTAACACAAAAAGTCAAGCTCCCACAGAAGCCGCCTATGACAAGGCCGACATTTACCAACTTTTGAAAAATCAGTTCATGTACGACTGCTGGAATTAGTTAACGAACCGTCCTTTAATTTAGATTATTTACTTTAAATATTTTTATTATTTTATTAGAGTCCTGGTAATAGTGGTTTGTGATTAGTAACGTATATCAAGTCATGATGAGGGTTATAACAGTTTAGATTTGTTTTCTTGATTAATAGAATTAATGAGTTTATTACAACATTAATCATTTTACTCCAATACGGGTATATCAATTTATTACCATGACACTAATCTCATTATTTTCAATACCGATTACTTACTTTAACGGCATCTAAGTCATGTCACATACTTCTGTTAAAGCATTGAAGCAGTCTTACGTGAGTACTTTATGTTATGTTAGCAGATGTTGACCCTTCTAATAACAGTTTTCATGACGGCTTTCACTTTAAAACGCACCCGTCCTTGACACAAATATTTTAAGACCAATATATCACGCTTACCATAAGTTACAACCCCGTTTAAAAAGACTTTTAAGTGGACAAAAAATAAGGTCGTTACCATTTGTTTGGCGAAATCTTCAGCACCCGAGAATGCAAGATACGAGTGCGGGGATTTGTCCATAACAAGCCGAGCTAGCGAAACGGGGTTTTTCACGGTGGTGAGTCCCGACACCGCCCCGCATCGTCTGCCAAGGCCATCCATGATGCTCGCTTCCATCTCCACCGTTCCCTTCTCCGTGAGCGCAGATCCACGACCCGAATTGAATATCGGATCCGTTTCGAGTTCCCGAACCTACACCATTGTTCATATTAATCGCTAATCATGCAAAACTAATAATTTATAAAATTTGGAAAATAAATGAATGATCCATACCACGAGTTCAACGACATCGATGGCCGAAGCGGATGATCGAAGAGCGGATATGCCGAGATTGAGGCAGCGAGTAAGCAATTGTTTGGCCTGTTCTTGACGTTCGGTTGGGAGGTTAGGGTCAACACCGGCACCACCGTGCACAGCTATAGCCCACCCAACCATTTTTGCGGCTGTCTAACTCAAACACACAAACACTAGCTTTATGTTAGGTTTGTGTGCTTTAAGGAATATGATGAGTGGGCGATGACTAAGGTTGATGAAGGCTGGTATTTATAGGCGGATGAGGATTCCAAATGTTGGATTCAATTGAATTTTTTATTTTTCTTAAAGTACATTCCTCCGAATAGTTTTCTATAAATGTGTCCGGTACGAGTCACGGTTCGCTTGCTCATTGGCTCACTCATTATAATATTAATTATTATAATATAAAGTGTACAGCATACCTTTTAATTAGAGGGTAGTTATGAATAACTCTGCTCAAAACTCAATAAAAAATGTTAGTTTTAACTTTTAGCCTGTTTATAAACGAGCTGATTCGGCTCAATTTATAAATGAGTCATGTTAAAGCCAATGTTGGCTCTCACGTTATAACTTAAAGCGTATAGTGTACTTTTTAATAAGGTGTGCGACTTACAACTAAATAGTTATGAGTTCTATTTTTACTTGAAACAAGAGGTTAAATGGGTGGAAAGTCGGTTATAAAAGAACCAAACCGGGTCAGTTTAGGAGTTGAGTCCGAGCAAAGACCGGACAGCTTGTTATAGTATACAGTGTATATATGCTTTTTAGTTTTTAACTAGCTGGTAGTTCCATACACGTGGGAGGAGTCACGTGTCTGGTTGGTAGAGGTCAGCAGGTTTTCATTTTGAAGTTGGGTTCCCGTCGGGGAAGATCCTCATGTACTGTGGGCCCGACACAAGATTCGTCAAGTGATTCTCCAAGTGGAAGTATTATATTCCCTGCCTTTTAAATATCCAATTTGTTTTTTTCTGTAACACCTACCGCATTATGCCATAAACACCTACCGCATTATGCCATATACATTGAACATGTGAACATGTTTAAAAGTGACGACTCAGAAAAATTTTTTACAATTGAACGAGGATAGGTGTTAAAATTTCATAAGGGTTATTCGGAATTTAATATATATATATATATATATATAGGTTAAGGATAAAATGAAAACCTATTTAAGTTGTGAAAACTCTAGAAACTCATTATCAACCATATTTTTTTAATTAATGTTTAAATCTTATGGTCCACGATTAAAGTGAATAAAAATTGTAAATATAAATATAATTTTTTCTCTTTTTTGAAAACATATATAAAAATTAGTAATAAAATGTTAAAAAATAGCAAAACATTTTTTTTCGATGTTTCAATGTTTTGTATTAAATTATACAACATATATTACATGTAACAAAAAAAAACGATGTTACATAAGGTTTTCGCGGGTTTTCACAACTTAAGTGGGTTTTCATTTTAACCTTACCCTATATATATATAAAGGGGTTTTTTCATAGGGTTTGACCGACCCCCCTATAACGTAGGTCTATCCCAATGTATTTATGTGAGAGCATTTACATTCAATCCATTAAATTTTACAAGGGAGATTTTTATAATTTATTGAGTGATTTAGGGTGTTGTGAGTATATGAAAGAAAATACAGTGATTTTTCTATATATTTGAAAAGTTATTGTTCACCACCTATAATTTTTTACTAATATTTTTTGAAAGTGGTTTGGTGGAGGAAAAAAATGTAATAATGAATGTGTAAAAATATTTTTTAATTGAAATAAAAAGAGAAGATAGTACTTTTATTGTAATTTTGGATTTGAAGATAAGCCGTGGATGAGTTGTGAACAATGTTTTAAAAACCGGTATGTACCGGCTTGTTGAACCGGTTATACCAGATTTTGGTAAGGCAACCGATATTTAAATCCCGGTATTTTTAGGCGGATTGCCAGAACATCGTACCGCCGGTTTTTTTAAAAATACCGATTTAAACTGGAAAACCGGTTTTAAAACCAAGAGATTTTTGATATTTTTTGCGGCCGGTATTTTTTAAAAATGACTTTTAGCCTAGCGGATAAATTATAACGAGTAAGCATAGTAAGCAATGATTCGTTAATCAACCGATTTTGTATCTTGCAAATCCAAGGTTGGTTTCTCTACATCTTTTGTAATTGATCAATTTCATATAAAAAGTATAAACTTCCTATTTGACTCGATTTATTCATGTATGATGTTTGGTTTGTGATGTTTATTAATGAACTTTAGGGTTATTTTTAGAGTTAGGGTTGTACTTATATGGAATTACATGATAAACTATTTAACCCGGTTGAACCTCTCGGTGCATTCTGGTTCAACCGGTTATACCATTTTTAAACCAAATCCGGTACAAATAAAACACCGGTTTTTAAAACATTCGTTGTGAATGCTCTGATTTCCCTACCGTATAAAGAGATAGCTTAGAAATACTTTTAAAAGATTTACTTTGTACATAGAATGGTTTATAATAAAAGGAATTTGTGTTATGTTGATATATTCGATACTAGGTTAGAGCCCGTGCTCCACACGGGTAAAAAATATAATAAAAATAAAAAAAATTTATATGTAATACATTAATTATAAGTGAATTAACAATATATCATTTAGAAGTCAAGAAATTCAACACAATAACTACTTAAGTGAAATTGGTAAGCATCTTTAGTTTGAAACATGAGGTATTGGGTTCGAGACTTGTATCACACAATAATTTATTTTTCAAAATTTTACAAAATGTTATCTTCATATGAATATGGTTGTATTTGAAGAGAAACCGGGTCATGGGTTATAACATAACTAAACAGTTCAAGCTCCATATTTTGTTTGAAAGAAGAGATGATAAAATAAGAAACTGCTCACATGGCATCCATGTGGCATCCTATGTGGAAGCCCTAGAATGATGCCATGTGAAAAAGTTATGTTGCTTTAATATATAGTTAGATTAGATTAGATTAGATTAGATTTACAATAACATATATTATTATGGAAATATTTTAATCTTAAATATACATAAATAAAACCTTTAAAAGCTCGCTAGTTATTTTCTATATCCTTTCAAGTCACCAAATTGTTTTATTTGTAAATGGAGGCTTCTCATGCATTTGATCTGAATTCACGAGTATTAGTCTAACCAAACCCAGATAACTCTTAAACGGGTTATAACATCTCAATATATTAAAAATTAATCTATTTTTTTTGCAATGCCTACACACACACACAAAAAAAAACGATTATAACCGAACCGAAACTGAAAAAAACCGAAAAATTGAAAACCGAAAACCGAACGGTTTGTGTATTTGAAAAACCGACTTTTCAGTTTCGGTTTCGGTTTCACCTAAAAACCGAACCGAACCGAACCGTGCTCGGCCCTAATATTTGATATGAAAATCATATAAAATAGGGATATACTAAAAATTAATATCTATTTTAAAAAATGTATACATATATATTATTTATAATTAATTAAGAAATAATTTTATAGTAAAAAGAATGAGCGGGCCATGAGTCTCACAAAATCCAGATAACTTTTAAGCGAGTTATAATATCTCATTAATATGTGAAACTCTTTCATCATCAAACTTTAAATTATTAGCTACCTTACAATAAATAAAATTAAAATAAGAAAACATATAAATCTTAGAAACGAAAAATGAAAGCAACCTTTAATACGGGAAATAAAACATAGTATTTTAATAAATGGATAAGTATATAACAATGATTGAATGATATTCATTTTTACATAATATATACAAAAATAATGTGAAAGTAAAATGGTCTTTAGGATTATTAATGTTCTTCGATTTGTTTGACATAAAGACTATTGAAATGCGATTCATCTCTATTTTAAATCACGCGCGCCGTAAAAAAATGTTCACAAATATTATTGACGTGGAGGGGGCGGTTTACTCGGGGCCTATGAATAGCTTAGCCGAGTACACCATCCCCGGTTTTTGGTTTTTGCATGTAGGATGGCGAGTAGTTGAGATCAAGTTGTTATACACGAGTGAACTCATGGATTGTAGCTGAGATGGTTTTGGTTGATTTGAGGTGATATTATCATATTAGTTAATTGTTGAGTTCGTACTTGTAAACTTGATTTTAATTGTTTTAAGAATTTAAGGTGACCACTACGTTATTGGTTAGTTGAGCCCCCCCCCCCCCCCCCCCCCCCCCTCTCTCTCTCTAGCTAAGTAAATTTGTAAATAGATGAAATTGCAAAAACACTTTGTAAAGAGTAAAAGAATATAATGCATGCCTAACCCTTAAATTAAAAGAAATGATGTGCATGTAGTGAAGCTAATAAAATACGAATGAAGGTAATTGCATGTTATTAGGTGGAGTCACATGTGATTAACCGGATTGGTATGAAGGTAATTTAAGCATGTCTAATGCTATGCGTTATTATCATCCGTCATATCAGTTTCACTTAGCTTTTCCTCACCAGCTTCAACCCCATCATTCAATCTATGTTAGAGCATTCTCAACCTATCTTGTAAGCTAGACGCGGTATTCTAGTGGAAAATACTTGCATAATCAAAAGAAATTAAAGTAGTGAATCAAATTTAATAGCTAAAGGCACCGGTGTAATAGATTGGATGTAATGGTGTAAATGTTAGGAACGTTTTAAACATTCATTATATAAAGGGCTAAATACACCATTATAAAAACCATTGCAATACACATTTAAAAAATGTCTTTATATTAAAAAGAATTTTAAAAAATTTGCTATCATCAACTTATAAAGAATAACATTTTGAATTTATTACAAGTTTAAAAAAAATAAGTATGTAAACATTATTTGAGATTAGAAAGTTATTGAAATCTCGACTTTAATAGTAGAACTTCATATTAATCATAGCCATCAACTAAATTTATTTATTTATTTTACCAAAAACCCTTCTATACTTTGTTTCTTTATGATATTATTTTTGTCTCTTCTGAGTTCGATCAAGATATATATGTGTATAGTTTATATTCCTAAGTCATGTGAAAACTTAGTTTATATTCCTAAGTCATGTGAAAACTTTAAATAATTAATTATATAAAAAGATGAAAATATACTTAGGCTAAAGGGTATATCACATCCCCTCGTTTCTTTCATTCCTCACATCTATATTACCTAAACTAGGATAGAGCTTATGTGATATACGGATTGTAAAAAAGCAAAAAAAAAGTTAAATTTAATAATATACATGATAACATACGTTATAGATTCATAAGATATTAACAATGATAAAGAAAATTTTACAATTGATAAATCTCTAAAAGCTTTTTTAAATACAACATTGGATGTTAACTTAATTGTTTAATGATTTTCTAGTATTAATTATAAGTGAATTAATAATATATCATTTATAAGTCAATAAATTCTAACTACTTAAGTGGAGTTGGTAAGTATCTTTAATTTGAAACATGAGGTCTTGGGTTCAAGACTTGTATCACACAATAATTTATTTTTTAAAATTTTACAAAATGTTATCTTCATATGAAGATGGTTGTATTTGAAGAGAACCGGGTCATGGGTTATAACATAACTAAACGGGTTCATGCTACATATTGTGTTTGAAAGAAAAGATGATAAAATTAGAAACTGCTCACATGACATCTATGTGGCATCCTATGTGGAAGCCCTAGAATGATGTCATGTAGAAAAATCATGTTGCTTTAATATATAGTTAGATTAGATTGCATTAGATTAGATGCTAATTTAGTTTTCCTCTATCATTCAACCTTACCGTTGAACTCCTGATATGGATCATTCTTCTCTTTCACCATTATTCTCTATTTTCTATTTTCTATTTTTATTTAATACAATCTATAATATTTAAAATATGGATTTAAAGTTATAACATTTATAAATAAATTAAAATGATATTAAAAAATGTGAAAACGATTACATTAACTAAAAATATTACAAATCATGAACTAAAAAATAGAAAAAAAATGTGACACCCCGGCTAAAGCGGAAACGTCTGAGTGTGACGTACAGATTGCTCAAACACATGTGACACTATTAGGTGACCATAATAACATTATTTCATTTAAATCTTCATGTAACACAAGTTTATCAAATAATACAAGTTGTAACAAATAAATAAACAAATGATAAGTTATTCTTTGAATATCCTATAGGCATGCTATGTGTCTTCTAACTTACATCCTCGTATCTTTACACCTGTAACATATGTATAAAATAAAGTCAGCTACGAATATAGCTGGTGAGCTTCCACAGTTTAAATACGTACGTAAAAACCATACAACTCATGGACAAGTGATAAACGAGCAAGTAAGTCCTTTCCAATTGGTAACAACCAATGTACTCGGGAAATCGCGCAAGTAAGGTCCTTTCCAGTTGATAGCAATCAACGTACTCGGATAATGAGGCCCTTTTCCACTCGATCCAAATGGACCGGAGTGCAAAGGGGGGCGTATGATCATACTTAATGAGGCTTCCCAATCGTGAAAGTAATATTCGTGCAAGTAATATTTGTGCAAGTAATACAAGTAACACACAAGTCCATATACGAATTGTAGTTGTGTAATAGAAGTAACAATACTTGAATTTTAATATGGATACATATGCTACCCCAAAACAATAAAAATATTAAAAAGGGGTGGTGAAAAACTCACCTTGAAATTGAAGATAAACGTTGCAATGAAAACCGAAAGCATGATAACGAAACCGAAGCGGTCGAACATGCGTTAAAGAAATCCGAAACGATTGAACTTCTCGAACTATAATTAAAACAAAAGCAAAGTCTAACTATCAGGATTGAAAATGTTAAAATTATTTTGTTAACGGAATTAAGCATTATTTAATGTAACTTTTATTATTTTATGGCATTTTTATATTTTAATAATATTGTTTAAGCTTTAACGATTTAAATTAATATTTTATTAATAACTTAACGCTAATACGAGAATTATAATATTTGCGAATCACAGATTTTAACTATAGTTTTATCTAAAAAAATGATTATGTTTACAATTTATAAAAGGTAACGAGCTATAGTCAACGAAACGGAAAAATAAAATAATTTTATCGGGTTTAATGAAGGTGAACGTTAGTTTTTAGGTGAAAAATGTTAAACTTAGATTTATACATAATTTATTTATGTTAAAATGATTTTATTTGATTTAAAATAATTTTTAATAATCTATTTGGTTTATTTAATAATAAAGACGACTTAAAAGAATTTGGTTCATTTCCGGTCGGACCCGGACTCAACTTTAGGTTGGGTTCGTTTCCGACATGGTAAAAAGTATTATATTTTAGAGAGTGAGATGAAAAGAATTAGTTTTAGATGTTGGATAAATAAAATAACTAAACCGAACCGAATAAATACATAAGCGAGTCAAGATCGTTTTTGATTAACTACACTAATGTTAAATAAATAATATAACATTAAGTTCTAAACGACACGAACAAGCAGAAACTAAAAACATACCCGGAACAAGAACTTAGATAATAAAAGAAGAAATCTTGAACTTCACGGTTTGACTTCATAAATCAAAGTAGGTGAAAATCACCACAATGAGAAAATAACAAGAATCTTTTGTAAATTGAGTTGTGAGGAAATGGGAATGAATGGAGCTCTATTTATAAGTGAAGTGAGCTAGAGTTGTTTCAATTGTATTAAATTGGTCAAAATACTTAATGGGTCATGAATGACATTTAAAGCTTGTAATTGGTTATAAAAAATAATTTGTAACCTTCAATTTATATTCAAACACATTTATTATCATCATAAAGAATTTTGACCAAGATTTAAATGTAGTAGGAATATATTTTTCTTCATCTTTTAAAACTAACTATGTAAAAAAAAAATCTAACATAATTAAATAATAACAAAAATGTACTTTGGTTATGCATAAGTGTAACACCCCGGCTTAAGCGGAAACGCCCGAGTGTGACGTACAGATTACTCAAACACACGTGGCACTATTAAGTGACCATAATAACATTAATTCATTTAATAAGCCAAGTAACACAAGTTCGAAAGTAACAATACAAGTTCAAACCAAAACATAACCATAACAATAGTTCTTTTATTGAAATACCCTAAGTAATCTAAGTGTCTTCAATACTTTAACCTCTAATCACGGTACCTGTAACATATGTATTAAATATGGTCAGCTATAAATATAGCTGGTGAGTTTCCACAGTTTAAATACGTACATAAAAACCATACAATTCATAGACATGTGATAAACGAGCAAGTGAGTCCTTTCCAGTTGGTACAACCAACGTACTTGGATAATCGCGCAAGTAAGGTCCTTTCCAATTGGTAACAACCAACGTACTTGGATAATGAGGCCCTTTTCCACTCGATACAAATGGACCAGAGTGCAAAGGGGGGCGTATGATCATACTTAATGAGGCTTCCCAATCGTGCAAGTAATATTCGTGCAAGTAATACAAGTAACACACAAGTCCATGTACGAATTGTAGTTTTGTAGTAGAAGAAATAATACTTGAATCTTTATAAGGATACATATGCTACCCCAAAACATTAAAACATTAAAAAGGGGTGGTGAAAAACTCACCTTAGTAGTTGTAGTGAAAAAGGAACAAGAATAACTTGATGGCGTCAAAGGAAACCGAAGCGGTCAATCCGTACGAACTATAAATAAGAATAAACACGACTTTTAACGGCTATTCTAACGGGATTCTAAAGTTGATTAATTGCACGAATAATTTTTAGAATTTAGTTATTATTTTATAAACATGACTGACCCGGGTCTTGGAGTTATAATCCTTGTTTTCAACCAGCTGCTCTAGACTGCATATTCGTTTATGGTTTAGTTATTAATATATAAATATAATGACTGTTTCAAAGGAATTTTATTAATAATAATATTAACAGGGCCAGTTTATTAAACCAAAAAAAATGAGCGTGACCCGGGTTTCGAACCCGGGTCTCATGGTTGCGAGGAATTGAGTTTAACCAGTTGAACTAGAAGGATATTCGTTTAAGAGTTAAGAATCATTATATATATATATAATACTTCAGGTTCATCTTCTTCACATGAAGAACATAAACCCTAATAATTCAACCTCAGTTTCTGTTTCATGTGTGTTTAAATTAGTATAAGGTTTTTGTTTATTGGATCAAAACTAATCAAAAACATGTTACAATTACCTCAAAAGGTGTTGATTTGGTGAAGAACAAGAACTCGCCGGAGCCAGAGCTTTGCCGGATTATTACGACTATTGTAGAGAGAATTAGAGGGAAAGAAGGTTATGAGCGAGTTGTAACAAGGCTTAGGTCCCTATTTATACAGCTAATCGGAGCGTATACGCGTCAATGCATTAATGTGATTTACCCGGATTTTCCGGCGACGATTACGGGGTGATTTACGGATGTTAAACGCAATTAAATAGTTGGTTAATGTTTTATATTGACGGAGAAACGCGTTTACATATTTATTTGGTTAAAACGACGAAGTTTGGTGGTGTTTGGGTCACCTCCGGCGCCGCTTCCGGCGGCCGGAGGGTGGCCGGAAAAATGGGGGTGGGGGGGGAGGCGGGTAGGGTTTTATTTTAATATAAATTGAATTAAAAATGTTACACTATTAGCCCCTGAAGTTTAAAGAACCTTTAAATGATAATATAAATATCTTTTAAGTTAAATAAAGTTTTCAAGTTTACATTTTTTAACCCTAAACTTTATGATTAAATTAAATAGTTTTCGGTTTTACGTGTTTAACCCGTACGGCTTGATTACTTTAAGGCTCGGGAATTTATAAATACTTGAATGACAACGAACATCGAATAATGAATATTAAATGTCGCGAATCACTTTATTAAAATATTTAGTACATCGAAAAGACCCAACGGGTCGGGTTTACAAATACGAAAACGAATCGAAAAACTGACGAATGTCACAATAAGAAATGTTATCTATGCGACATTGAATAAAGTATATATATATTATTAATGGTTAATATATTTAAATAACTTTAGGAAAAGCTATTACATAAGAAATATGTAACATATGATTGTATTTATAACTAAATTGATCACATCGACTAATAAAACGAATTAGTTTTCAAAATATATTTACTCTTTAGTCCTTGAACTTTGAGGTGCAATCTATATGAAATAGAATTTATATAACTTGGATATTTTTATATATTACCCGCACAGTTTGCAAATTGTTTTATCTTTAAAACGTTATCTTTCGTTAATTGCGCAAAATTAATTAAAAGTGACGAATGATAACTGTAAATCTTCAGAATTCAATACGAATAGAAAATGGAGGTATGATAAACAACGAACAAGAGTACATTAAAATGATAAACCAGGTCGATTTAATGAATACAATACAAACTCAAAAATGACGAATGTCACATGAAGTGAAACTTGAGAATATTAATAATATATATATTTGTAAACAAAAACCGAAAATTTGAAATGGGTCAGGTTTTCGGGTTTGAAAAGTAACGAATGTTACAAAAAATAATAATAAAAACTAAACATAAATAACTAAAAATTATAACTAAAAACCTAGTAAGTTATGTTATACTTTTTGTCTGTTCGTTTCAATGTCAATGTCAAATCAAGCTCTTTTCTTTGAAGATGGCTAAGATTTCTCGTTAAAAGATTGACCAAACGGCCACATAAGACCATTCGTCTATCTGCACTTAGGGGTGCAAACGAGCCGAGCTGCTCGCGAGCTACTCGAGATCGGCTCGTTGAAAAGCTTAATCGAACCGAGCTTAATCGAGCCCAAGCCCGAGCTCGAGCCTTAAAAATAAGCTCGTTTAATAAACGAGCCAATGAGCTTCACTTATCGAGCTCGAGCTGGCTCGCGAGCCTAAACGAGCTTGTCATTTATATAATTTTTTTTATATATATATATATATATATATAATAATTATTAATTAATACATATAATGTTATGAAAAAATAAATAAAAATAACTAAATAATATATATTATTTTATACATAAAATTATAAGAGAAAAAAATATATAAAAATAATTATAATTATATAAAAAATATTTGATAAATAGTAATCGAGCCGAGCCCAAGCCGAACTCGGGCTTCAAAATCTAATCGCGAGCCGAACTCGAGCTTTGAAAATAAAGCTTGAAATGAGCCAAGCTCGAGCTCGAACTCTGTATAAGTTAAACGAGCCGAGATCGAGCCTAGTAGAGCTCGAGCTCGGCTCGACTCGTTTGCACTTAAGTATATCGGTTGGCGTTAGCCCTCTTCTGCCTTATTAGTATCATCGGGGTAGGTGTTTTTTATTCGGAATGTTATGATAGTAAAATGGAAATGATTACCTTTTTTCATCCGCACCTCGAGCTAACAAAAACAAATTATTAAACTGTATTTTAAACATAATTTAGGTTATCTTACATATTTAAAAAACATGTCTTTAAAGCACTAAAATTTAAATCAAATAATATAAAACTCACTATTGATTCTATTTTATTTGACCTATCATAGCTGTTGTTTTTTTTTTGTCTAGAAAAATGCATATGCAATAAAATCTTTCAATGAATATCAACATAGATGCCTACCAAAAAAACGCATATGCATCACTTTCTGGTTGTTCTCTATCTTTTCTTAAGCCGTAAGATTTTGTAATTTAAGATTTCTCATGTTTTTAATCTGAATTTGTGGGTATGGGCTTCACCAAACCCAGATAGTCGTTAATTTTATAACATCTCATTTATTTGTCCTTTCATAATTAAACAATAATTTTCACGGACCATGGGTCTCACTAAACCTAAATAGCCCTTAAACGGGTTATAACATCCCATTTATTTGTAAAATAACTCTTTAATCAACAAACAATAATTTTCACGTGTCATGTGTCTCACCAAACCCGGATAACACTTAAACAAGTTATAACATCTCATTTATTTGTGAAAACATTTTATCAGCAAACCGTAATTTAGTTTCTCGCCTCTACATATTCTCCGTCACCGGTCTATCCTCTCCATCATTGGATTACTTTCAATTACCACCCACCATCGTCATCCTCCCCTCTTATGCATCTACCACCCTCGCCACCTACATCAACCCCTCTTTTTCATAAGACAAATATTTGTGTTCATATTTGTTCGTTTAAAAAAATCAACATGTTCGTTTTCGTTTATGTTCGTTCAATAATATAATAATCCAACATGTAAGCAAAGGAAAAGTGAACGTTAGGATATATTTTGTGGTTTATACTTTGTATTATGATTTCGGTTTTATTTAGTATAAATCGAAATCCTTATGGTTCTCAGTGGGCTTGATGGGTTGGGCTCGGGCTTCGTCTATGTGACTTGCACAAACATATATAAGCTTTATGTTTGTCATTTGTTATGAGATACTCATTATTATTCTCTCTAAAGGTGTAACCGGTTTTGGTATTTCGGGATTAAGTACCCGACGCTTATAATAAATGTGTGCTTTGAATCATGTGCCTGTGTTCTTGTTATTTATTTCTTGATTCATCACATGTTTGGATTCCGCCCAAATCACGTGTTTAGTTGATATTGCATTGCAGTGATCCAGATTCGGGACTTACAGTAGATTTATCCCACATCGTAGAAATGGAAAAACAACTTGTCTCACATTGCTAGAAAGATAAACTTGTGAGCTTCTTAAAAAGAGAAGGGCTCACAAGATAAATGTTCTTATATGACAAAACACATTTAGTGGTCTTAGCGAGGGTGCGAAGCACCCGACGCGTACGCGCATGGCCACCGGTTCGGGTGAAGTGCGTTGAGCACAATGTGGCGGTTTGATGACGCACTTTTCACTTCGCACACTCTTATCACCGTGAGCCGCTTGAGAGCTGTCTTAGTATTTTTGTTAAAAATAAAATTTTATATTTATCTTCTCGTCGTGCTACGCGACGGATGGATAAAAGCCTCGCCGCAATACATGACGACCTGTAATTACCCGGAAATTTTTTGTGGTCATTGTTGTTAGGGGTCATTTTATCTATAGAATGATCCTAATAAGTATTCCGGCAACTGAGATTCCTAGCTAGATCCATTATCCTGAACTAATCGACTATAAGTTGTATTTATTTTTGCTTGCAGGCTACTCAAATATATAACAACTCATAACGGCTAATATGACTAATTCTCACCTGGATTTTGGAGAACTAGTTGTGAAGCACACATGAACATGGGAAAGAAGAATTAGTCTACTAACAGTCAAGAGTTAGGGTTCCCGGATTAGTCCGACTTTTAGTTATTTTCATTTTCTATATAAAGGGGCTTGATAAATGACATAGGACATATTCTAAACACTCACAACACTCAATATTGTATTCTAGTAATCGCTTTCATCAGAGTTTTCGAGCTGTAATCCATATTTGTTATTAATAAATTTGAGGCAGGGGATAATTTTCCCCTCCCGAGGTTTTTATCCGAGAATCCTCACAGGATATAAGGTTTTTCCTCGCTACATCACGTGCCAACCATTTACTTTTACTGCATTTGTTCACCGGTTATTTGAAGATCACACTGCCTCACTTAACGAATTTGTTCATGAAACTGCTTCGGTAATTTTTGACCAAAATAATCGCGCTACGCGACAGTTCTCAGTTAACCCGTTGCGATAGGCTACGTGCTGGCTACACAACCATGACACGTTACATGCCACGTGGCATAACTATGGCTGGCTAGGCAATCCTATTAGGCAATAGCGCTATGTGATAATCTTTCTTTGAGGCCGCCGCGATACGCGACCAATTTTGAAATCAGCTATAAAAGGGGCAGATCAAGGCCTGCATCTTCATCCAAAGTCACTCGCTCTGTCTCACTTATAATTGATGGTCGGGTTTATTTTATGTATATTATCTTATTAAGTAGTTCGTTTTAGTATAAATATTATGTAAACTTTGGTACTTCAAGCATGTTTATATGTTCTGGGTCTTTGAACATTCTGAATGCTTATCGATGCTATATTACCAATGACATAATATGCAGATCACGTAACGTATGATTGCAATCAATTAATTGATACCCATGTTAATTACATCTAATTCCTCGATGAGTAAATGCTTTGAAATCAAATCACGATTTTAAACTAGAGGATGGACACAATTTTTATTACGCTTTGAATTAAGTTACTGATTCTTCTCATTTACACTTTGATCACAAATTAATTGATCAACATATTACGATTTGAATGAAGAATTACAATGCTTTAAAGCCACATCCACAAAATAATTTATCCACCGCATGATTAAACATTCTAGCAACTGTAAACAAAAATGTCACACCCCAACCTAAGGCGGAAATGCCGGGGCGTGATCCGATTGCCCACAGCTCAAAGATACTATCATAATATAAAAGTGACAATATCTAATTGATTATTTTAATTCCAATACACACACACGTTTACAAATATAGTAACCAATTTAAATAAACAAATATGAGTTCAAATAAAGTTTAATTTGATTATATCCTAAAGTCTTGTCTACGTGTCCAAGCTTCAATCTTCCATACAAGTAACCTGGATATGCGTATAAAATGGAGTTTTGTCAACATAAAGTTGAGTGAGAATATCACCAGTTTGACGCAACAATTAAATAAGCATAACGTGATAAGTGCGATAAATGGTATCAAACCTTAAACCAGTATGTGGACCGTTTTCAAGCGAATCGGGCATTGGTCACCATCAGGAACACCCGCTATATGATTGATTGAATAGCAATCTCAATATACGATTGATTGAATGGTAACACAAGTAAGCAAGTAGCACGTATGTTTGATTAAATCACTCACAATAACACGTATGCATTTGTTTGAATATATATGTAGTATGAAAATATGAATACGTACGCATATGTCCCCAAAACGTTTGAAAACAGTGTATAAAAAGGGGAATGATAAACTCACCTGATTGAATAAGACAAATGAGAATGACTATGACAAGAAAGCGGAAATCACGCTCTTCGAGGATTATCGACAAAAATCCTAATTAAATAATATAATATTATGAACAAATTATGAATGACGTAATACATATAATGAATTTAAGGTGTCGATGTGGATTGTGTTTCAATTACGATTTGTACGTTATGGATTGAACGATTGATCTCTACAAATTATTATTATTACTTAATTATAAAAATCATTGTTTGTCACAAAATCGGGTTTGCGAATAATCAATTTAAATAAATATAAGACGAGACCTACTATAAACTCTTAAATGTATAATTATCATAAAAATTTATATTTTAGAATCCTTAACGAAATTCAATGGTAAAACTATAATTAATACCTTTACTATGTTTAAGACGTTTATTACGGTTTTGTTTAAAACGATTATAATAATATGTGTGTGTGTATAAAATAAATTTGAGCAAACTTATACAAATATTTTAACAACGAGTAGCCTCAATATTAGTGTCTGGTTTTAATAAAATAATGATGGTTTATTATTAATAAGATATGTATATATATATACACACACAAAAACTTGTAACGAGATTTATTACCAAAACACGAAAATTTTAGCTTTATGATGCCGGATAAATATAGTATTGCTTATTTGATATTTAATATTAATTATAAATAATTAAAATAAGTTACAAAAACCATTATATAACAAAAATTGTGACTGGCCGGACTCGAACCCCCATCTGACGGCCGGATCAGACTCGAGCAGACACACCCTAGCCAACTGTGCTAGGGTGTCAGCTGATACAAGTGTGTAAAAGTTTTAATATATACAGATACTGAATATACCCAATTTAATCATAAACCCTAATTAAGCAATCGAGAAATCCGTTTAATGTATGACAAATTAATGTTAGGGTTAATGTTAAATGATGTGCGACGAAATGCATACATGTTTTGATTACCTGATTAGATGTCTAAGCACAGGTCAATTTGGATTAATAGGGCCGGCTACAGATGAACGACAAACAAGGTATAATGAGACGATGATACTTCAATTAAACATGGGGCTTTTGTTGGCGCTGGATATACTGGTGTGCAGACACGATTAATTAAGTTATGAACGATCCTAAGTTATATAATTGATTTTTAGGTCAAGAAGGTTTAGCAATTGAATCAATACGTATCAAATAAGATCTTATTTTCCTAATTAAACGAGTTGTTTAGGCCACTAATGGTTAGAAGAATCACAACCATGATTCAATTCCTGAGAACGATAATTGTGGTACAAGTTAACTAAATGGGTCACGGGTATGGTTAAATGGATACGGGTTAACGGGTTACAGAGCTGGGTAAATGGGTTACAAAATATTATTCATAAATTGCAATTTAGTCCTAAAGATTGGAGATGGAAACAATAAAAGGTTAAAGTTTATCTTTGGGTTAAAAACGTACATTCTCCAAAGTTATTTATATATTAAATAAATAAATATAAATTGTATATAATTTCCTTGATAAACGTGATACTTTTTATTGGTAAAACTTCCCGAATCATAAAACGGTTCGAGTAACGGGTTCGAATCAGTATGTGGAAAACCGAGTTGTTACAAAAACCAATCTGATTTTCAATTAAACAGTGTATTTTAATTACTATCTAGTTTCAATCAACAATCGAGCTTTGATGAAATTAACTTTGATTAAGAATTGTATAAAAATATGCCCAAAACAAAAATGCATTACCGTTTGAACGAAATTTCCGACCTAAACGAATTAAAATTACAAGTAGAAAAAATTAAATTGCACTCAGAGTAGAATTAACGCTCAAATCTTTCTCTCAATTAAAAGACCCTTAATTGGACCAAAATACTTCTAATCGTGTGCAATTCAAAATTGAAGTTGATATGAGGATCAATTTAAGAATTCTACATGATTTGTTTGATTTCATTGCTCAATTCTGGATGAGAGCTCAACAACTTCACGATGTTAATCCTCTATTCACATTTAGTTCAAAATTACCCTAATTTGACATCTTATAATCCAAAATTTAAGGTTTATGATCAGCGTAAATCGTTCCTGAACTAACTCAGGATACGCAGACGATTAATTATAATGAAAATGGAATCGATTGTGTCACACCCCGACTTAGGGCCTAAGAGTGTGACCAATAGTTGGTACCTGTTTTGTAAATATATCAGAGCTGTGGATTTATTTTAGCGAAAGACTTTTAATATAAAATATTAATTTTCATTGAAACTTTGCTCGAGAGTTGAATACCCGAGTATCTTGTTTACAAACATTATTTCAAAATACCACAAGGATTTTAATTATCAAAATCGAGCCATCTCCATAACACGAGCATCTAACTCCATGATGAATTTTAATTCATGCTATAGCTACTGTACTTAAGTACCTACAATGTGGGGGGAAATACGTTAGCGATGTGCTGGTGAAACGCTCACCGACTCTAAAAGATTTTATAATAGTTGTTAAATACAAAGGTAGTTTTCTGCTACAAACTCAACCTAAAACGCTCATCATTCTCGGAATTTGTACCACTGTCCTACACACACAATTTAAATGTTCTCCGAGTCTAGTAGCCCATTGGAGAACACCTTATGACTGACTTAATAGCATGCCTGCTTGGCCAGCTATGTTTTGACCCAGACACATGTGTAATCGGTCTGAGTTGCTTTTATTTTCTATTTTGTACTGTAACATTTTAGAGATCATGTAATCTCATGCAATTGTTTAACTGAGTACTCTTTATGACAAACGTGTCTATCATATTGAAAAACTTTCTATTTGTTTGAAAAGGGTTTAACGTATTCACCTGTGATTGTCTGTTTGGTGTGCCGTTTAAAAACCTTCTTGTTTGTCTGTTGTTAACCTACAATAAAATAGGTTTGTATAAATACCAATATTGTGTTTCTTGATCTAGCTACAGATCATACTGGCCTGGTTTTATCATTTCAAACCTCACTTAGAAATACTAGTTCGGTTTATAGGTCTAAAACTTAATTATGATTAAAATATTAGATTTTATTAAGTGATGGACCGTGTCATGATGAGACGGTTCGTATCATCATGTTTGTCCTGCTGACCAAATCTTTGTTGAGACGGACCGTATCAAAGTAAGACGGTCCGATTATGTGTGGCTGGCCGTCATAAGTTGTATTTTGATCCATAACAAAGTTTGAGATGAGATGGACCGTGTCACACCCCAAGTTAATGTGGAAATTCCAGGGTGCAAACCGATTACTCACAGCTCGAGGATACTATCATAATATTGAAGTGACAATATTTAATTAATTATTTTATTTCAATTATACACAAAATATCCAAATAAAACAAACAATTTAAATAAATAAATATAAGCTCAAATAAAGATTGACTTGATTATATCCAAAGGTATTGTCTACATGTCCAAACTTCAATCTTCAATACAAGCAACCTGCATATAGGTAGAAAATGGAATTTTATCAACATAAAGTTGAGTGAGAATATCACCAGTTTTGACACAACAATATAAATAAGCATAACGTGATAAGCGCGGTAAATATAATCAAACCATAACAAGTATGTGGACCGTTACCAAGCGAATCAGGCGTTGGTAACTAGCATGAGCACCCACTATACGATTGATTGAATAGTAATCCCAACATACGAATGATTGAATAGTAACCCAACGTATGTTTGATTAAGTCACTCACAACTATACGTATGCATTTGTTTGAAAACATATATAGTATGAAATACGAATAGATACGCATACATCCCCAAAACGTTTAGAAAAGTTGTAAAATATGGGAATGATAAACTCACCTTAGATTAAAGACAAGTGAGTATAATTAAGAATAAACGAATCAACGAATAAGCGAGTCGTCCAATACGCGTCAAGCGAGATAACCGATCAGAACCTGAATCTTTGAGATATGATAATATAAGTAAAACCGAACTCGTGGCCGCTGGAATCAATCCAAACGGATATTTAGATTTCAATTTATGTTAAATTTAAGATTTAAGCGAGCTGGTACTGACCAGAATCCAAACAACGAGTCGGAAGTCGGGTTTTGGTCAGTAGCCTTAAAATCATGTTACGAGAATAAAAGTCTTCTAGACCGAACGTTGAATCCGACCAGAAGTATGAGAAAATGAATAGTCAAACTTGTTGACTATTTTGCCCTTTAACGAGTTTTAAATGATTTGACCAGTCAACACCATTCAACCACCGAAATTGAATGAAGTTTATTGACTAGGGAAGTATATGAACAATTTCTATGTTTAAAACTTACCCGGAAAGTGAAAGAATCATGAGAAACGAAGAGTCAAAGGTCCACATGTATGCAAAGTCAACCGTTTTATGAGTGTATCTTCAAAAATAATGAAAAAACCGAAGAAGATTGGTGATGAACAGATGGAGGACGGCTGGAGTAGGTGACTTAGGGTTTAGGGATGATTTGTGGTAGAGAATATATGATATGTTTATATAGGATTCACTAAAACGAACTAAATATGGTAATTTACTTGTTTTAGAACTAGATGGGCCTTTAATGATCAAATCAATATTATAACCAGTAAATTTCGTTCTTGATCAAGGTTAGTGAGTATGGACATGTATCTAAGCTATATTAGTCTTCTTGGGTCTTAAAACAGTCGATTTATACCTAAATAAGCGATTTGCATGCTAAAACGAACTAGGAAAAGAGATCGAACTTAGAATTTGTTCAGCTAGCCCATAGCGCCGCGTGGCCAGCCCCTAGGGGTGCCATCGTGCAGCGCTCCGGGTTGATATGGGTTAGAGTTTGAAATTTGTCATAAATGGTCCTTGTAGTTCATAAATTGGTCAAATACGGAACATTTATGATTAAAACAAGAAATGAACTACGTATGAAACCTAAAGGGTATAAAATGAATTTAGAAACTTAATTACTTATAAATATTTGATTTTGATTAATATTAAAGATTTAAAAATGTTTTGTTCGTAAACGAATACGGGTTTGGAAAATCCAAAATGTTGAAGACCGTATAATGGTTAAACGATCTGTCTAACCTCACTGTTTGGCATGTTAAGGGTGAAAATCATTTTTAACACCTTGTGATTCTTTATCCATTATATGATCATTTACAAGTATGAAAACATCTATACTATACATGAAAATAGTTTTGACAGATGTTTGATCGATTATATCCCAGATACTTGTTTAAACTAGATAAACGAACTTAAACGAGTGCTAGAATGAACCTACATTCCAGGCTTAAATAGAACCTATGGATGATAGAGAATGGCTCTTAACACTTCTGGAACACTTGATCAAAGCTTCCTACTGCCTTAAACACATTGGACTTGCTTGCACTTGATTATGAACTCTTGAAATAACCTTAGAACACTAAACTATTGATTCTTTAAGTGTGTGATGATAAACTGATGTTATGTGCATGATATGGACGTTCAAGCATGAGGTTTTTAGGCCAAGGCACAGGGATGATTCATCCATGGGTGTTGGATACATAGGGGTTCGAGTTTTGACACCTCTTGATGACACAGGGAATTAGACGAACAGTTTCATTATGAGACGGCCCGTCTCCTAATTGTGGTCACCCCTGTCTCAAAAATACGGTGTAGGAGACGCCCCGTCTCATTTGGGAAACTTCAGGCCTGAGTTTGGTATTATGCGGACCGTCTAATAATGAGACGGTCCATCTCATTCTAACTTTTAGAGAAATACAGATTGAATTATGTACTTAAATTTGGAAAAATCAACATCTGGCCCTTCAAGTTCTAAACTTGTCAAAATGACACGAAAGTTTTCGGGGTGTTACAGATTGAATTTACAATTTTTGTCACCACATGTTTTTTGAAATCAAAGTTGTCGATAGCCTCATACGTACCTTATGATAAGCAATTATTTATGAAATCATATCTTTTATCTCATCTTCTAATTACGAATATACTTATTTCTAATCCTTTTATAGATTTTAGATTTTATTTTCTATTTTCTAATACACATAATATTTACAATTTTAGAACAACTTACTAATTGAAAATAAAATATCGATAATGTTAATATAAATAATAATAAAATAATAATCACTTCAAATAGGAGAAAAAAACCCATGATAAAAAGGGAAAACTACTTCATCGTCGTCAGAGTCGAGTTTTGTAAATATGCTTCACCAAATCCGAGCGAACGTTGTTATCTGTTTCTCGGTTACATAATTCCTGAATATTATCTCCAAACTAAAAAAATAAACCCAAAAACCTACATAAATAATCAATTAAAGTTTCAAATGTTAATGGGAAAAAGAACGTAAAACTCAAGGCAGATGGTCGTTGACGATATGTGGTCTTGTGTAGTGACAACACGGGTCAGGTTCTAAGGTAGGCAATAACAACATGGGGTGGAGGTTTAGTGGAAGGGAGCCGACCATTAATATTGACATCTATGGTGTGAGTGTATGGATGAGCGGGTACTGTGCTGATTTTCTCAAAATCTTGGTACCGGTACCAAGAAGGTACTGGTATTATAGACAAAATTTAGAAAATACCTGTATCAAAAACTCAAAACTCGGTACCGATTCAGTACCGATACTGAATTCGTACCAATACCCCTTATGCCTATGTGAGAGGACATGAAAACTTTATGCTTTTGTTTCCAATATGTCATACATGCCTCATGTATCATCTCCCCTACATACCAATTAATGTTGTCTCTTTTGTGCATCACAAAACTTAAGGTTTGTTTTAGTTGTTCAAGTGGGAACTAAACAAGAGGTATGTTATCCCCTCTTACTCAAACACGCTTAGCTGTGAATTTTACCACTCATTTATAGCCCTTGCACCCAAAACATTTTGATGAAAATTGGAGACAGTGTATTCTTTAAGGCTTAATATCTCTTTATAGATATGACAGACTAACATTATAATGATACAAGATTTGTCTAAGATGTTATGAAACCGCAAGAACTACGTTCAATTTTAAGTAAAACATATAAAATAAAGATATTCTCTTTATTTATATGGAAAAAATTATAGTACCATACCATGTACGTAAACAAACAAATATAAGAACATAAAACTTACTTGAATATAAGTAGTGACAGACCTTGTACATCTATTATGAATGAGCTAAAAAGTCACGAGACCTAAAATTTTTTTACTTAAAAGTTTCAAGTCCTCAATCCGGTTTGGGTCGGGTCAAACAATAATTCCAAACCCTAACCTTCCAAATTAAAAAAAAATACCAAAGGGCGAAATGCGAATTGCCGAACCTGGTCTCTACTTGCTTCTGTTGACTGCTTTGATTAATCGATTTCAACCCACATGGCTCAGTTCTGAACCTCAAGCCTTATTAGGCAGCGACAATGCCAACAATCAATCAATTAATCGATTTCACACCCATACTATTTCACCAATTCACCTGCTTGCTTCGCACCTTCTATTCGGACTTATGTGCCGAACCTCACAAGTCAGTAAGTCACACAGCGGGCCAATGCACAATGAAAACTCCATTTGTTGTTGTGTTCGAACATCGACCAGATGGTAGGGTTGGATTTTCAGGCTAATGTTTGTTTTTTTGTTTAAATTCTATTTTGGGTTTGGGCTTAGTCTTATGAAGTTCTATTTCTTAGTCTTTCTTTATCGATCTTTACTTTTATTTTTTTATTGGGCAGAACTCAATACACACACACATATCTATAATATATATAAACTAAACCCCTAAAATCCTACATGTCGCGATGTAGTCGCTCCCCCCTTTTATGGAAGTAACCAGATTGTTTGATTTTTAAATAGAGACCTCTCATTGATTTGACCCGAATTCATGGGTATGGGTCTTACCAAAACAGATAGCTCTTAAATGGGTTATAACATCACATTAAATTAAAAATTAATCTTACCAATTATTTGATTTGAAAATCCTATAAAATAGGGATATACTAAAATTTAATATTCAATTTAAAAATAAAAAGATATTATTTATAATTAATAAACAGTTTTATAGTAAAAAACATAAGCGGGTCATGGGTCACCAAATCCAAATAGCTTTTAAACGGGTTATAACATATCATTTATTTATGAAACCCTTTCATCATCAAACCTAAGTATATTATTGACTTTCTTACAATAAAGGAAATTAAAATTCAAAAAATAAATATTAAAAAACGAAAAATGTAAAACAACCATTCTTTTTAGCCATCATATTGTTTTATTTGTAAATGAAGGTTCTCACGTATTTGATCTGAATTCACGGGTAAAGGTCTCACCAAACCCAAATAGCTCTTAAATGGGTTATAACATCTCATTATATTAAAAATTAATCTCATAAAATATTTGATATGAAAATTTATAAAATAGGGATATCCTAAAAATTAAAATCCTATTTTATTTAAAAAAAAGATATTATTTATAATTAAGAAACAAGTTTATAATAAAGAAAATAAACGGGTAATGGGTTTCACCAAACCCAGATAGCTTTTAAACCGGATTATAACATATCATTTATTTGTGAAACCATTTTATCATCAAACCTCAAGTATATTAATTATTAACTTTCTTACAATAAATAAAATTAAAATCCAAATATACATATATAAATATTAAAAACGAATAATGTAAAACAACCCCCGTAATACGGGGGATAGAATCTAGTATATATAAATGTGTGTGTGTGTGTGTGTTATTTTTTTCAGAAAAATACACTACTGAACAAAAAGCGTGGTTTTGGCCGAGGCCCGCTTTGGCCTGTTAGAAGATCCGTCATTGAATGTAAGATGATTCAACCAATAGGCTTCTCTTAGTGGAGTTGTTTTAAACAACTAGGTTTTATCCTCCGTATTACGGGGGTTGTTTTACATTTTTCATTTCCAATATTTATATATTTTTTTGGACTTTAAATTTATTGTAAGTAAGTTAATAATATAGTTAGGGTTTGATGATGAAAGAGTTTCACAAATAAATGAGATGTTATATCCCGTTTAAAAGCTATCTGGGTTTGGTGAGACCCATGACCCGCTTATTTTTTTTACTATAAAATTGTTTCTTAATTATAAATAATATCTTTTAAAAAAATCGGATATTAATTTATAGTATATCCCTATTTTATAGGATTTTCACATTAAATAGTTGGTGGGATTAATTTTTAATTTAATGAGATGTTATAACCCGTTTAACGACTATCTGGGTTTTGTGAGACCCATACCCGTGAATTTGGGTCAAATGCATGAGAAACCTCCATTTACAAATAAAACCATCTGGTGACTTGAGAGAATGTAGGAAGCAATCAGAGAGCTTTTAAAGATTTCGTTTATATATATTTGTGATGATGTGACTTTTTGTTTTTTTTTCAAATGAATTATGAAACTCATTTGGTAATTATCCAAAGAGAATCCAAGCATCCTATTTATTAGAATAATTAATCTTGCAATAAACCAAATTAAATTATTTTATAATAACTAGTTTTTTACCTAGCGCATTGCGTCGGACATGTCAGTAAAACTCAGACGATGGTAAAAAACAAGTGTTGGTTGGTGACATACTTTATTGTACCCGAATTAAAACCAAATATAAAAAAAAAGACTATAAAAATTGAGGTGGACCAATGGGGTGACGCCGGATGGTAAAACTCAAGCGTTGGTAAACCTAACCGCTGTCGATCATGGGCGTTTATAGCACCGGGAACTTAAGAATAAACAAAAAAAGTTGGCGTCGATCGGTCTCCATTAGTTTCGTTATGGTGATTGAACTAAAAAATCATATACAAGATTTGCGGACCAGCTCGGTGCTGCCAACTTGCGACACCAAACTTCTTTTTTCTTATATAGTTGTAATTGTTTGTCATTCATGTATGGTCTGCGCCAACCGAGTGCGTCATGCATACCGAGCAAGCATCATGGTGTCCGCATAAGGTATATTGTGCCTTAGTTCCATGTATTGGACCACACCATGAGGTTAAAAATACGAAGGCGAGTTATCTTTAGATTTTCCATTTGTGTTAAACATTGATATTCATTCATCATGATTCTGTTTTGTGTGTGGTTTAGTTCGATAACATAGACCCAAAAATAATAATTATTTATATAACTCATATATAGATATAATTATTGATGCCCAAAAATAAGGAAAACTTATTTTCACCACAAAATTTCTCAACAGAAACCTTGTGGGACGAATCATCGATTCGTTCCTATGTGGTTTACGTATACCCTACTATTGTAAAAGATAACAAAATAGTACTAAATAGTATACCCGACGGCGAAACATAACTCGATATTCCTATGTGGTTTACGTATACCCTATTATTGTAAATCAAACCGATAACTGTTAGTACTAAATAGTATTAGGTATCGTTTGGTATGCAACAATGATATGGGGAATGGAATGATTCATTGTGTGGGAATGAAAATAGTAATGTTTGGTTGTTTTATGGAATGGAATCATCCATTACACATGAAATCTCATTCCATCAAAACTATTCATTCCCACATCCCTTCTTTTTTTATTTCATTCCCCCTTCAACCTACTTTCTCAACAACGCCACCACTTAACAACAACAACCACCACCAGTTCCATTGCCACCACCACGACCACCACCTTACCACCAACGCTTCCACTGCCACCGCCGCCGCCATCGCCACCACCACCACCACCACCTTACAACCAGCGTTACCACCACCTCTGCTTGGCCATCTTTGCGGTAACCACAACAATCATTGTAATCACCTCTGCTTGGTCATCACCGCCACCACCACTGTCGCTACTTGACCACCACCACCTGACCGCCACTGTAACATTCGTTACTTTTCAAACCCGAAAACCCAACCCATTTCAAATTTTCAGTTTTTATTTATAAATATTATATATATATATCATTATGTTTCATCGCATGTGGTTATGTGACATTCGTTATTGCTTCACATTCGTTAAACTGACTCGTTTTGTTATTTCGATATTGTTTTGTTATACGTTCATCTTGAATATAATTATTAAAGATCAGGATGAGTTACGATTATTTTCGTTCAATTTCTTTTCATTTTGTTCAAATAATGGAACGCGGAGGTTTAAAGTTTATTAAATGTAATCTATTCGCAAACTATCGGGTATAACACGAAAACAATCCAAGTATATTAATCTTTCATTAACTTTATAAATCCTTTCAAAGTTTAAAGTTTAACGTATAAATATACTTTATATTATGATTTAAAACCACTTGAAACTTGAGGGGGCTAACATGTAATATATTCAAAATATAATAAAATATTAATAAAACCCCCACATCCAGCCGCTGACCCTTTCCACCTTCCACGCTTTTCCGGCGACGGCCGCCATCCGACAAGCCCGCAATTCCGGCATCCCCGATTACAGCCCTTAAATCTCGCCTTTGACCCGAAAGTCTAGCATAACGTATTTTTGGCAACGATAATCAACATCGATTAATAACTTAACTATATTATAACGACCCGGAACCGTGTTTTAATCCCCACAACATCCGCCGGAAAAACGGCCAAAGACAATTAATACAATTAACACAGCTACGCTCCAATTCGTACTATATAAAGTGTCACACCCCAACCTAAGGTAGAAATGTCGGGGCGTGAGCATGATTGCTCATAGCTCGAGGTAATTATCATGCAATAATTGTGACAATATCTAATAATTAATTCATTCCAAAAATAACCAAATAATATCCAAAAATAGTAATTTAATTTCCAAACAATAATCCATGACAAAATAGAAATAATCCAAATTATAACTTAAATAAAGTGTTTCTTGAAATGGCTTAAGGTCTCAATCTAGCATTCCAATACTCCAAGTCTTCAATTTAAACGATAACCTGCATATACATAGAAAATACAATAGTTTTGTCAACAAAAATGTTGAGTGAGCATGCCATTAAAGCGGTAAATAAACCAAGGTATAATAGTCAACAAAACGCAAGTAAAGCGGTAAATAAACCAAACCAATGAGCAAATAAGTGTCAAGTGAACCATTTCCAAGCGAATCGGGCGCCGGTCAAAACTAGACGGTTGTATGATCATACTATATTGAGAATATGGTGGACCTCTCCGAATGCGCAAATTAAACAAGTAATCAATTTAGCAACTAGGTCTAGCAATTCACACACAATACCACGTTTGCTAATGTTAAGATATGTATAATATGAAATATTATAAGTACGTATACGCCCCCAAAACTTTTGAAAATATGTGAAAACGGGGGAATGACAAAACTCACATATGATGCCTCTAGAACTCGTGACTCTTTTGGGCGAATGTCAGGTCGTTTCTGGGCATCAAATGCACCTGGGAATTTAACCAAACTAAACATTAATGAAATCCTTGGAAGTGGGAAAAATAATCAATGAAATCAGAGTTCGTTTGATACCTTAAACAGGATGACAAAGTAAAAGTATCACTGCAGTATCGGTTCTTGCGCAGTATTGACTTTAAGTGGATTTGAAGGTCGAAAACTTGATAAAATGAAGTGAGGCCGGTGTTAATCTTTCAGGAGGAGATTGAAGGTTAATATAGAAGAAGAATGGAGTCATTTAGTTGAATTTTGAGTGAGATATGGGTCTTCAAAGTTGACTTTCAGCTGCTGGTAGAATCTAGGATAGAGATAGTGAAAGATTTGATAGATTTTGTAGGTGTTGGAGTGGAATGTAAGGTTGTCCAAGATATTGAAGAGTCCAATAAGTTAACTTCTGGATATCTTTTCAAGATTTGAAATATCTTTGCTAAGTCAACTATCATCTAGAAGGTAAATAGATAAAGAAAAAGAAATGTAGGAAGGAAATGGTTTTGCAACTTTAAAATGTTATGACTAGATACTTGGAATTGTATATGTTATTTAGTAGAGAATCCAAGGGGTTATATTTTTAGGAGAGTTGGAAGTTATCTCAAAAATTGGATAAAAAAATGTATGACTTATATGTGGGTGCATATCTCGACAGATTAAGGAAAAAGGAAGCACGTGTATTGTGTTTTAATATATCTATAATTATGTCATACAAATATGATTTAATTTTGTTAGCTTTTAAACATATATGAATTTTACTAGGTTATACATGCACTTTTGTAGTAAAATAAAGAATAAACATTAAATAAATCATTGAGGGCTGAAAGTGAATACTTATAATTGCAAAATTTTATTAAAGATTAGGATCCGAAAGATGTTCGTACAATGACAAAATGAAAACAAACGAATATGGTAAAAACCCGAAATGTTACATAAAGGACGTAAACCTCAAACCAAACTCGTACCAACCTTACATTTCATCTAATATACACTATGAAATCGGGAATTGATACACTACAGTTGGTTCCGGCCATGTCGTCGTTCGTCGCCAAACAAGAACAGATAAAGGTAATTCGTATAAGCATTTTATTCATTTTGAACCGACAATTAAAACCCCTAACATAACTCGAGCAAACATGGAACCGATTAATGGAATTAAAGTTCTAGGGTTTTGAGGGGATGAAGATGAAGTTGATATCTTGTTTAAATATTTTTTTTGTTCTATCATTTCAACAACATACATGTTACACAATTGGTTTGTTCATCTAAGCGTAGTCATGAGGACCCGGGTTCGCAACCCGGGTCAGAACCTTATTTTTTTAATATTAGTTTTATTAAAATCAATTATTCTTTATTAAATCATTTTAAAATCATAAAAATCATTTTAAATTAAATAAAAATTATATAAATTAAATAAAAAATATATTTCATCTATTTCGCTCAAAAACCGAACTTCCGCTTTCTTAAAATGTGAATTAAAAATTAATATTTAACTCCGATCGTAACATCTAAATTATTTAAAATCCGTTTCATTAAATCGCTAAATATGTTTTCAACTTGTAAACTTAATCCAAGAATCCCGAGCATATAAACTTTATGTCTTCATCAATAAACTAATTATATTATATTAATAAACGCGTTTCCGTTAAAACATAAATAACAATATAACAATCAAAATCTATAAAACTAGTAAAATAATTCCTAACTTTCAATATAAGCTTATGCAATATATAACCATGTTAGATTATCGATTGAGTCTCGTATTTATTTATCCTAGCTAGTGCGGATCGTTCAATTCGGCTTCTGTGACGTTTTCGGTTCGTTCGTCGTACAATTTTTACAATGCGTTTGGTTATCAAAATCACATCAATCTATAAGGTGAGTTTCTCACAACCCCTTTTTAAATGTTTTCATATTTTGGGGTAGCATATGTATCTATTACAAATTCAAGTATTACGATTTTGATTACAAACTACAATTCACTATGTGGACTTGTATGTTACTTGATTACTTGCTCGAATTTACTTACACGTGGTAGCCTCAATAAGTATGATCATACCCCCCCCCTTTGCACTCAGGTCCATTTGTATTGAGTGGAAAAGGGCCTCATTATCCGAGTACGTTGGTTGTTACCAGCTAGAAAGGACCTTACTTGCGCTATTACCCGAGTACGTTGGTTGATACCAACTGGAAAGGACTTTACTTGCTCGTTTATCACTTGTCCATGAATTGTATGATTTTTACGCATTATATCAAACTGTGGGAATCTCACCAGCTATGTTCATAGCTGACTTTATTTTATACATATGTTACAGGTGTAAAGATACGAGGATGAAAGTTAGAAGACACATAGCATGCCTATAGGATATTCAAAGAACAACTTATCATTTGTTTATTTATTTGTTACAACTTGTATTATTTGATAAACTTGTGTAACATGAAGATTTAAATGAAATAATGTTATTATCTCACCTAATATCACGTGTGTTTGAGCAATCTGTACGTCACACTTAGACGTTTCCGCTTTAGCTGGGGTGTTACAGCCACCACCATTACCGTTACCCTACTATCGCCATCACTACCAATGTTACCACTGCCACCCCACCACCGCCACCACCACAACCATCGCCCATGTCGCCTGACTGCCACCACCACCATTTTCGTCACTAGAGCTACCACCACCACTGTCGCCAATGAAGTTTAGGTCACTACACTTTTCAAATTTGGAAAGTCCTGTTAGGTTGTTCACTATGGAGGGTTCTTTAATGCCCCTCCATAGTGCCATATCACCGCCACGTCATCGCCATGTAGGTTTGTTGCGCCTCTCCGTAACGCCCCTCTATGGTTTAATGCCCCTCTCCATAACGCCCTTCTATGATTTAATGCCCATTTACCATGTGATATATATTTATATATGTATGCGTGTGTTTGTGAGAGAGGGCCCACATATTCACCCCATTGCGTCGGTCTTATTGACCCCCCCCCCCGACGGATTCCCCTAAGTTAGCGTCCCTCGGCGGTGTTCAAACCCAAAGCCGCCCAATGAGCGCCCCCAACAACGCTCATAGCGAACCGCCTTTACCTCACTCTGACTAGACTATGTTCTTTTAACCGGGCCTACGTTGGCTTTTAGAGTTTGGCTTGGGCGTTCCCCCCGGGAAACCGTATCACTGGCTGTCACTTGACAGTCGTTGTGCTACCACAAGAGCATAACTCTCTGCGTAACACACGGTGGGATAAAAACCCGGGTGGGCTCGATGTTCAAACTGACAACCTTTGAACAAGGCCTAGCTCAAATTCTTCATTGCCGATATCCACCTAATGTGACACAAGTTGGAATCGAATTTGAATATTCATTGGAAAACCCAAGCCTCCTAGCACTAGACGCCAATATCTACCCTTGTGTTTTTAGTTTTTTGTTGTTTTTCCATGTGAAAACATTGAATAACTTTGAATACATATAATTTTTTTTCCATATGAAAACATTTAAGAATCTATATGTATTCAAGTATATATGAAATGGAAGCTATTATGCTCATATACCAAAATCTATATTTGTATACCACCAAGGAATCAATAATCCATTTTAAAAAATTGTAACCGGCCCAAACTGTGACACATGTTACTAACTGCTTGATTTACGGTTTGATCTAAAATCCATCAAAATCGAATCGTGAACACCTTTGATGTGAGTAGTCATCCCACCCCTAAACCACCATCCCTGTCAGGCTATCACCTACTCCTCCACATTAGATCCACGCCATCATGCCCCTAACCACCCCTAAACCCTTGCAATAGTCATCCCAAGGCTAGATCCATCTTTCGACCCCCTTTATTATTATTATTATTATTATTATTATTATTTAGCTCAAAATAACTAAACTTATTTTCAAAACATAATTAAAAAAATCTACAAAACTTCATACAAAATAAAATTTTTAAAAACTAAAAAACAGAAAACGTTCTAATATTTAAAAAAAAATAAATAAAAATAAACTAAAAATATCATCCCGATGTCTAGCGATTTCTCTTTTTTCTTCTAAAATCCCTTCTTTAACTGGTTCGAACAAGTTTTCGTCGACTGACTTGCATAGAGGTCTAAATCTGCTTTCCATTGATGGACTACAAAACGTCTTGTGCTGCTTTATTTTTTGCAATGTTACTTTCGTCAATCTTGCCCGATCTTTCCTTCTAATGACACGTGAAGTCAGTTGTCTTTTCCCTTTACTTTCGCAATTTTTACCAAAACGCTTAATGATGCTTGTCTTTTCCCTTTGCGAGTTGGTCTTTTCGGCTATGGGGGATAGTGTCTTGTGAGAACGGACCTTGCAAAAACGGGTTGTCATCATCATCGGCGTCCAAGTTCATGTTAAAGCGTAGATATTTGGCGTCAAAAAAACTTGTGTACGTGTGAAAGCCGATACCTTGATTCGCTTAGACGATTGGACTATCAAAATGCCGGCTTCCATATTCGCAACGAGAGTCCATTTCATATGAGACCTTAAAACATTACACACCATTATATATGGAAAACTTTTTTTGCTGTTGATTCGGTCTGAGGGTTACAGGAACTACAGGCTCAAGATTTTTTTCAAACATTTAGCTTCTCGTGGTGGATTCCATAATTTCGTGATGGATTCATGAATTTTTATGAGAAAGTTTAGGTTTGTAGAGAGATAAATTTGTGTGTAAATTTTTTAATTGGTTAGGTTAAAATTAGAGTAAAATTATTATTATTATTATTATTATTATTATTATTATTTGGTTGAATATGATCATTAAATGCCATTTGACCATTGAGAATGATTGGCGTTTTCTGTGAATACACCCGCCTCGGCATTCATTGTTTTCGGGGTCTACTAGGGTGGGGCAGTGTTCCTGCAAGGGCTAGGCGGCACAGGTGTCCACCCTGTGACCATTCGATGCGCCCTAACAAAAATGTTATTCTCAAAATAGAAAGTATAATTTACAAAATTACGTTCCCAAGACATGTATTAGAATATTAGCCTAATTTGTTTAAACCTTGGAATTAAAACCCTCCAAAATAAAATATTATCTTTTGGGAATCTTAACACCGAGAGAATCGTGATTTACAAAATTATAGCGGCAATCGAAATTTGTGTTATTAACTGGTACTTAAGTGTTAACTCGTATCAAATTCTTTTAAAATTGTAAACGTATTTAGTGAAATGTAAGAATACCATTGGATGCAACTTTAAAAACTATTGGGACATGATGAAACAAACTATTTGATAAATAAGGAAAGTTTTTCTCAAGTGGAAAATATGTTTTTCAACAACTTTGGATACGAATAATTACATTTACGTTATTTTTCTTAGCGTGCATATGCCCATCTAATCTAACTAATATATTAAAGCAAACTAATTTGTCCACTTGTCCTTCTTCTAGGATGTCCACCTAATGTTCCATGTCATCCACTTTTCATGCTTATAATTTTCAAATAATTAATCCATTAATTTTAATCCTATTGCTAATTAACATTTAAACCAATATGTAACTCAAACATTGGTTAAACTTAACATTTAAAGTTTTAAATTCATAACTTAATATTTACTTTGACTTTATTATAAGAAGACATAGGTTAAATATTGTAACAACTAATTATAATTAACAAAATGATCACAAAAGGTTTTTTTTTAATATTACTAAAATCTCGGTTTGACAATGCATTTTTATTTAAATTAGTAGTTCCTTCTGTTTTGAGTTTTTACTTTTTAGTATCTCATATTTAGATATCACAATTACGATATATGCATTTTAATTGGATATTATTTTTTAATTACATTTTGGTAAAAAAATCATTTTATGTATTATGGATTTTAAAACTTTAAACACCATTTTAAATTTGAATTCATGACTTTAAGTATAGTTGAGCTTGCACTACACCATAGGTTAAATTTGTTAACAATTAATTATAATTAATGAAAAGATAATAAAATTATTATTGTTACTTTTAAGTCTTACTAGAATCTCCGTTTTTATTTATTTAAGATATATACACATTTACAATAACACAGTTTGACATTTCATTTTTATTTTAATTATCGTTTCCAATTTTATTTTACTCATAGTAATCCTCTCACATATATGTTTCACAATTCATATATTTTGGATATATATGATATATATTTTTTCAGTTTTAAATTTTGAATTTAAAATGAATCAATTTGAATCAACATTCCATGTTTAATCAATTAACCAAAAATATACATAATCTTACCTCCCTATATAAAATGTATGACAGAAGAATTTTTACACCAATATCGATCGATCTAAGAAGCAAATCCATGGTCATTGTAAATTTCATTTTTATTACTCATTGTTCCATTCATATGTATTGTTGTTAATATGCATACATTTACATTTATATCAATATACTTATTTGTATACAATCATATTATTTCACAAATGGCGGAATGGAGCCACAAAACATTTTGGTTGATGTTGATCGTTTGTCCACTGTTACAATAGTGTTTTAAGTTTTATCACTTCTCAAGATTATTGATATTTTGCTTACTAGTAATCTAAGGTACGCTCTTATGCTAATCCTGTCGACTTTTATAACGTTCATCTATTAAAATTGTTTATGAGATCCTCCATATTAACATGTTGAATAAACATAAAACACTCTACGGAATTTGTTTATTACATGTTATGCATGCTATCGTATTATCCTGTTTTTCAATCAACAAACATGCGTAACCAATATTACATCAGAATCTTAAATTTATTATTAGTAATTATATTGTTTGATTCAAGATTTTATATATACAGGTATAATATAATGATAATTCCAAAGTTATATTATTATGGTGCACTTTTTTTATGATATAAGTGTCTAACATTTGTATATGCATCAGGATATATTGTTGTAAATTTTGTATTAAGATTGTTTGACCTTAATTTAAATATACTATGGTTTTTAATTAGTCAGTCAAATTGAAGTTTGCATAATGGTTTTTAATTAACTATTATTTGTTATGGCAGGCTGTGAATCAAATTGCCTTTTTTTGGTTGACAATTATCCAGCCAATGATGCTGATGTGCTACATAGTGAAGTTTTTGAATGATATGTTACTTATGATGCAGCTTGTAAAGTTTTTTGATTATGTTTAGAATGGATCGGAACTAGATGTATATGTTTTAGTATTTTAAATACTTTTGAAACATTGTTTGGGTTTACGACTTTGTATTAATGTTATGATGGTTAGCAAGATATCTTAAGGGTGTGTTAATGTATGTATAATCCTTTTAGTTTTATTTTCTATCTCATGTATGCTATATCCAGCATTACAATAATTAATAGTTTTTAATTATATATATCATCATTTGAATAGTGATTCGTAAAATCATAGTATACAAATTGTCCATACTTTATATTCACAAACAATAATCTTACTCCCCTCGGTCCCTGCTTGTTTAATTAACATTGTTTATATTTCCACCAGTGACATCAACGGGTCCATAACCTTGAGTACAATAATCAAACAAAGGATATTAGTCTTCAAATAAAAAAAATAAATATAAAAAATCCAATTCTCCAAATATTAAAACATAACAATGAAAACATCTCATTCCTTTATTAGTCAAAAAATGCTAATCATAATTTGAATTTGAGAATGAAAATAATTTGAAGAAGTCATCAATTACATTATTTGAAGATAAACTGAAGAGGAAACTTGTGGATGTACGTTGATGATAAATTTAGCATACCAGCAACTAAGCGTAAAACATCAAATGTGGAAGAGAAGACAAATGTGTTTAATGGTGTTGTTAAAGATGAAGTTGATAGAAAAATGACATCTGGTGTTAAACTTGTAACTCCTAAGTTGGAGAAGGTTTCAAAAAGAATGGTTATGATTACCATTTGTTGATTAATAAATAATGACAATGATATGTTTTTTATTGTTATGTTTTAAGATTTGGAGACTTTTTTTTTATTTAGAGCAAGGTTGTAAAAGTCGTTAGACGGTCCTAGGTAGTCGATTGGGGAGTTGCGAGTACTCGGGAGTAGTCGGGGATTACTCGGAAAATAACTACGGAGTACTCGGCTGAGGCAATGAGTACTCGATCTAGACGGGGAGTAATCGGGGAGTACACGGCCGCCTATTTGGGAGTTTTACAACATTGATTTAGAGACTAATTTCCTTTGTTTGCTTATTGTACTCATGCTATAAGTTATAAAATGTTTTAACTTTTCATTTATCTCATTTATCTTTGTTAGTTTTCATATGTTTTTGTATTTGAATTAAAGTAAGTTATGATATCTTTTAATTCATGTAAAATTATTATTTATATATAAATACGACATTTGCATTTCATTAAATTTATATGATTTTACATATATATTACATTTTATATATGTTCTATCCGTGTATAACACGGGTACTATCCTAGTATATTATACTTTCCTATGTAATTTTGGAAGATAATCGATCACGCACTTTGTAAGCTTGTTAGTATATTCTTCTTATATACGTATCAAAATGATGGGTAAAGTTAAAACCCAAAGGTGAACAAAAATAAAAAGTGTAAGAAGGATCTATGTAAAAAAAACCCTCTAAAAAAATTCTAAAAAAAATAAATAATAATAATAATAAAGATTAGGGTGCAAACGAGCCGAGCCGAGCTTGAGCTCGACTAGTCTCGAGCTCGGCTCGTTTAACTTAAACAGAGCTCAAACTCGAGCTCAACTCGTTTCGAGCTCTATTTTCAAAGCTCGAGCTCGACTCGTGAGTAGATTTTCAAGCTCAAGCTTGGCACGGGCTCGGCTCGTTTGCTATATATCAACTATTTTTTTATATAATTATAATTATTTTTATATATTTTTTTCTATTATAATTTTATGTATAAAATAATATATATTATTGAGTTATTTTTATTTATTTTTTCATGACATTATATATATTAATTAATAATTATTAAATATTTATTTTAATAAATTATATAAATGAAAGGCTCGTTTAGGCTCGCAAGCCGGGCTTGAGCTCGATAAGTTAAGCTCAGGCTCGGGCTCGTTTATTATATGAGCTTACTTTTAGGAGCTCGGGCTCGATTAAGCTCGGCTCGATCGAGCTTTTTAACGAGCCGATCTAGAGTAGCTCACGAGTAGCTTGGCTCATTTGCACCCCTAAAAAAATCATAACTCAAAATATAAATAAAATACACAAAAAAATTAAAAACTAAAATGTTTCCCCCGTCATTCTCGTTAAAAAAAATGACGAAAAAACACAATTACAAGGAAAAAAGACACAATGACGAAAATTAACAATTGTCACACCCCGGCCTAGGGCCTAGGCGTATGACCTATAGTTGGTACCTGTTTTACAAATATATCAGAGTTACGTTCTTTTAGCGGAAGTCATAAATATTATTATAATGAAATCTCGGGAATTTAATACCCGTTTTGATATTTCAAACACCTGTCATTTTAAAATATGATTCTTCACATTATTTTAATTAAAACATATGAGCCATCAGATCACCTCTAATGACTATGTCCCCAATCTTCTAATATGGCTTGCTTGTCTGTTCTACCTTTACTGTTTCCATGGAATGTGGGGGAAAAATACGTCAGCTATGTGCTGGTGAATAACGCTGACTCAATAAATAGATTTTCATAATTCATCATAATATAGTCATATACAAAATCACCTTCGTTATGATACAACACTAATAGTGTTCAACGACTCAGTGGGCCTCATCCCATTTCATCGGAACTAAAAATACTAATAGACCACATAATCGGACTTCACTCGCCCTAGAGACAGTCACTTGCCTCATGGTCAGTATGTTTGTAGTGGCCCACTACAAATCATATATGAATGGATCCAGACACATGTATTTTAGCCTAAGTGTTTAGTACTACCTTGTATCAAAACGTTTTTAGAGGATTTGAACCAACCCTCATGCAAATATTTCCATAACTCTTTTACATATGGATAGCACTCCATAGTTTTAAAGAATAAATATCTTTTCAAAATATACAGCACATAGACGTATTCACGTCATAAAATATTTCACATTATAAAAAGGTTTGGACGTATTCATGTCATAAAACATTTCACACTATAAAAAGGTTGAACGTATTCACCTTATAATCAATGTGTATCACTGATAATTGCCTGATCTTTATCTCGGACCTATAGTACGAGAATAATATTTCATAAATAACTAGATCTACAAATCTAGCTTTAGACCTTTAGTCTATTTACATAACCTTTACCTTGATGTTCTTTTCTTTTAGAAAACACATATGTATACTACGTTTCTTCATCATGAAGAAACGTATATATATATATATATATATCTAATTTCTTCTTTCATAAGAAATATATTCATACAATAATAAAGAATAATATTTTATTCATAATCTTATCCTATGAAAGCTTATTACAATTACTTATCTGATCAAGATATAGACTATATTCCTGACTAAGGTCTAAGCCATATAAAATAATAATAAAATAATAACTTAAGGAGAACCCCTACCTTATGAGGGTATTTTATTTGCCTAAGCTTTGCGCGGGCAGCACTTCTATTTCCTTATCACGTACTGAAGCTTAAACCGTCAGAACCTTGTTTCGAACTCGCTTAACACATCTACGGGTCGTTAAAACTTCAGTTCTTGCATGAATTACAAGAAATCGGAACCACGGAACCTCACACGAGTCGGGCACGTCTCCCAAGGTTGTGTGTGTGAAAGTGAGTGTGAAAATGGGATGAGAATGCTTCAAACCCGTAGCCCCTTTTTATAGGCAAAGTTTTGACCACCATCGCGTAGCGCGATGGGTTTTCCCCCTGGCCATCGCGTAGCACAACGCCGCAATCCACTAGAGGTTGCCACGTGTTGACACATGGTTGATCCGGTTACTTAACCGGGTCATCGCGTAGTGCGATACCCCCTTCCTTCTGGACCCATCGCGTAGCGCGACGCCCCTTTTTCTAAACTCATAGGAAACTGCATCGCGTAGTGTGACATTTGTCAATTTCGGGTTATTTTATACTTGTATTCTTAATGTAAACCCGACCCATTTTGTATCCCGAACCTTTCGATATTATCAAAATGATGAATTGTATGTTAAATATTTGTTTTATAGTTGTTGGATCAAAAAAAACACCCTTTTCGGTTCTTAAAATTCCCCGAAAACGCTCAAAACGAACTCCATGGACTAAAACTACCAAAATGGAGACTTGAAGGACCCATTTGTAGTTTGTGCTTTTTTGGATCTATAACCAACCCATTTTCATGAAACACCGTTTATGAAAGACCCATTCAACTTACCCTATATATACACACCCATCTTCTTCATTTGTGCTTGCTCATTTATTCATTTCTCTCTCAAACTCTTGAATTCTAAGGTTGTTCTTCATAAGATAATCTTTCATTTTAACAAACTTCTCAATACTTAAAGCTTGATGTTACAACATATATATAATATACACTCCTTGTTTACCTTCGATCTTTCGTTTCTCCGGTCTCGGCCGGTTGAAATGTCGGGCTAGTAAGGCAAGGTTACATGGAGGACTTTGTAGTCCTTGTTTATATATTTAACAAATCTAACCATATAACTTGTTATACTTGCTTAACTTCTACATATTTTAGGTTATTGTTCATATTTGTCAAGTTCCATGGTATTGGGTATGTGGTGACTAGCCTCGGTTTCATCCCGAGTTGAGAACCGAACCAAAAATCGAACTTTTGTTTAAAAGCATTATTGTTAACTTTTTGAATGTAAAACTTGAGTATTATTATTTATAAGTTATTTTACAAGTTCCATGGTAATTGGGTATGTGGTAACCATCCTCGGTCTTATTCCGAGTCAAGGACCGAACCAAAAACCGAACTTTTGTTTAAAAGCTTTATTGTTAACTTTTTGAATGTAAAACTTGAGTATTATTATTTATAAGTTATTTTATAAGTTCCATGGTAATTGGGTATGTGGTAACCATCCTCGTCTTATTCCGAGTCAAGGACCGAACCAAAAACCGAACTAAACCGAGTTCACTCGCTTAAGACACACAAGTGTGTTTTTAGACACTAAAACTCATATTTTTCTTTAAGATTATATTTTAAATCAATTTTAGTTAGTTTCTAAACATACTTGGCATGTCGGTAACCAACTTGATCTTATAACAAGTTCGAACCGATAAGGTCGTATACTCGCTTAACGAACGTTAAGGTTCTTCACAATAGAACTACATACTTGGTTAAGTCTATTTTGATTTTATTGAGTTATCTCATAACATTTATTATTTTGGGAAGTTAACTGTGAGCTTGGTCAATTATCAAGTCTCGAACCGACAAACCCGAACACTCGTTTAAACCTCGTTTTGGTATTCTTATAACCAAGGGTTTTGCAGTATCGCATTTTAACCCACATTATTACTTAAAATAGGTTGAGTAAAAAAAGAAAAAAACTAATGAACAGAATACCGAGACCCGGTTTCGAGTAAACTTATTTTACAAAATTCGTTTCTTTAATTTCTCAAATATTTACATTTTAAATCCTAAACTTTATTTATTTACTTTATTTGTCATGTATTTTATTTTAAACCCTTCCAAGACTACCTACTAACACAAGACCCGTTTAATATAGGTCTTGCTCGTTAAACCGATCTCTCCGATTATTCACGACACTATCTTTCAAGTTACTTGTTAATGTGAGTACTTTTTCATCCCCTGTTTTCCATCTTTCGTTTTGGGGGTGACATTGCATACTTATTCAAATTCAAATGATTTATACTTGAGTCTTAAACCACAACACGTATTGTATATGTTTACTTAAATAAATGCTCGATTTGGTGTTATATGCTTTACATGATTATGTGCAAATTCTTGAATGCTAAGGCGGGTAGCCTCTTGAATGCTAAGGCGGGTAGCCTCATCAAAGTATGATCATACGTTAATTCCCAGTATATATGGTATCCCCATATAGAAAGGTGTCGTCAATGTATTCTTATTGACGGTTTTATTATCTAAATTGTTGCTATTATTTATTGTTTTCATATACTAGTTGTGGATTTAATACTATATACTTATTGTCCAAAACTATGAAAATTGCTCACCAACCTTCGTGTTGACAAACTCTATTTTATGCAATGTTACAGGTTTAATGTTAGCTTGATTGGATTACTTGAAGAAACTTATTATCTTGGCTTTAGGATATTAGAAAATAAAAGAACACGTTATTTGTTTATCTATCTATTTGGCATTTTGTATGAACAATTGTTGTGTTATTTATGATTATATGGATTTAAATGAGTTGTTTAAATATTGTAACTTTATAGTGTCATTGTGCAATGAACAATCATGTCGCGCCTCGACGTTTCCGCCTTCATTGGTCGGGGTGTGACACGTAGCGCAATGATCTAATCTGTATACCCATCGCGTAGCGCGATGGGTCTGGAAATCAGAATTTTTATTTTTAGTCCTTGAACTTTAGTATCTTGTCACTTCTTGGTCTATCTTCCACAGTTCAAAAATACTAAAGCGACCCATACGCGGCTCGCGGCGATGCGAGCGTGCGAAGTGCCAAGTGCGCCATCAAAACGCCACATTACGCCCATCGCCCGAGTCTGAGTCCTAGTTTGTGCGCGTGCGCGTCTGCTAGGACTAGTGAGTGTGGTTAGCCACATAAGAACATTACCATGGAAAACTCCTTCCTTATAAAGTGCTTTCATTTCTTTCATACTTTCCATGTGTGATGGAGTTTCCATACTTTTTATCCTTAACATAAACATGCATTCATTTCTTTACTTTATTTTTCTCATTACTTATCTTATGAATATTTTTGGTCCTTCACTTTTAAATTTTATCAAATTTGGACCAAAGTTTTGTGGGTGTTATATTAAAAAAAAAAGACACAATAAATTGCAAAATATAACACAATGCAGAACATAATATGACACAATGTTGAGTAATATAACATAATATAAAAAAATAAAGACACAATCAATGATGAAAATAATCAAAAACACAATGATAAATAAAAGACACAATGACCTTTGTTTCTCAGCATTGTGTCTTCTTCTTCTTTTCTTTTTTTTTTGTGAGAACGGGAAAGACGGTGAAAACATTTTTGTGTTTTTACTCTTTATATTTTTTATTAAATTTTGAGTTATGATTTTTTTATTATTATTTTTAGGATTTTTTTTGCTACAAATCATTCTCATCTCTTTCATGTTTGTCCCCATTTGCAGAATAACATGACCCCGAAATAATTGTACTCGTTATCTTTTCAATAGAAAATATTTTACCATGAGTGTTTCTATGGTATCAAAGCTTTATAACCTAAAAACCCCACGCTTGTCATCTCTCTTGCTTTGTCATCGTCTCTTGCCCAATCGTCAACCACCATAGCTTATAGCAGCGGACAAGGCCATCCCCGAGAATCCTTATTAATGTGAGGGATGGAGGCGAGTGAAAAATTAGGCCCCAAAAATATAAACTCAATAACTTGTATATAAAAAGTTAATATTACAACGCTGATTGTGATATCAATAAACAAAACAAAAGGTATCATAGCAAAGAATACTTAAACGAATCATGAGTCTCTCCTAACATTGTTTATTTTAAATTAAAAGGTATTTTTGCTCTTACAAAAAGACATAATAATAATAATAAAGTATTAAAAAAGGTATTAACAAAACATAGGACTCATAAAATAGGACTCATAAAATGGGTTCCGCCGAACGATTCACGATAGTTCACCGAACGTTCGGTTCGTTTACAGGCCTAGTTAATACATTGTATATCTTTCTTGAACTTTGTATATTTTTGTCTCTCGCTATTCGCTTTTTTTGTCTCTCGCTATTCGCTTGAGACATCATTTATTTTTCCTTAATATTTAGCATTCAAATAAATAAATAAAGTAAAAATGCATTTAAGTTTAAGATCGAACTCAAATTTAGCGGGGCCTGGGCTTGCCTTTCAACCTTACACAAATAAAATCCAAAAAAGTTCGGAAAAAAAATGTAAGTAGAGGCTTCCGAACACTCACCTGCTGCTTACTTACATTTTATAACATACATATTGGTTATTTTTTTCATATAATAATTTTTTTTAAACTAAGCCCTCAAAGATGACGGGCCTTGGACCGTAGCCCTCTTCGCCTCCCTTTGGGCCGGGCGTGGTAGTGGATGACAAAACGAACAACCCTTTTACAGCCATGCAAATGACTCTATGCCCTATGTCTCCAGAATTAGTTCGTGTATTGGATTACCCAAAAGTAACGTATTCATCCCTGGTATGTTATTCAAGCTTAGTGCCAAATGTTATAAGGTCCTCTACCATATAGATGGAATTGTTAACACCAACTAACCCGACTTATGAGTTGTGAGTCGCGATTGATGCCATTGTTTTGACGTGGATTTATGGAACTCTTTCAGATGATAATTGGGTTTAGGTTTTTAACATGGACTCCACTGCTAGAACCCATGGACAAAAATACGTAACATCTTCTTGAACAATAAAGGCTTATGTATATGTAGCCGTGTTGGAACAAGAATTCATCTTTCTCACTTTGTCATTACGTTCGTCATGGGCAAATGTTGCCATATACCGAAGGTCTTAAAAGAATGACTTAACGTTGTGGATAATCCTATCAGTGATTCACGCTTTGTTCTCCAATCGTGTAGGCATACCACAAGAATATGACATGGTTGCATTTTCATAAACCAAAGTTCACCTACATGAGACACCACTTGTAGTATGTTACAATTGGAACATCACCGATCTGCTCGATAAAGTCAGAACCCGTCAAACAACGAACTGATCGCACAAGGTGGTAATCAATGGCCCCATGCTAGTCCTCCCAAGAAGACGATGATACATTTGAATCGCCCCACTGACGGTCGTCAATAGCAAAACTGTGGAGGGGACCGTGGTCATCAAAATACAAATCAAGGTTGAAATCCTAACCCTCACGATTAGAACTTCTATCCCAGGGGAACATCTTACTCGACATCTCCTTGGTATTTGTGGAGCTAGCCAGCTTGCCCCTACCTATCCCAATTATTTCAATGGTCTGACCCAAATCAGGCCCTTTGTTGTAACATTCGTTAAATTTCAAATTTCGTTTTTGAAATCCCACCCGTTTTGGTATTTAATAAAATTGGTCTTTTATTTATTGTACGCTGTATTTGTAATCCCGTGATCATTTTTATACAATTTAATTTAAAAACCCATAATCATAATTTTTTTTATTCATGAACTTTTCCCATGCAAATAACTAGAATTATTCTTGGATATTTATTATTATTATTATTATTATTCTTATTCTTATTCAATCAATCAATCAATCATACCCAGTGAAAAATCTCACCAATAGCAAAGCTATAAGTATGGTCTAGGGAGGGTGGGATGTAGGCAAACCTTACCTCTATCCAATAGAATATAGAGGTGGCTTCCAGATAGACCCTCAGCTCTAAAAATCATATGTGCGGGAGGATATAAAAGACAATCCAAGTTTAACAGTAATATAATTAATAATAACACTTAGTAACAATAATGATAATAATTTATAGATATATTGAAATAATAAGGACAAACTCCCAAATATATATATATATATATATATATATATATATATATATATATATATAACAAAAGAGAATAACATAATGGCATGCGACCAAAAATAAGGTAAAAAAAAGCCCCTAAGTTACTACTTTCTCCCTAGACATCATTAACCTTAATTCTACGTCTTCAAGAATTCATATCCTCAACCATGTTCTCAAAGAGGTTTAGATCTAGAAAATCATGCCTAATCCTCTCATCCAAAGTCAATCTAGGTCGGCCTTTACCCTTCCTCCCCTCTATAGTAATGTGTTCTACAGACCTTACAGGATTCATTGTCTGTCTTCTCTTCACATGTCCAAACCATCTCAATCTTCATTCTCTTATTTTGTCTGATATTTAGCTACCCATAATCTCTCCCGAAACACACCGTTTCTTATCCTGTCTAACTTTGTGTGCCCACACATCCAGCGTAGCATTTTCATCTCTGCTACCTCCATCTTCCGCTCTTGTGTCTTCTTGATGGCCCAACAATCTGTTCCATATAACATTGCAGGTCTAACTGCGACCCTATAAAGCTTTCCCTTTTAGTTTAGTTGGGAATCTCATATCGCACAATACACCTGTGGCTGCTCTCCATCTACACCATCCTACCTGAACTCGATGAGCCACATCACTGTTTTAACTCCCCATCACTCTGAACAAACGATCCTAGGTACTTGAACTTCGTTACTTGTGGAACCACTTGCCCTTCAATGGTGATATGGATGTCCCCATTGTCATTTACTTCGTCAAAATCACAATGGAGTTACTCCGTTTTGGAGCGACTTATCCTTAAACCTTTCCCCACTAATGTTGTTCGCCACTCTTCTAGTCTCATGTTAAGATCTTGTTTTCTCTCAGCAACTAATACAATATCGTCTGTGAACATTATGCACCACGGGAGTGTCTCCTGAATCGATTTTGACAACTCGTCCAAGACTACTGCAAAAAGAAATGGGCTCAACGCTGACCCCTGGTAGAGGCCTACCTCCACGGGGAAGAGGACAGTGTCCCCCACTGGTGCACAGACACTTGTAGCACTCCTAGCATACATATCTATAATTATCTCTATATATTTCCTTGGGACCCCTCTGCCCTCCAGGCAGTCCCAAAGCACTTGGCGTGGCAATATTATTATTATTATTATTATTATTATTATTATTACCATCTTTTCATATGTTGTATTTAACTAATAAAAAAAACCAATGAATGTTTAAATTAAATAAAATTTATTGAAAGAGTTAAATACTTTGAAAACTTTTTAACCCATTTTGACTTTTGTTTTTATTTATATTAAACATTATTAAGTTTCAAAAATTCTATAAACATAACAACTCTACAATTTCACTATAAAAAAAGTACCAATCAATCCTTCATCATTTTCACACCTCAATATATATTCTTTTCTTAAGCTTGAGAACACTAACAAATAGGTTTTACAATTTCATGCATTTTATATCTATTGTTTTGATTTTACCTTGAATGTTCATACTTGTTCATAAGTTGTTATTCATGATTATGGATATCCAAGATAAACACTTTGATTTTCTAAATATTGGATCAAACCTAGTTATTTTACAGGAACAAACATAAATATTTAGCTAAATTTTATGATGCGTTGATCATGATAAACTTATTAACTTTCTTTTAAATAAGATTATTTATAAAAAAAAATTGTTTTATTTAAATATTTCTTATAATTGAAATAATATATTTCATATCTCTAAATAATTATTGTTTATTTTCGATCAACATAAACTAATATGTATAATTTCTATAAAATAATTCATGAAAAAACCTTTAAATTAATTAATTAGTAATTTATTATGTTACACAAAAACAAAACGTTTAATCATAAATTGTTTTTAATCTTGTTATTTAAGCTTATATTAATAAGTTATAGTTATTCATTCACAAATAATTCTTCAACTAATAAATATCAAGTGGTTTATATAAACCCTAATTCATTTTAGTTAAATTCATTTTAAATCAAAAATCCCTAAGTCCCAATGTGTCCTAGTTTCCTTTCCATTTAGACTCGTTAAAATCTATTATACGTATTTACTTGTCTAGGATAATCCACCGTGATTACTGCCTTGCTTGTTCGACTCGTTTAAACTATCGTCCTCATTTAAAAGGTGAGTTATTCATAACCCCCTTTTTAACCCTTTACAATATTTTTAGGGTGTAGCACGTCTCAAATTTTATTTTGTTGATTATGCATTTGTTTACAAACCAATTCACATTATATTGTCCATGTTATTATTCATTCATACTGTTTATGATATATACGTGTATAATGTGTAACGTGTTTACTGTTTTTATGCTGAGACACAATCGCAAACGCAAAGTGGGAGGGTCTGACAGGATGTACCTGCATCGCCTAACGCTTCAACTTCGATTGTTATGCTTGGTGGTTCGCGTATCCTCTATTACTACGGCCTCGGCCAATGAATTGGGAGGATGACATTATTTGTTTTCATTTACTTTATGTTTGAATTTATAGTACACGACGATTGTTGAATCACACTTATACACACACACGCACACAAAACTTATGAAAGCTCACAAACATGTGTTGTTGACAAATGTTATTATTTTAAACGTGCTACATGTTGATACGATGAAGTGCAATGACAAGAAAACTAGATCGATCTTAGGTTTTATTTAAATGAATAGTAATTGTTTCATTCAGTTGTAATGATATTTGCCTTATTATTGAACAATTTGTGTACTTGCGAAATTATGGAATATTATTACTATTAATAGTTTTACGAGCTTATGAGTGATTTGTACGTTGCAGCCGGCGTATTCCGCTTTAAGCCGGGGTGTTACATTTGTAACATCCTAGAAATATCTGTTCCAAAATTGTCAATTTTAATGCTAAAATTGTAAATAAGCCAAAGTTGAAGTCCAAGGTATAATCTCTAATTCTGCAAATTTCGCATTAGACGGATAGTCTAAAGAATTAGACAACCCATCTAAAGATCATGCTTCATCATGTAGTTAACAGATTAGACGGATCGTCTCATCCTCCTACTTTTTGAGACGGTGTGTCTAAAAGCAATCTTTGTCGCCCAGATAAGGATTTGATGGACCGTCTAGTCCGCCTACTATCATTAGATGGTCTGTCTAAACCATCTTGTCTGCAAAATTTTGCCAACATGGCCATAACATGGTAAGCATTGATCGTTGACTCATCATACCATTTTGGCATATAAATAAGATCCCTATCACAGCCATTTCATGCACAATTCTGATTATCACCCTAGATCAAGGAAAGAAGAGTTCATGGAGTTCTTGGTGTATTTAATCAAGTTCAAACCAAACAAAAGTGTTCTAACCTGTAAAGAAATATTAAAATAAAATTAATGAACAAAACACGTTGAGATAGTCATTCACTTCATTTGAGATACGGTTTTATTTTAATGAAGAACACATACGTGACCACAACTTTGTTCTTCCTCGTTCTTGATTTTATTTTAATATTTTAGTTGTAACCAACGTTGTAAACTGTTATTCCTCTTGAAAATTTTGTTTAGTACTGTAATTCAATTTTAAATATTTATACTACTTTAAGAACGGTCCTATAAAATCATGTTTGATTTTTAATTTGATAAACAAGTTGAAATCTGATGGTTGTTGCAGCAAAAATAATGAGTGGCGACGACAACCGTGTTATTGACAACAAGGTTGTGGTGCTGATAGTAGTGGTGGAGGTGGGGATGGTGGCGGCTGTTTGTGGCGGTGATAACCATATTGATGGGGTGTTGTCAACTACATGTTGTCGTTTTTGGTGGCAAGTGTGGAGAGGTGATACTTATGTTGAGAATGAGATTCCAACTCTTTTAACATAACTTTTTTCTCAACGGGAGACGTTAAATTTCATAATTCCTCAACTTTAAGAGTCTGTTTGGAATGGGGTAATGGAATGGGTGATGGATTGAAATGAACAAGGTAATGGAATGAATAATTGGTCTTAAGCATCAACTCTTAAATAAATATATATATACACACACACACTAGATTTTATCCTCCGTATTACAGGGGTTGTTTTACGTTATTCGTTTTAATATTTATATATGTATATTTGGATTTTAATTTTATTTATTGTAAGAAAGTTAATAATTAATATACTTAAGGTTTGATGATGAAATGGTTTCACAAATAAATTATATGTTATAATCCGGTTTAAAAACTATCTGGGTTCGGTGATACCCATTACCCATTTATTTTTATTTATTATAAAATTGTTTCTTAATTATAAATAATATTGTTTTTAAAATAAAATAGGATATTAATTTTTAGTATATTCCTATTTTGTAGGATTTTCATATCAAATATTTGATTAGATTATTTTTTAATATATTGAGATGTTATAACCCGTTTAAGAGCTATCTGGGTTTGGTGAGACGTTTACCCGTGAATTCGGGTCAAATGTGTGAGAAGCTTTCATTTACAAATAAAGCAATCTGATGACTTAAGAGAAAGGTTGTTTTACATTTTTTGTTTTTTAATATTTATTTTTTGGATTTTTAATTTTCTTTATTGTAAGAAAGTTAATAATATACTTAGGGTTTGATGATGAAAGGGTTTCATAAATAAATGATATGTTATAATCCGTTTAAAAGTTATCTGGATTCGGTGACCCATGACCCGCTTATGTTTTTTTTACTATAAAATTGTTTATTAATTACAAATAATATCTTTTTCTTTTTAAATTGGATATTAAATTTTAGTATATCCCTATTTTATAGGATTTTCATATCAAATAATTGGTTAGATTAATTTTTAATTTAATGAGATGTTATAACCCGTTTAAGAGCTATCTGGTTTTGGTAAGACCTATACCGATGAATTTGGGGTAAATTAATGAGAGGCCTCCATTTAAAAATCAAGAAATCCGATGGCTTCTATAAAAGGGGAGAGCGACCACATCACGACACATAGGATTTTAGGGTTTTTGTTTCTATATATATATATATATATATATATTATAATTGATTAATTGTACCAGTATAGTTTTTGTAATCACACTTGCCACAAATGTGAATTATGCTATCGTTTATTTAGTTATATGGTTCGTATGCAAAGAAGAGAAAAACAACATGCAAAGATAGCTTTATCTCATGGTAATGAAATTATAAACTGGTTTGTTATTTGTTCCTTACATCAATAGGCAAAAGTACAACGTAATTTTGGTTTTCTTTATAGGTAGAAAGCCTTCAACCATCTTTCAAACTTCATCAGTTGATCAAATTTTTGTTTGCAGGAGCATATTCATTGGCTTATCAATGTAAGTTCATTTCTTTTGGTCTTAGTATCTAATTTGATTTATATTAATTATAAGTGTTTATTAATATTGTGTGCAATTAATATGAGAACATTACATTGCTAAATGTGATTTAATGACGAATACATGGAACGGTTTATAGCATTGTTGCCTACTACCCGTCAAGCTACTGCTGACTTTACGAAACCTGTTTTTTTTGCCACATGGTTTTCCATAAGGAAATAAGAGAGGTATTTTTGTGTTTTGAATACATTTTTAAGTTTATTTTATTTATATTTGAAGCACTGGAAACGAATTGTTTATAACTTATATGTATGTCTTTATAGACTTCATTTAAGGCATAGTAAGAAAGACGGTTGATGCAATCAACTGACTATTTAATGCTATGATATGATGAAGCCCTTGGTTCTTTTTTCCTTTATTCTTCAGACAACATTCTTGCTGACCTATAAAGACAACAAGTTGGTGCAAAGATTTCAAGAAAATTGTTCAAAAGACACCTTTAAAATCTCTAAGTAAAATCACAATAATAATTCATATGTAAACCGTCTAAGAGGTTCATTACACTTTCCCTTAAGTTCGCTAGAATTTGTTTCGTACTTGCTGAGGATTATTGGACGGATGAATTTTAAGATTTATATGATTTTTAGAAAAAGCAAAGATGTCAAAAACTTAACTAGATGGTTATTGATGGTGAGATTCTTTTTAACCGTGCTCCACGATGTATTGGTACGCCTTCAAAGTTGAAGTAGTATGATATTATTATAGTTCATAACACATAGACTGTAGAGTTTTAAAATTTCTTTTCTTTCTGTTTGTATAACTTTTGTTGTCATGGCTTCAAAAATCTGAAGACACCTTCAAATGGGAAACAAGTAGCTGGGAAAACTACAAAGACAACTTCATTCAAATGTAGTATACAAGTATATTTTTATAAATTTGTAAATTGTAAATACATATTTCTTTTATTAAATGGTATAAATGTAATGCATTTTCTCATATACATTATGTATCTATATTGTTCAAATTACTATTTATTTTTATTATTTTTATTATGTGGATCAGTCCATGTATTACACAGGTTCTAAAAGTAGTAAAAAATAACATCACGTCATTTGGTGTTGTGACAAAGATAGATTAATAACAAATTGGAGGTTGGGTGTTCAAGCTCCTTAACTCCTTAAAGGGCACATAAAAATAATATTTGACTGTTAAAAAGAAGAATAAAAATTATATATAGAAAAATTCAAGCCCATACACTTGTGTCACTTTGAGTGGATATTAGTAATGAATGATTTGAGCTAAGCTTTGTGTAAAAGTTGTAAGTTTGAACCTTGAGTCCATCTGGGTTTTTATCCTACCGTGTGTTACGCCAGATAGTTCTGCTCTTGTGATGGCACAAAGACTGTCAAGTGGCAGTCGGCAGTATGGTTTCCCAGAAGAACGCTAAAGCCAAACTTTGAAGGGCAGCGTGAGTCCGGTTAATGCAACATGGTCTAGCTAGAATGGGGCAACATGGCTTTTCATATTTGGGGCGGTAGCTTAAATACTAGAAAGTCGCTATTTAAAAAAAAATATTTGATTGTAAAAAAAAAAAGAATAAAAGATATTATATATAGAAAAACAATTTTGAAAAATACTTTTACCCTTGCATTGCGTTCGACATCCACTTTTTTCCCTTTTTCAAAGCAGTTGTCAAAAGTCATGGAAGTCGACGCAGATAGCACTTGTGAATCTGTGATTCCCGCTTTGTTGGAAGATAGATTTTCGTGTTCGGTGATAAAGAAACCGTTTAATAATAATAATAATCTAACTATTCAAATAAAGTAAAATAAATGTGGACACTTGTCATGTTTTGGTTAATTCTCATAATTTTTTTCCTCCAAAACTAATACACCCTAATATATGTAATAAATCAATAATTATTCACTTTCCTTTTACACTATATTTATATAATATCTATATATTTTTATAAATATAAATATTAACATATTATTTTACTATATATTTCAAAATACTTGGTGGATTCCAAAAATCAACAACAAACCATGTTTCTCAAACGAAAATTGTTTCGGGTTTTTTTGTGAAAGCTAAATTTGATTTTATGGGTCAAACGTTGGTAAATAGCTTGTGTGGTACAAGTTAACTACATTTATGTCAAAATTTGTTACAGGTCAAAAATAAAAATTTTGAGTATTTTTAAAAGTTTGAGAATGCAAAATAGATTTATCGTCAAATTTGTTATAGGTTTAAAGTTTTGACTTTAAAATGTTAAAAGTATGAAAGTTAGAATTTTAAACATGATTCGGGTTTCAAATTTATTGTTAAGAGCATTTTTGGAAATAATCAAAAGGTTCGGGATTTGGCAAATTGACTATTTTTCCCTAAACTATTAAAATTTAAGAAAAGATTGCAAACGTTTTTGACATGCCACCCCATGCCCAACAATGCTTCTAACTTTTATCAAATTTGAAATATTTATGTCAACATTATTTTTTCCTTCAACGGTGATCAGAACGTTGTATGGGAAGCATGTCATGCAAAACTATGCTCAAAAGAAACAAAATATTCACAAAATTTATGGGTTAACATGCTATTTTTTATGTTGTCATTATGACAAAATCGAGAAACCCTCTGAAACTTATCAAAATCTTTTTTATGGTGTAACTCAGAAAAACATAGTTCTCGAAGAAAATCCATTGCTATAATTCAATATTCTACTTTCCTTAAACGGGTGGTAAATTGATAAATCAATAAAGTTACGTCTCTTTTGTACTTAAGCTGAGTGGTTAGAACTACTATCGTATGAGAAGTTTTATTTTCAAAATTGGTTCATAACCAAAATTCTTTTAATTATACATATATGACACCGAGAACGAATTTTTCAATCGAAAGAAGCACACAGACATTTTTTTTATTAAATTTATTTAAAAAAATCATTTTGTGATATAAATAAAATCAATTTATGTACACATTGTATAGATACAAGCATATATGTAATATATTTTGTTTTCATATACGCTATGTAATTATTTGTTTTACTTGTAATTTTATAATTTGAATTATTCCGTGTGTGACACGGGCTCTAAAACTAGTAATAATAATAATATAAAATCAGATATAAATATATAGTTACAACTATATTTGGTAGTTATATTCTTATTCTTATATATTATATATTCTTATGTATTAAACATTAATCTTATTCAATAATACACAAATTTTCTCTGGTTTATAATACTTATGTCGTTATCAACACAATTTGTTCTCTACATGAATTGCTCGCTACACGAATTCATCCGCCTTGTTTATCACATTCGGGCAATTGTTCAAGAAACCAAGATTGAAATCAATATTACATGTTTGCATCATTGAACGAATTTATTATCCAGGTACACACTATATACAACAAAGATAAACATATTTGGGTTTGGTTACTAATTATTAATTGCACGATTTGGTACTCTCATGAATTATTGTTTGGGGAAGTGCCGAAAGTGCATTGAAATTATTTTGGGTTCTAATTGAAGGGTCAAGTTATTTATAAAGGGAGACAAAAGTGAGAGTGATGAGAAGAATTTATAGTCATATAGAAAAAACCCTTCAAAAAAAATTATAAATAAATAAATAAAAAATTATAACTCAAAATTTAATAAAAAAAACAAAAAAAAGTAAAAACACAAAAATGTTTCCACCGTCTTCCTCGTTCTTTAAAAAAAATAAAAAAAATATAAAAAAACTCGAAAAAGACACAATGTTGAGTGAAAAAGACCATTGCGTCTTTTTGTTTATCATTGTGTTTTGTGTTTATTTTCGTCATTGATTATTTATTTTTTCCTTGATATTGTGTCTTTTTTTTCTTGATATTGTGTTATATTACTCAACATTGTGTTATATTTTGTTTAACATTGTGTTATATTTTGCGATTTGTTGTGTCTTTTTTTAGTTATAATTGTGTCTTTTGTTCATTTTCGTCATTGTGTATTTTGTCTCTGCATTTTGTCTTTTCGGCAGTTTTTTTTTCTTTTTTGGAACGAGAATGACGAGGGAAACATTTTTGGTTTTTAAACGTTTTTGTTTTTTATTTATATTTTGAGTTATGATTTTTTATTAATTTTTTGGAATTTTTTTTTAAAGGGTTTTTTGTGTAACCACAAATCCTTCTCACACTTTTTATTTTTGTCTCCCTTTGTATTTTAACTTTTCCCCAATTGAATCCACTGCATATATCATGTTATTTTAAATATATATAAGGAAATTTGTTTCCAAGATCTCTCATGGTAACCGTCATAATTAATTCATAACTAATTAATTGACTTTGACCACCGACTCTTGGTTCGGTTATATTGATTTTGGCCGTGATCTGGGTTAGTCTGACAATAAGTTCTATAATTTTTTGCATACTCATTATTTAAGCCGAAATAAAGAATTAATGAATCCTGAATGAATCATGTTAATAATATTAAGAGTCCAAAATCATGACCTTTGTTATCTATCACGAACATGAAGTTTTCTTTTGATTTGGATATAAATCCAAGTAGAAAGTGCAATTGTATTATTTATGTTTAATAACCGTAACCATGTGATTTGAATCAAATAAAAAAGTGTAAATCACGTTTGGCAAGTCTTTATTTGATTTTAAAGGGTTCAAGAAAATGGGACTTCGTGTTCTTCTAAAGTTGCACAGACCAGCGGTTTTGTTTTTTGTTAACCTAGTCAAGGTTAAAACCAGACTTATGGTCTACAGTCTGATCAAAAAACACCATCAAGGTGATCATTCAAACCTATTTATTTATAGGTTAAATATCATTCACATTCAAGAAGGTTTATCAATCAATCACACCGACTATACAGGTGAATACGTTAAACCTTTACAAACAGTCAAAACATATTTATACTCTATAAAATAGACAGGTTGTTTGTCTTGTAAAGTCAGTCAAACGTTTACATGAGATTACGTGATATCTAAAACGTTCTAATACAAATTAGAGAATAAAAACAACTCAGACTGAATACACATGTGTCTGGATCCAAACATAACTGTTCAACCTATACAATCAAAGGCTACGTGGCCGCGGGCTAACAGTCATATATAGTTATCTAGTATGAGCTCCGTGGCTTAGAGAAATTGTGTGTGTATAGCGTAGTGTTACAAATACCATGAATAGAAATATTTCTGCTGAGCTTGTCAAGAAAACTATATTTGTATTATGATTGTTATTTAAAATATTTTTTAGAGTCAACGTTTCATCAGCACACAGCTAACGTATTTTATTCCCCATTGCAGGTAACTAAGTATGATAATATATGGTTGAGTTAAAATAAGAAGTTATGTTTTTGTAAGAATGATAAGAAGGATTTTAGTCCATTGATTTTGAATTTGGATGGTTGAAATTAGTTTGAGAGAAAATCATGTATAAAATAAGGGAAAGGGTATAAAAGGAATAACACATATATATTTGTTGACTTTCTATCTTCTCATTCAAAGCACATTTTTGCTTTCCCCCATCATTATAAAACGTTTATAACTTTTTAATACAACATTTTTTTTGAAAAACAAATCTTCATAATAATGAGTGTTTTTATATCTTTAACATGAATACCATATTGCTATATAAAAATAAAAAAAATTTAGTGGGTTTTTTTATACACTGTTCTATATGCTTAGGCCATTGTGTTTTACGAATTGTGTTATATCAAATTATGTTTTAACATAGTGTGTTTTTTTTTGTTCATTGTGTTTTTTTTATAAGTGTGTTATTTCATTATGTTTTAGCATTGTGTTATAGAGTATGACCATTGTGTTTTTTTGTTCATCGTGTTATAGGGTATGATCGTTGTGATTCTTTTTATTGTGTTTTACGAAGTTGTGTTTCACTAAATTATTATTTTTTTCAGTGTGTGTGTTACAACTTATGATTACAAATTTATTGTGTTTTGTAAATGGTGGTGAAAAGAAACGTATCGGAGGTGAAACGTCATACAAAGGGTAGAATTGTGTAATTAAACACAATTGTGTTATAAAACACAACTAAAATGCATTTGTGTTTTTTATATGGAATATTTTTCCATTAACAAACAAATCTTGATTTTCTATTCCTAAGATTCTCTCTCATTTAACCTTCAAATCTTTAATGAATAATGAAAAACACAATGATGTTCATCACAAATCTCTCATCTACTTGGCTCGCTGGATGACGAGTTCTTCGGAAAACGTCCTCACCGGAAAATCTAGTGGGTTCTCCATGTCTGCTTTGAGAAGAACACCACTGTATCTTCCTCCTGCTGTCACTTCCACCGTCTTCCTCGCCTAATTTAGATCTGTAACGATATTCACCGGAATTAGATTTGAGAACCGTTAGATCTTTAACTTTCACCGCCGCCGCCGCCTACTATCACTACCGACGTACCCTTACGGAGGGCACCACCACTGCCGGAGACATGGCATCGGCTCCATTTCATTCGTGACGTTTTCTGGCGAGTGGCGCGACGCCACTAACCACTTTATGTTACTATTTTATCAGAGGTGGCGGTGGATGGTGACGGAGGACGACCCATGATGGAAATTTGTTCTTAGTTACCTTATTGAAAATTTGAAATGCTACCGAAAGTTATTTCAAATTTGTATGATTGACAGAAAATTGTTTGAAAATGATCAGCAGTGTTAACAAAAATATCTAAAGCTAAATATCAGAAGTAAGTAATTACATGTGTAGCTAATGCAATAGGCACATGATTCATTTGGATGTTGGCATCATGTGGCAAAGCATGAAGCCCATCTCCAACCTGTCATAAAAATTATACACATCCAAACATGTTTTAATGTGTACTGTCACTCTCAACATATACGCCTAAAACATGCTAGGAATATATGAAGCATATAATTTCTTATGAATTCAACATATCTCATGCTTACGACCGATGTGTAACGTAACTTACAATAACAATATCATTTTAGTATATGTGATTTTTTATAAGTTGAGACATCTTTGATAGTTTCTTTAGAGGGGTTAAGTGTCAAATACACTCACGTATTAAGTCATTTAATCACTATACAACATACATACTTTTGGGAGAATAAAACTTAGTGTAGTCAAAACTTGTATAAATATGTTTTCTTCATGATTGTATAGCTGATAAAGTGCTATTTTAAGATGTATTTTCGGTTAAGGTTATTGGACATTACCATTGGAGCTCATAAATCCAATTACACGGTGGATTTGATTAATTGGATGGATTCCGTAGCGATGCCTAAACAGAACTAAAAAATGACTCATGGGATTATTTTGTCAATTTGATGGGTTGTTTAGAGATTTCATATTGGAACGGTGTTGGTTCATGATGATAGAAGAAAAGGATGCACATTTGATTTTATTTTAAATTATTACTAATTCCTAGTTGTGGTTTGTTAATAGAAATAGAAATGTGAACATTAGTTGGATGTGTTAGTTGCAAAATCCCTTTCTCATCATGTAATGCTTTGGTTTTATTCTTTCTAGCAAGATAGTTCAAATAAGTTTGATGTCCCAAAAAAAATTGCCAGAAAGTAGACAATATAATATAAGTTAAGTATAATTTATCGAAAATGTTTACTTCTTTATTCTTCCAACATTTTTTATAAAATATAATTTAAAAAAAAAAGACCAAGGCAGTAAATAACTGACCATGAGAGTTGTTATTGACTGTGACATTTTTTTTTTCATTTTTTTACAAAGGAATTAAAAGAAATCACTACCCCACCAACTCACCCCCTCTTGATTCTTGTTTCCGGAAAAAATGCCAACCATCTTTACCTCCACAACTCACCACACAACTTCAAGAAGTCACAATTTTCATATTTGGTGGGGCTATCTGCAAAGATGGTTGGCAATTTAACATAATTCAATTAAACATTTGACACGACTCTAGGCAGTCCAATTTAGGGTGCACCCTTGCGGCCCTTCTTGGCTCCTGGTTCGGGTGATGATGAAACTGATGGGTTTACCACAACCTCCGACCATGACTCGACCGAGCTCATTGACAAATCCATTACATCATCTGGGCTCGCAGGCATCGATCCAAACTTCCGCTTACCCATTCCAGAGCCTCTACACCGTGTTACCTCCTGGATTTCCTTCCGACACTCCTCCACCTCCTCCTGTTTAAAAAGAAATCAAAATGTAAAGAAAACAAAAGATTTTACATAATAATAACTAAGTTTCAAGTGTTTCACAAAGCCGTCGCTGTAATTCCTTTTTTCCTGTAAAGTCGTTTGAACATTCATCCAATACAAATGGTTTTTTTACGTGAGAAGTGTTCTTAATGTGTTGGTGGAACAACAGAGTGATTATTACACTTTACAACGAAATTCTAGTAATTAATGCATTACAACAAAATCAAACAAGTGTAATAATTATTTCTCTATGTTCTGTGGGTAAAAAATCGGACAAAGCGGTCAGGACTGGCATGAGAAAGGTGGAATGCGTTTAATTTCAATTATATTAGTTAAGGTGTATTGGGTGGGTATTGGTGGTTGATCTTGTTTATGTTTAGCGAATATGGTACAACTTAAGTCTAGCACTTTGCTAGTATTGTTTTGGTGGTTAATAAATATATAGTTTGTTGATCGTTCAAAAAAAATAATAATTAATTACTTTAAATTAATTTCTAGTAACTAATTACATTATTTACAAACGTGCCTTTTGTTTTGTTTATATGATTTCCACCGAAAATTCTTTTTTTTTTTCTATTTAACTTAGAAAACAAATATTGTGTACAGTGTGAAAAAGTAAAAGTCAACTGATTAGCTTTTGACTTGTTCAACTCTACTTTTGTGAATTAAATTCACCGAATCAGTAAAAAAAATATATCAAATTGTTGACCTTGTTGATTCCAAGAATGCCCAAAAGTTGAGATTGAAACTCAGTTCCAATACATGGTTCAACACTATTGATCACATGCACCATCATAGCTGTAGCTATCACTGATGGAAGATGGCACCTAAACCTATCATCTGCATTAATTCACACAATTTAACATGCAACCTTTAAACTAAAAATGACATAATTTAATTAACTAATTAGTTACCCGACAAGAAGCATAGCAGAACACACTCGCATCTGTTAATTAACTCAACTGAAAGATAAGATTTCAATCCGAGCCTTCGTGTCACATAATCTATAAACGAGAGCGGAGTCACCGGGTTCATCTTCCATTCCAAAGTCGATAATATTAATATCTCCATTTTCTGAACCGTTTTTGCTTCGAAAACATATTTGCTTCCAACAATCTTAAAAAAACACAAACAAAAGTCAAAAGATAAATTTAATATATAGAATTGGATCAGATACAAACAACCATTAAAAACATATAAATAACTAAAGTAATTATGATAACACTAGAGTGAATGCGACTTATGAACTATCATTTTTTTTTTATTTAATTACTCTAGTTCCAAATTTTAGAGTAATAGTAAGTACTAGTTATTTGTAAGTATAGCAGGTTAGTTTTATTTGTATCGGATCTCATTCGAACCGATGTTATTATTACGAACAAGAGCAACGTACTTGAAGATCTAGAAGAAGTGGAACACGTGTTTCTTCAACTTTAGCCGCAATAGAGAGACAAGCAACAGCAGCAAGTTGAGTCATCCATGGCTTCTTTTCAATCTGCAACTCTTCAAATCTGTCAATAAACCTGTCAAGATAGTTGACAGCTAAGACGACGGTGAGGGTGGTGAAAGAGTAGTGTGAAACGACTGTTAAAATCCACTCCGCCGCGTCACGGCGGCGGTGGTCGGAGGAGTAGTGGTTGTTGTTGAAGAGTTGGTTGGATTGTTTGGAGAGTAAAGAGGATAGTTCTTGGTGAACATTATTAATGTTATTGGTATCATCATCATCAAGACAGGTGTGGTTGTTTAGTGGTTGTTCATGATTATTATTATTGTTGTTGTTGTTGTTGTTATTCCATTGATGGTTTTCTTCACAGTGAAGTGAGTCTAAAATGGTCATCATCTTCTTGGAGAGGAAGAGTTTAGGGTTTGGATTTAAAGATGGAGATGGAATCCATCTTTGTGGAGGTTTGGTTGATGGAGGTAGGGATGTAGAAGACTATTGAGCAGTGTCCAGAGGTTTGTGCTTTGATTCACCAGGTATCACTGCATTCTTTTAAATACATTTGTTTTTAATATACTGTTATTTTAAAATGTAAATAAATGTATCTAGTGGGTAGTGGGTTTTGCGTTTTGCTTATTTAACTCACTTTGACTTATAAGTTATAATTTTTTTAGAAGTTAAAAAGTTGTATGGGATTGCTTATTGTGTAAGACAATAAGTTGATAAGTTACAACATTATAATTTATAACTTATCCAAAAATAAATTATAAGAATGTAAAAATAAGGAATCTCAAACACCCTTCTAATCTGGTAATTAATATATTTATATAAAAACCAATAACATTACCATTATCGTCACTGTCACCATCATTGTCATTGACATTTTTTATATCTTGGTAAGTTTATATTATTATAAATCAAATATATATTTGTCATTCGTATTTCATTTATTTGTAACAACACAAAGTGATAATTTATAGCATTCTCACAAGTTAATTTAACAAGACAGTGAAATTGTGATGATTAATTTTATTCTTTTGTCTATTATATTTCTTCGTCTATTCTATTATCTTGTACCAAGCAGACCCTTAAGTAGTGTTTGATATGAGATAATGAATAAGAGAATGAAATAACCATGTAAAGGTGATGAAAACATGGACTGCTAGATTCATCATGCTCCTATAGATAACCAAATAAGATAATAAAATGATAATGATCATCTTTTTTCCTTTTTTACTATTTCAAAGTCCATTTAGTTCACTTATTCATTCCAGGAGCTCATGTGTAATGAATTTCATAAATGACATTCGATGCCAAACACAATACATAGCTAAGTGTAATGAATTTCATAAATGACAAACGAATGTCATATAATCAGACCAGTAAATAAACCATTGTCTCCTTATTCAACTAAATAAGATGTAGAGGAAATTTTATGTCTTTGATCATTTTTTTTCTTTTTTTTAGTTTAAGAATAAGATTGGGATGAGACGTGAATACCTTAATCTACGAGCGTCTCAAGCTAAATAAGTAGTTTAAAAGTATTTAGCCGGAGTGATAGTGTAGTCGATTACAAGTCCCACCGGCCGATAAGTTTCGAAGAACAGTGCCGCAATCCCACCGTCACTTTAGGTGATAAAATTTATTTATTAAGACGGGATAATGGACTATCTAATTTTACTTTATCGGTATTTTCAACTCCACTTTATACAAAATAAATACAAACAAATAAAAAATCCTTTCGTGACCTCTTTAGACTTTAGCAAAGGCATATCGAGTTTCTTTCCTAATTTTTAATCTATAAATAAAAGATAAATATTCTAAAGGAAAAGAAAATAAACTAAGAAAAAAGCATGAAAGAGGTTGTCGCGTATGATTGATTATCTACTAGCTTCGGTTCATATCCACGGTTAACACATTTAAGAAAAGGAAAATACAAAATTATTCTTTATTATAAAGCAACTTCATGATTTTGGTAAGGGCTTTCTTAATATGATATGATTTGATACTGAGTAAAACAATTTAAGATTCGAGTTAAACAAGATCAACTATAAACATGTCGACACGTTAATGACACAATAAGAAAATGTATCTAGACAGGTTCAACGTGTATAACCTACTTAATTATTACATGTAAAACTTGGTTAACTAGATTTATGATTTTATGAATTGTAACCTTTTTGTATTTAAATTTATCATTTTAGTTATGTCATGTTATTTAATATTTATTAACCATATAGCGAGTCATGTAAAAAATCTTATTAACTATTTTTAGGAACAAAGCGGTGCGTGGAAGCGGAACAACAAGCACAAACGATATAACACGTAGAAACGAAAATATAAACGACACAAGAATTTAATGTGGTTCGATCACCGTGATGGGGACCTATATCCATGGGCTGCAACTAGATATTTCTTATTAACTCAAAACCACATATTACAATTACAAATTTACAATGACTGAATATATATAAAGATAGACTTAGGGTTTCTATCGTGGTGACCAAAAAAATTAAACTGGCCTTTAGTTAATTTAATAGAGCCGGCCCACAATTAATCTTCTAACCAAAAGCTCAATAACCAAGGACTTCAAACCCAACAACTATGTCATGTTACGTAACCCGCTTATTAAATATGTTTGTGTCAATGTTTAAGTACATGATATTTTTAACTAAACTTCTCATTTTGGGTCAAATAGTTACGTTAAATACTTTTGTTGAACACTATATGTTGTTTAACACAACTCGATACATTTTGCGAGCTTTAGTTCTAACCAACAACTAGTTGTGGTGTCGGCTATTAGTCCAGTTTTTAAAACATTGATGGTCACATTTTTATCTCTCGTAATTTATTTATTTATTTATTATTTTTGTTTGGTGATTTAATGTATATGCTAAAACAAAAGAAAGAACTGGTAATATTAAAGTATTTGCAGACAAAAGAGAGTATATAAATTTTGGTGTATTTTGTAGGTGGTCCATTTATTTTGATATAAACTGTAAAAATGTCTGACTATTTTCACCCTTTTGATTGTGATCTGTCTGACTCAATGTCCTCAGTCTTCAATTACTAATTTACTAGCTGTAAACATCTTTTAGATGAATGTTATACAATCGAGGTATTTTTCATATTTTTTTTAACGTCTAACGAATAAAATCCGCTACTCAGAGTAATTCAATTGCAAAAGCCGACCACATACATCTATAATCACAGACGGCAATAGGTAGCCCAAACTCACCATCTTCTGTTCCGTGAAAAACTTGTCGCCCAAAGGCCCAATGTAGTAAAACTTGGTTATAATCGGATTCAAACTTGAGATCTTGCTGTTTTTTAGTCCAAATATTCACTTTTCCTCTAATACTAGTTGAGCTAAAGTTGATTGACGGTATTTTTCAACATATTAGTCGTTTAATTTTAATCAAACTAGTAAATGAACACGTTTATTTTTGTTCTTTAATATACTAAATTAACATACACTTAACATAAATAAATTTCAATCTAACTCACTTTACTCGTCTACAATGTTCAATCCTTCAATTACTAGCTGTGAAAATCTTTTAGATACATGTTAGGACCGTGAATGAACTCAAAATATGTATATTTGTTTCTATTCATTTATTTTTTGCTATTAACACTAAATGAAAATAAATGTATATTACTATTTATTGTCTTTTAAGTAAAATCTATATCTATATCTACACACATAAATGAGATTAACTAAAAGTTTAAGACATCTAAAAAGGGTGAGACAATGCATTTTGCTAGACCCATTAAGGTCTATATCTAAACCGGTTCATTGTGCGGTTTTATCTCGTAACGTTGGGTCAAAATTGGTGACTTCATGCTCAGATTTTTGTTAATTTGTTTGGCGCACTTACCTCTTACCCCATACATGTGGCAATTCCTGTTACCTTCTCACGCTTTTTAGGCCTTTAACTTTTTTAAGGTACATGTGTTAATGAACAATAGCTCGATAAGACATGTATATTCATAAATGAAAACATTTAATAAACCTACATATATAAATAAATATGTATATTCGTAAATGAACAATAAGACATATGTTTGTATTAATTCATTAATGAAGTAAAAAACATTTTTCATTTCTGTTTTCTGATTAATCAGCGACTACTAAATAGCTCATAAAAGATTCATTAAACGTTTGTTATATCTTTTTCCTATACCTCTCGACTCTTGTTCTTCTTATATACAAAACTTGTTTAAAGTAAGTCAAATTTTATTTCAAATCATAAATAGTAGAAGCAAACATTATTTACTTGTATCAAGAAGTAAAGAAAAATGTATATATTGAAATTTGTTAATTTAGAATGGCATCTAGATTTTTATTTATTTATTTATTTATCATAAGACTTGAAAACTTACCACTTTATAAATTGAAATCTTTATGCAACACTATCGTACACTAGACCAAAGGCATTTTGATAGTTATTGATATTTGTAACAAGTAGATATATAACTTCTCATATATTTATTTCACTTATCATATTAAACACTAGAAGTAGAACCATAGATGTTGTTCAGTGTGTTAAATATATAAAAAAGAAAACCAAACACAACTTGATTAAGTGAGACAAGAATTAAAGTGTGTTTATGTTTAATAGAAAGTATTATATTGGATATTTACGTATAGTTAGGTATATACATAAATTAAGAAATACTTAGGAAAATATTTAAAGTTTAGTTTGGTATATACAAAATTAAGAAATATCTAAAGGAAAATAAATATAAAATCTTACTAGCATAATAATATTTTTATAAATTGTACAACAAATTTATTATTTATCAAACTGAAAGGAAAGAAAAGCTGAATAAAAGCTAGTAGACTTGTGGGTAAACAGTGAAATTTCTTCACCTATTGTTTTTTTTTTCTTTTCTTGATATATAAAGTTGAAAAAAAATGTGTGTAAATAGGTGTAGAGATAGAAAAAGAAGTTGTACATTAGGCTATGTTAAGTTGTACTATCAAGGAAGGAGTGGGTAGATGGGCTATGTAAATGTAAGGTTGGTCAGTTTATGTATGAAAATGGGGACGGTTTACTTGATGTGATCTCTTGCTTTCTTTTTCTTCACCTTGCCCTCTTTTCTTTTTTCCTTTACTGTTTTCCCTCCAATACAGCCTTTAACTTTAAATACACATTTTGTTATTTCTTGGTTTTATTTGACAAAATGGTTAGCAATTTAATACATAACTGATGACAATATGGTAACAATCATGATAATTCATGAATGGGGGAAAATATGTACTTGATACACATAAAGTGAATGCTTTATGTTGGTTTTGTTGTGTGTACCAAGTAGATATATGTGTGAAGATATCCATTTGAGTTGAACATTTATAACAAAAGTTAGTATCTAATGTTTGGGTCAGTGACAGGTTAAATTTTCGGGACAGGAAAAAGTGATCCAATAACTGACCCATATTAATTTGGGTTGATCGAGTTCGGTATTGATGCGGTGTTTTTATCTGTCTTGTACTTTGTATCTTATTGGTCTAGTTTGAAATGTTAAGAGACTATTTATGTAATTTATGTAAAGTTTGTAGACTCATATGCTTAGTGTCTAAGCGTATGAGGCCTATGTGTTGCTTCTTTTGGAAGCCATTCGCCTATGTAGTTGACGAATGATCTTTATTCGCTAGTTAGAGACTCATACGCTGGTATATCAGAGTATGAGGTTATTTTGTGAGGTGTATGAAGACTCATTCGCTGGTGATGTCAACAAATGGGCACATAACCTATGTGTGTGTGTAATACGTATGATTTAGCGAATGATAACTTAACGATTTGATTTACACTCTGAAGCCTCATTACTCTGTCAAAATATCTCTGTACACACACACGAACCTAATTGATCATGATATCGTCAATAACAAATAACCAGACTAGATCTAATTGACCAGATGTGTTCTCATTCGGGTTATTTAGATCAGGTTGTTTGGTTTTCAAGTATAAGGTAGTGTTTGATATGATGGAATGGAATGGGGAATGTAATGGGTCATTTCAATGGAATGAACAAAAACATGTTTTGTTACCATGTATGAATGGAATAAATCATTCCATAATGAATGAAACTCCTTTCATTTTTAGGATTTTCATTCTTCTGATTATGGGTGTTTTTTTTTCATTCTTTCAAGAAATGAAAAAGTCAACATTGTTATTACTATTATAATTATTATATTTTTTTATTATATTGTAATTATAATTATAATTATTTATAACTATCATTATTGTTTTGTATATTATAATATAACTATTATTACATTTGAACTATTACTACATTATCTATATTATTATTTTAAATTTAACGAGTTAACATTTCACAAAGCACATACGTGATTCAACATTGTTACGATTATATGTATTCGGTTTAACGATCTCGATGCAGCGTGAGGGTCCTAAAAATTAGCCATTATGAATATTCATATTATTATTTATTTTTATTATTATTATTACTAATAAAATATTAATAATAATAAAACAAAGTGATTAATCATTTCATTCCTACATGGTAACAAAACATGACAATGAAATGGTAATGATTCATTTAATTCCTTTGTCCATTCCATTACCATGTCCATTCTATTCTCTCATCTATTCCATTACTCCATACCAAACATACCCTAAGTGTAAAGTGAAAAAAAAAAGTTTTTATTCACGAAATATCAACATTTTACTAAATAAATATCATAAAAATTCAGACATCATATGATAATTTTTAAAAATCCTAAAACAAACTATAAAACATAACATTTTTAAATACCAAATAAACCAAACACATATATCAAGTAAAGACAATAAATGTTCGGGTTGTTTTCGGGTTTCATGTTTCAAGTTTTTAGGTCGAGCTATTCGGATTGTTTGTTGAGAAAAAATGAACACGATAACTGACATTTAAGGTTCGGGTTGGTTGGGTTCGGGTTGTTCGGGTTATTCAGATTCGGGTTTCTCAGGTTATTCGGGTTTAGGTGGCTTTGGGTCGGGTACGGTTAAAAAAGCAGCCTTACATTGTGTTCCCGAGTTAAATTAAAAAGAGAAATGAATGAAATTGAAAGTTTTCCTTTTTTTTTCTTTCTTCTTTCTTTTTTCCTTTCCTTTCTTCTTACTTTCCTTTCAATTTGAAAGAAAACTTTTCCTTCTATTTTCTTCTTTGTTTCACACATTTTTTTTTCTTTCTCCTCTTAATGAATCTCTAGAGCATAACTCCTTTTTTTATTTTCTTCTCTTTCTTTTCCTTTCTTTCTTCCCTTAAGTGAGACTTAGGAACACAGTATTAGGGGTCACTAACGTTGTTTTCAAGCTAAAGTTGGTGTCAATCAACTCGTTTTCCTTCCATGTCTCGGTTAAATAATAATAATAATGTTAATACTACTTTGGTAGGGTGGTAAGACAGTTAGGACGTAGAACATGAGGTTAAGAGTTAAATCCATATAAAATGTAACATTTTATTAAAAAAAAGTATTTATAATAAAAAACATAGTAATATAATTTATCAAATTCTAATTATTACCACTCGTATTATTCTCGATGATTGCTGGTTGAAATTGTGAGTATTGATGGGAATACACCACCACTTGATCACTTATTACCCTCAGTTTTCGGTTCTTTTGGGGACTACAATCATTGTACAGTTTCTAAACAAACCATGATTCATGGTACATGTTTTCAAGTTGTACCAAGTGGATTAACAGATGGTAGCATGCAACTTCATAGGTATGCGACCCACGAATGACAATCTCAACACCCAAAAAAATGATTGCAATCTTGCATATTTGAGAATTATTATACTTTTTAAGGAGAAATAATTTTCAATTACATTTGATATACAACCCTTGCAATATAAACGTTTATGCGTAGCAATTGTATTAAGGTAGTTAGGGGGGATGGTATGGGCTTGGCAACAACTCGACAAGTAAGCAATACTGACGGAATCAACAGTCTGCCTGCTCCTCTACCGCCACCAAAGCTTCCTGCCCGACTTGTTATCGCTGAGCGTCTACGTGGTCAATGGCTCCGTTAAAATATAGTGCTTCTTATTATTAAAAAAATTATTTTTAAGTCAAAGTCTTTTTCAGTGTTTTGAAACCCTATCTGGCCGGTCGGACCTATACCGGGCCGGGTCAGTGTATTTGGGACGTTTCTAAAACCCGGCCGGGTTTTGCAGGTGGAGGTCGGCCTGGTAAAACTCATTTTTTATTAAATCCAAAATGAAATGCGTATGCCGGGATTCGAACTTGGGTCATTTTAAAGATAGAAGCTTTAATAATTAGACCATGAGCCAACCAGCAAAGCTTCATTGATATCTTTATTGATCAAACATAAGTCATATATATTTTAAAAACAATGTATAAAACATAAATAAACATTAAAGTTTGTTATTATTATTATTGTTGGTTATTATTATTTTTTATATGTGTATGAATTATGTATATGTGTGTAAATATATATTTAAATTATTTATGATGTCATCCGGGTCAAACACCAGTCTGTCCTTCCGGATCAGCGTCCGGGCCGGGTCTGAAAACATTGGTCCTTTTAATACAACAATTGTCAATATTTTTACATCAATCTTAAATATGTCTATCTATCAATCTCAACCTAAACTCTATATCGTGCATCTTTTATTATTTCATCATCTAGTTCAACATCATCATCATCAAATTCACACGACTCATGATCAATCTGGTGATAATATCTTACTATTTCTCTCTGCAATTACCCCAAAAAAAATAAAATTAAACAATAAGTCGAGAAGTTTCAGATAGCACAAGGTCGAGAGTTTGTATATCAGATATCGACAATTTGTTTATCATCGTCTCATGCAAGATTACTTTGTTGAAAATGCAATAATTTGTGATGAAGTTTTCAAAAAAGGTTTCGGAGGTCAAGAGAACTATTTGTGCGAACCGTCTCATGCAAGATTACTTTGTTGAAAGTGCAATAATTTGTGATGAAGTTTTCATAAAAGGTTTCGGAGGTCAAGAGAACTATTTGTGCGAATCGTCGGTGGCATGGAGAAAAACTTTGAATGGTTTCAAACAAGCTGGGAGGCTAGAAGTAAAAAGGACTTTTACATCATTAAAGAATTGCACATATATATGCGATTTGAGAAGTAGCATATACGAAATTTCCTAACACTTATGACGAGTACTTGAATAATGCCCGAAAGAACATCACATGAAAGTCTTTAATACTTTATGATGATGTTATTCATTTTATGGATAAGAGTATTTGCGTAGACCCACTTCCAACAACATACAACTTTTGTACACAACATACGAAAATAAACATGGATTTCCTAGTTGCTAGGTAGCATTGACTGTCTATGGAGTTGGAGGAATCTATCAATAGAACAAGGTCAACACATGAGAGATGATCACATGTATTTGACCATTATGCTTGAAGTTGTAGCCTCCCAATATTTTTGGTTTAGCATGCCTTCTCATTTTAAGATTTAATCTTCATTGAAAGGTGCCTATAATATGTTAAGACCTATTTCGACGAACCGTGTATTAATCGCATATTAAGAGTAGTCAGAATAATGGCATTTGTAGCATCACAACAAACATTCACATGGTAGGTGACTATGTTCATGACTGCAAAGAAAGCACTAAATATTTGTCTTTTAGGGCCAACTGCCTCCAAACACACCAGTCCAACACCCCTTTTTTACATTTCCAACCAATGCATAGAAAAACCCAAATCTGGAAAACATTAACTTATCACATAAAGCCAAACAAGCATCAATTCAAGTCAACAAAATTAAATCTTTTAACTTCAATCATTTTTCTCCCTAAATTGTTCCCATTTCAACTACCATTATCTACCCCCATTGACAAAATGCTTCAAACCCAATAGTCAACCAGTCAACTACTACTGCGTTTGTAATGCTCTTTGATGAATTTTTCAGCATAAGACGGGTATTTATGTCGAATGTAAGCTCGAATGCATTTTTGGTAGGAAAAATCGATCCATACACCATCGGTTCTCACAACAAACAGACATCTTGAATTTCTGAACTGTGGATGTCTGTCAACCTTCAAAATTAAGAAATTAATAGTTAAGAAGTAATAATATAATTAAACGTACAAATATATTAATAACCCGGTCAAGACAAATCGATCACGGGTCTACACGACAACCATTGTGGGCCAATTATGTCTCAAGATTTCTGTAGACAAGGACTTTTAAGTGAATTAGACAGGTGAAGACTCGATGTCAACTTAATAGTTTACCTGTAAAGAATGTGATCGCGGATGTATAAACAATAAAATACTTAACAACGGGTAGACCGGTTTGTTGCTACATGTAGACTTACAAACTGTAAAAGTTAGTTGTTTTAAATAACTTGTTTAATGGAGCATATACTTAAGAGTTAAGTTATAGTTGTTAATATGAATATAAAGTTAAAGCCACTTATTTGCCATCTAAAAGTTAAAAGTAGATTAAGTTATGTGGTGGGAGGTAATAATTAGGTGACTTACTATTTAATTTACACCTCTATAAAAAAAAGATTCATTGAATGTGTTGGCATGTATTATGATTATTTGAACTTACTTTGCTGGCAATATGGATAAAAAAAAAAACCAAAATGCACTTGAGTATTAACTCTTTAGTAATACTGTGTGTGATAGCTGATTATTATAATAAAGGAAACAAATAAAATTAATTAAAGGTATTATAAAACTTACCATGATAGAATCGATGCCACAGCCGATTTTATCTTCAGAGTGAGGATGATAAACAAGAAGCTTATCTACCACCATTTTCTGGTCTGCTGATGTAAGTTGCTCCCCATCCATATATCTGGCAGTAGGAATATTAGATTAATTAGTGAATATGATTATTTGGTAATGCATATAAGTAGCATAAAGTTAGATAAGGACTGAACGATGCTATGTAACATTTCTTTTGGAAGAGAAATGAAAAGTTTTACTACGAAGCACGATATCGAGAATAGTTTCTACAGTAATGTTGAAATATGATAGAAACTGAATATGAAATTGAATTAGGAAATATAAGAAGATGAAATCAATTGTTTAAACTATATTAATATATTGAAATATTATATTGAAGAAGACGATCTCAAAGGATCTACAATGATAACTAACCATCGAAGAGGTCCCGGGCTATGCCCCTCTCATGCTAATTGCAATGAGCCTAACAAAATATCTATAATCTTTCCTAACCTTTCTAAATGACTATTGGTCCTTATAGAAATAGAAATTACACTTACCCCCTCCCACAATTACAAACGAATATTAAGTATAAACTAATAAGATCTCTATCAAAATATCTATGTAACGAAGCAAACATATGAAAAAGGTCAAAATTGTAAAACAGTATTGAGGGACAAAATGGTCTTTTGACCACGAATCAGATTTCAAAGAGATTGCCAAGTATCAAGAATCATCAAGCCTGAGTTTAGAAGCACTTCACCAAAGGAAAACAAGTTAACTCTTGGCCTGCTTTCGAATCCATTTCAGTATGTTCTTGAGTATACATGGTTAAAGGCAACTTTACATTTAGAAAGCATGTGCATGATGAATGAATTCATGAATCATAATGGCGGTAATTTATGATTTTTATGTGTTAAGTGCATGTTGAGATATTTGTTTGGCTAACCTACATTGTTGATCTAAGGTTGAATATTGATAATCAGTCATTCAGCTGCATGAAAAGGATCAGGAGTAGTGCTAGGCGAAGTGCATATATTTAGGGTATTTAGCATTCTTAGGAACCAGTATGTATATTATGTTTACCAGTTTAATAACATCATTTGGAAGTGTCAGAGTGGCTATCAAGCATCAGTTTAAATTGCTAGGACTCTACTTGCGTAGGTTCGAAACCTGCTGTCCACAAGTTTTTCCCAAACTACAACTTTCAAAATGATACATTAACTATTAGCTGTTTGCAAAATTTGTCCTCAACTACCATTTGTTCCCACTTTCAACCTTCAAAAGCCATATTGATCAATCAACTATCAATTGTTTGCAAAATTAGATTATCACTAGTTCGAAAAAAAATAAAATTCGGATACCCCTGAACTTTTCTTCTAGATCCGCCACTGGGTAGTGCTAGAACCACTACGCCTTGGCAGAAGCTACTTGAAATATAGGTTGGGAAAAATAAAAAACTTCATGAAAGATAAAGTTTTGTGGAAGATAAGACTTGGTATGAAAATAGGGTTTCAATGTAAGAAAAATGGTGTGCCACTTTACAGTATAGTAGTGAATTGAAAAAGAATAAGTGTGATTGTGATCATTTATCATTTTTGGGCGGTTATTCTTGTGAACTATGTTGTTTGAACTTGCAATGGAAACTCATGGTTTCTAACTAAGCTTTATAGCTTATGTGTGAGTGTGTTGTGTCTCTCCAAGCAAGGGCTAGCTAGGTAAAGCATAGCCCAAGATTATATAGAAGTTGGATGCGGTCGAGATATGAAAGACAAGAAGTATATATAGACTAAGACAGAGATTTGAAGATAATGCATAGTAATGATATAGTCTTGGTTTACTAGACTATTAGTTACAAAAAATACTTAAAAATATAATTCCTACGTAAAACGTCAAAATTTATGAGATAACATGTAGGAAACTAGGTTATTCTTGAAGTGAACGGTGAAGCGCACATATCTTTTGTATTCTTTATTTTCATGTGTATCATAAGGGATCATTATTTCATAATAGCTCATATTGCATTTAGGGGGAGGGTACATATGTCTACTTTTCAATTTTCATATCCATATATGGTTTTGGAGCCAGGGGCCTCACCAGAAGCAATCTATCTACTTATGATAGAGGTATGTTTTGCTCAAATTCCTCCCTACCAATAGCTTTACTATGATTGAGATTTTATTAGGCATGGTTGTATAACTCTATCGCGTTTAGACATAGAAATCTTGTAGCATGACCAACAACTTTCCTAATTTTGAATTCTCTATTAATGTGAAAAATCGCATAGAACATGAAGGATAACCACATTTGTAACATCTTCAAATGTGTTCGTCATCAAGTGATTCATGCCAACATAGCATCATCAAGGGCATACAAGGTACTAAGGTTGAATGGTTGGTTAAGGTCATAATATTATCCTGGTGACATTATGTTATCATATATACAACAAGGTGCAGACTATGGTCATGGAAGTGGTTCATATGCTTTCAAATATGTGCATTTTTTTACTTTTCAATACGCTTCAGCATTTTAGAGCATCCTATATGTTGTAAGAAGGCTTATCACTTACATAAAAGTGGTATTTGTCGTTCATCTTGTTCAATGAGATAGAGAACATATGCATACAGCGTGTGCCATCGTGAGCCATGAGTTGAGCTCCCAATGAATAAAACTATTTCAATTTTCAACAAGCATGTAGAAAAATCACATGTTTATATACGTTGCAAGTGCGCGCTCAAAAGGATAAATATATACTTATTGTTACTTCAAGTAAGTGCTAGTTGGCCCGTATCTAGGTCTGTAAATGAACCAAACGAACATGAACCAGGAATGTTAGTGTTCGTTCTTCTAACTTTAACCAAGCAAACATCAAACACTAGCTAAATGAGCATGGCTTTCTTGTTCATTTTCGTTTGTTTACTTTTACCAAACAAACATCAAACACAAACAACTAAACGAATATCGTTTTCTTGCTCATGTTCGTTCATTGAGAAATGAACGTGGTCACGTTCGTTTGTCTTTGTTCGTTACTAGTATAAACTTGGTTTTAAGTTGTGCGATGCGCTCTGATGCGTTTTGTCCAAAAATCGGATGCGCAATGCGGGCTCATCACATATGCGATGTGATCGTCATTAAATGAATACTAAATTATTGAAACATGGGCTATATATATGCACATTCAAGTACTAAACAGCAGCCTAATATTAGCAATTTAACATTATGCAAATGTTCAATTATTAAACAGCAGGTTATATTGTATAAACTTTTCCAGCCAATTAGTATCATGTTATGACATATGAAACAACATTATTCTAATAGCCTAATATTCAAGGATTCAACATTATGCCAACAACAGAGTAGCAAAAGTATATATCTTTTAGGATTATCTACTTGGTACCAAAAACTAAAAACAAAGAGAAATTAAAAAGAATTAATAAAAAGCACAAACAATCAAAAAAACAAATAATAAGTACTAATAGAAAGTAAACCCTTTTTTCTCAATCTTCAACTAGGAAGATCTGTTATTTCCGATTATTTAGGGTGCCCCACTAATAGTATGGGGTTAAAATTAAATTAAAAAGAAAATACCACATTAATAGGGACTACAATTAAGGGTGCGCATGAAACCGAAAAAACAGAACCGATATAAAAAAAACCAAAAAAAACAGACCAAATAAGAAACCAACGTTTCGGTTTTGGACTTTAGGGTAAAAACCAAAATATTGGTTTTGGTTTGGTTTTGTGTTTTATGAAGAACCCAAAAAAACCAACCAAACCGAAATAACCAAAAAAAACCGTAATAACCAAACCTTAACCATTTATGACTTTTATTTTCAATTTTGAATGCAAGCCTCTTTTATTAGCTCTTAATATTTTAGTCCCAAATGTTCTATATTCTATTAACCATAATATTATATATATATATATATAGGGGAGGGTTAACGTACAAATGAAATTAACGTGCTAAACATGAGAATCAAGTAGAGTAATTATATATACAAGTAGAGTAATTATGTAATTACACCATAGAGTAATTACGTAATTACTCTATGATGTAATTACATAATTACTCTACTTGTATATATAATTACTCTACTTGATTCTCACGTTTAGCACGTTAATTTCATTTGTATTTGATCCAAACCCTATACATATATATATATATATATAGGGAAGGTTCATGTACATTTTAATCTTAACATGAGAACGTAGGAAATAATACGAATTTATAAAAAAATGAGAACGTAAGAAACAATACCAATCTACATAAACAATGATTTATAATAACAAAGAAAAAACCTAAAAATTACAACAAAAGTATCAACATCAAGAACAAAATAATAACAGCAAATACCAACAAATACTTATAACAGCAAAAGAATAAATCTAATAATAACAACAAAATATAAATCAGCAAATACTTATAACATCTCATAATCGAAAATTAGCAAACACAAACAAAAAATAACAACAAACACCTATAAAAATAAACCTAATAATAACAACAAATTGGTTCTCACTGTTTTCATGTTAAGAATAAAATGTATTTGATTCTGATTCTATACATATATATATATATATATATATTATGCCCGATATCAATATCTTGGGTCAATTGTTTTGGCCCAATGGCCCGATTAAGAAAACCAAAAAAAGCGAACCAAAACTGCACTGAACCGCACCAAACCACACCGCGCACACCCCTAACTATAGTTAAGATCAAATTAATAGGGCCTAATCTGAACTCAGAAGCAGATCTTGCCTGAGAAGATGCAAGCGCTAGATAGTTAATCGGATTCCAGAAGAACTGAAGAATCGAACTCAATTATTCTTGAGACCACACTAGTTTCTACAGATATAATCCTCACGCCAGACCCAAAACTCAATTGAAAAAATAAAAAACCCTGCTTTTGCATCATAGCCCAATATGCGTGCAATTTAGAACAAAGAGTATAAACGAACAAATATTACTGTACATAGATTAATGAATATAAACAAACATAACTGAGCAAACAACATAAAAGTGCATGAAAATATCAATTTGTTAGGCCTAAAAGGGTCTAACAATTATAATGAACACATAAACTAGCAAACTTAAACAAACATAAATAAAGGTCAACAAACGAATAAAAATGAACAAAAAGTTTTGTTCACGTTTGTTCATTTATAATAATCAAACTTCCCGCCAAACCGTTCACGAATGTTTTATTGAGCATTCCGTTTGTTCACAGGCCTACCCGCTTTATTCGCAAGTCTATTTCAATGATGCTTAATAATGAAATAGATGAGGGAGGGTCTTACAAAATGCATTTGAAGAATTAGGAGTTGAAAAGTAGCACTAACACAATGAGTTAAACTCTTTAAGCATCAAAACTAGTAGCTTTTAAATAAAATAATGTAACATATGTCACCTTATACATATTCATCAAGGCGTTTTATAACCTATATAAAGATAAACTATATATGCCTAGTTCCTAACAATAATATCAATTTCCAATTGATAATATACAATAACTGCTAAACAATTGGATCAAATAAGATGAAAATAGAAAATTAGAAACTGAACCTGCCGGAGTGAAGGATGTCTTTAATTAGGAGAGTGGTGGGGTCGATATCCAGGAGGATTTCAGCTTCTTTTTCCTTCCATTTGCGATAATCGGGATCGTTCTCCCATTTAGGATTCCTGGGTGGCTGTCGTTTCGAGGTTAACGAGGAGGAGGGTGGTCTGTCGTCGAATGAAGTGGTGGAAGTTGTAATCGGGTGAGGGGGGTCGGAGGCGGTACTGGTGTAGGATGGTCTGCGTACGAGTGAGCAGACGGTGGCCGGAAGTGTGGTGTGGTGGCGGAGATGAGGGACGGCACGTAGCAGAAGCAGTAGTGGCGCTGTCATATTATTATTATTAGTCGGGACCAGAGTTGCATTTGTGGAGTGGAGGGTTTTATAATACTCGTAAGGTAGTGTAATAATACTCGTAACTAGCTATTTACTCTCGCATGAAATCGGTTGTTAAAACCTAATAAAACTCAAGCATTGAAACCGGGGCATTAGTAAAACCCAGGCGTTACGACGGCTAGTCGACGGGAATTCGATCAGTATCGATTATGTTCGTTACGGTATAAACAATGTTGGTTAAACCCGAACGTAAAAACCCAAAAAAATTCGTCAAATGAAGTTATAAAAAATAAAAATTTTAAATAGACGATTAGCAGAACGGTAAAACCCGGGTGTGGCGTTACAACGTTGTAAAACAAAGCTTTGTGGTTCTTGCCTTCTTGGGTGCTGACATGGTGAGTCGATGTGAATTCGGTCGATTTCAATCACGTTCGTTACGGTTTCAAAACTATAACAAGAAAAAAAAACAAAAACAAATTTGAGGCGTCTCAATGGTGTGGCATTAGTCGATGAAACTCGAGTGTTGGTAAAACCCGAGCATTGTCGGGCCTAGGCGTTGAGCAGTGTGGTTACGTGACATCGGTCGGTTTCCGTTACATTATTTGCAGTGCCAGAAATAAAAAAGCAAAAAGAAAAAAAGGTTGTTGGTGAAACCCGGGCATTTTCGGCCTGGGACCTTTAAAGTGATCAGTCTACCCGACATCAATTGGTAAAAGAAAAATAAAATACAATAAGAAAGTCAAATTGCAAAAATTAAAAAAAGCAATAAAAAAAACTTAAAATTTATCTTGTGACACCAGATGTGTCATTTACTCAATATCTATAAACAAAAAGGGGGAAAAAAGTCTAATTGCAAAAAAAAATAAAAATAATAAAATAATAATAAAAAAACTTAAAATTCTTCTTGTGGCACCGACCACCTCTTTTACTTATATATAGATAATTATTTAATAACAATAATAATAATAAATAAACAAATGATAAAAAAATTATAGTGTTTCAACTTACGTTATAAATTCTATGTCTTATATGTGTATAGCTAGGTAGAGAATAGTTATACAAAAACACGGCCTCTATTGTTCACGCTCTAACTTCGCGTTGAATTTATCTGTAGCGCGTTCCAAAAAACGTGTTATACATTTATGCTAAGTGTTTTACTGGATTTATCATTATCTTCTTTTTATACCCGTTTTCTCGTCTTCTTTTTCTTTAAGGGTTCTATTGGGCTTTGGGAACGATCTCGTGTTCAACTTCTTGGGTTTCGGGTGTGACTTGTGAGTGTTGTGATAGTTGTAATTGTTGGAAGTCTTGAAACACATTCACGTTTTGGTCGTAAGTTTGTAACTAGCAAATGATAAAGGATTTTGGGAGGAAGCGTAACTGGGCAGTGAAAGAGGATTTTGGAGATTGGTTGGGTCCATTTCGATGGAGAGAGTTTAAAAGATTTTATGTTTGATTTGATTATTTTTTTTATGGTTTTATAGTGTTTAGATAATAGATTTTAACTAATATTATGGTTTGGAAACGTTCGCAAAATCACTCATTATATACCTGTGACCTGTAACATATAGCGTTAAACTTAGTAATTCACAATACAATTCTCAAGAATACATAAGAAATTTTGAGCGGTTAATAGGAAACAATTAACGAGGAAAAACGTCTTCCATCTTCCAAACCAATACCATGTATAGGTAATGGGTTGGACCCTTTTTTTTCGTAAAGATACCGTTGAGTGAATCATAAAGAAGATTCATACAATCGCTTTCATGTTAAACAAAATAAACCTGTTTTTAATCACAAATAACGAGATAAGTATTGTTGATGAGCTCAAATGACCATTGGATGAAAATAGAGAACTACGGTTTTTGTTCATGTGGTTTGTTCAAATTTGTTATTTTAGTCCAACAGTTTAAAAATTATTATTTTTGTCTCTAAGGTGTTATTACGTTGCAATTTTCGTCCACAAGGTTTTTTTTGTCTTTCATTGTGATTTTCGTTCATATGGTTTGTTAAAATCTGTTATTTTGGTCTAAAATATGTTAACGAAAACAATGGAAATTGCAACGCAAATTAAACCCTAGACACGAAAATTTAAAAAAAAAAACATATGAACTTTTGAACACAAAGCATGATAACAAAATCTCAGTTCACACTCATAACCTTGGTGCCTTGTCTCTTTGCTCGAGTCGACTCGGTAACGAAACTGTCTCTTAACTGTGACCGTAGATCTGTTAGCATCGGCGAGATGCCTTAATTCTAATCTCTCACCATTGCGGCTCATCTTGAAAGGCTACAGTTGAGTCCTTTCTAATTGTCAAAATCTGAAATCCTGCATATTATGAAAGCACTATATTACTCGCTTATTTCTGCTGCTTAGAATTGCAAGCTTCACATTGATGGAGGGAAAACAAATAGGATAAACGATGAAGCTAATTTATTGGTGTCAATTCCACCGTTCTAGTTTAGAATTACTAGCTACAAATTGCCAGAACTTGTTGGGGATGATGAGATTATCTGCATAGCTTTAAAGAAGCTTTGCGTCAAACGTTGCGTGCCCTAATTTGGTGAAATTTAAGGTGTAGCGCAGTGAAGTGACGGGCGGAGATGGCGTTCAAGATGAAAACCTTCCTGCAAGTAACCAGATTGAAGGCGCTAGTAATGTTGTTTCTAGCAGTACTAGTAGATCTACATGCTGGATTAGGGCTTATTAAATTTAGTGTCTTGCGCGTTTAAGAAGTGGTCGAGCAGCTTTGGTGTTGGTTCCCCGTGTCAATGAGATGGAAATCCGCTGGTTTGCTGTTTTGTGTGCTTTGCTGTTAATGCGTTCTAACTTCTAAGTTCGCCTGCATTGATGGTAGTTATTTATTTATTAATGAAATTTGTTCTCCCTTACTGTTTTCATAGGTAGACCAAGAGCTGTATTGTATATTGATAGTGTTCATGATAGGGCTACATAGAAGCTCTATATGTAGAGACTAATATTACACTTGAATAGATAGGATGATGATTAACAAGAATATAGCTAGTCTACTATTCCCTCGCAAGCTAAGGATGTGAACGATTTGTAGCTTGAAGCATAAGAGAATTGCATTATATATTTTTCCAATGAGATCGAGCAGTTGGCGCAAATGGTGAATCTTGTTTGGAAAAATCTTGTTTTGGTCTGTTTATGCCGACAAAGAGGTTGGCATTGAGAAGCTGCATAGGAGGTTGTTATCGTTAGGGTGTTCGACGCCTAGTGTGAGCAGTCTTTGGTGGCAGCTAGGGTTTTGGAGAGTAGATTGTTTTGCGCTACTAAACCCTAATGAAAGGAGGTTCTTTATGCTAGGTTCCGGTGGCTCATGTGAGAATATGGCAGCGGCTAGGATTTATGGCGGTTGCTGGGAGCGACTACTAGGGTTTTTAAGTTTCTTGTCTCCGATGCCATGATAAACCGCGAATTGTATTGTATATTGATTGCATTCATAATAGGGTTACATAGAAGCTCTAATATAGAGAATAATGTTAGGTTGTTCAGGGCACCCATTGGCTAGTGGAATTGGCTTCTCGGTTTCATTGGCAACACTTTCGTGATGGATCGGCTTCCCCATTCTGCTGAGGAAATCCGGTTCTACTACACAAGGAGTTTGTTGAAGAAACCAATGAAAAAGGGGTTGGCTACTTTGGCAAACACCAACCTAATGGTTTGACCCTTTAGTAAAATAATGAGGTGTTTGCTATTTATTTGATTGGTTGGTTGCATTTGGGTAGTTTGGGTAAATCGGCTTGTGCTCCTAATAAGATGATAATAATAAACAAAACATATCTAGTCTAGTACTCATATATGATAAGCTGATCTGTTTAGTTTCAATTAAGCATCCGAATTTGAAAAGAAAATCTTAAAAACATCATTAGAGGAAGCAAAGAAACAAAAACTCATACATGATTTGTATTAGATCAATCAATAGAAATTAACATACTAATAAAATGAAAGGTAAACCGAATGTCGTTTATCTTCTAGTTGAGCAGATTATTCAGTACAATGATACAGGTACCCGATAGAAATAGATTGTTTAATATGGGGGTGGCGGATACACTCCAATGGAGGGTGGTGGTGGGTACACCCCTGCCGGTCCTGATGTTTGTTGTGGTGGATAACCTTGTGGTTGTGACGGGTACGTGGCGGCTGATGGCGGGTATGTTGTTTGTGGTGGATATGTGGCAGTTGATGGTGGATAAGTGTTAGCAGAAGCTGGAGGGTATGCGTTTAATCCCAGAAAAGGGCTTGATCCAGTAGGCGGGTAAGCAGGATTTGGTGGGTAAGACGGTAAAAGTGACGCCATTGGATTTGAATTAGGAGGGTAAGATGGGAAAGGAGAAGATGTGGGTAGACCAGGAGGGGCTGTAGGGTAGATGGATGGTGCATTTGTGAAACTTGGTGGTGGTGCACATGGGTAGGCGGCTGGAGGACCTGGCGGTGGAGCAGTGGGGTAAGGGGCGGGTGCTGGCTGTGGCATGGCGGAGTAGGGGACGGCTGTTGGTTGTGGCATGCCGGTGTAAGGCAGGACTGCTGGTGGTGCTGAAGGGTTAGGATTGTAGGACTGGACGGTAGAAAGCGCAGCACTGGGGGTGGCGTATGGAGCGGCGGGTGGTGCATATTTAGCATCCATGCCGGTGGCGGATGACACTGGTGCACCAACCATGGTGGGAGTTGATTTGTCTTGTGAGGTGTTTGTAGCTAGAATTAGAGATATAAATAAGGGTGTTTATGATATAGTTGACTGTATAAGATGAGAGTTTTGTGATCTAAATATCAATAATCGAGAAGTTATAAAAGAAATAAGTCAAGTGGGTGTTTTATTCCACGGTTTGACTTGTTCTAAGGTTTGACATTTTTGCGTGTTGGCATGTGGGTATAATTATCTTCTCTAAATATATTATTGTTAAGTTAAACCGGGTACTGCTTTCATCAAAAGTCCAATTCAGATGTATACCAAGTAAAGTTCATGCCATCAACCCATGAATGTGAAGTTAAAAATAGTTTACATTTGGCGACAAACATGAAAATATAAATAAAAGTTTTTGTGTACTTTATTCTTAGTTAAATACTTATGACTAACTTGTACAGGTGATAATGATGATTATCTTATCTTATTTTACTTTTTATCTTATCTTATCTTACTACACTAATAATAAAAGAAAATATTGAAACTTAGGTGTCAAGTTTACATTCCTTCTAATTTCTAATCTCTTATCTCATTCATTTTAGCTATCCATGGGTTATGGGTCAAAATCATTTTGTCAATTAGGTTATGACATAGTGTAGATTTTATTCAATATTTAGTTAAACACCATTTTTATATATGAGGTTTGATCAACTATACAACTTTAATACATTCATAGGTATTTTGAGAATCATAATTAAAATAGCAGATCTTATTTATTTTTATTGTCACATCTCGTGTAATACACGGGTTCAAAGCTAGTATTTCATATTTCCACTCTTAATGGATCATGTGACCAAACAGCTAGGAGTCGGATTCTAATTTCTACTTGGGCCAATTTCATTAAGGAGAGGTACATGTGCATTGTGTTTGTGCTATTACTACTTGGGCCAATTTCATTAAAGAGAGACAGAAAGGACAACGGGAAGAATCAAAGTAGCAAAGACGATAGCTTGAATCTTAAATCTTGATTTTAGTTTAGGGTTTGATTTCTAAGAATAGTTTAATGATTTTTTATAAATTGATAGATGATTCTTGAAATGAATATTAAGTTTTGCAAACAGTGATGAAACCTTATAGTTGTTAAATCGTAGAGTAATTAAAATAGGAGTGTCTCTAACCCATGGCTCAAGGATGCCTTCATTTGGCACGCTGCTCTCCCAATCGGGATAGTAATTGGCGGTTTCTCATCTTTCTCTCCGCCACCTCACAATGCTTACACGAGGCTTAAATCCAACTCTAGGTGAGCATGTTTATTATATAAAAACAACTTATAATCATTATAGTATTCAACATAATATGACTTGAAACATACACTATTGCAATGACAAAAACATCCTTAGAACTAATATAAATCTCACGAAATGCATAAAAATAAGTAACAATACTAAAGCATAAAATTGCCTTCTCTATGTTGCGTAGTAGATGAATCCTATTTGGAGTTCCATCGGAGTAATCATTTCAAGACTCCAGATTCCAATCGCCACTACTAGCAACATTGGGGCACCGTTAACCGAATCATGATTCATGAGCCAAACCAAACACAATTTTGCTATCAAGCGACAATGAATACTTCCTCAGCCGCCCGCTTTTCTTCTTGTCTGGCTCAACATTGTACCTATTTACCCTGAACATGAAAATGAGTAAGAGAAGGGAGTTAGGAGACAATATCCATGGTGGCTAGGGTGGGTAAAGCATTTCTAGTGGCCCTGATCTTCTATAGCTAGATAGTCCGAAGTCCTCCCCATTCTAACATGTTGGATTTGCCTATGGATTTATGCTCGGTTTTTAGAAAGCGTATAGAACTCATTTCTAAGAATGGCATATAGGTCCAAATCACCTAAGTGATACAAGCCAACATTGTACCAAACGGGATACATGATATCAGAGTCACGAGATCGTAACATAATATAGTTACATCCGGGAACGGGGGTGACTTAATACGTATAAAAATTTGCATTAAGGGGACTAGCTATTTGATTTATCTCCTGGCAATATATCAGAAATCTAATATCAAATTTGGAGGGTTCCCGCATAAAGTTTGGCCTTTTGACTCTTTTCTACAACACAAGTATACCAACCCAATTCTATCGTTATCTTTCCCATTATGCTACTTTTTATCTCCTTTTATTAGTAAAAATCCGAAACTTCGATCAAATGGGTCCTACAAATTAGATAAAGTGGCATGTTCATTGGTACCTAGAATTCATGCCAAGCCAATATTGAGAATTTAATATATCCAAAACTCAATATTATTTGCCTAGTACAATCTAAACTCAACTAATAATCATTTATTTAGTTTATATAAGTTTACAACATTGATGAGATTACTAGTTGTTTACCACTAATATACAAAAAAAAAATGTTTATCAATACAAAACACAATAATACTATTATCATTTTCAAACGATAATAGATGGTTATATGAAACTCGGGTTTGAACTCATTTAAACTCGGCTCGGTTCAAACTTTTACGTAGATAATCTCGAGTATTTTACAAAGGACTTAGTTCGCTCACACAATCCTACCGCTGAAGGTGGGTTAGCAACTATATATTAGTGAAAACACTAAGTATATTAGTCCTGTAAGTGCATTTAAAACCGAATTCAAAAGGAATCACATGTTTAAAAACTGTGAATTCAATCCATAATTTCAACTTTTCAAATGTGCATCCTTGGTTCCAAAAGGATTTTGATCTTTCCAAATGCCTTTAATTAGTATACAGTATAACAAATATTTACCTAGACATACATAACTAATTTAAGTTGGTAGTTCACGGGCCATGGGTTTTACTCATGTTTTACTCATAATGAATGATCGCGAACCTTAATTCCAAATACAGGATGATCTTTATTGTTAACCCCAATTCACATTAATGGATGATCTACACCTTTAATTTTACATTAGTGGGTGTTCTCATTCCCTTTTATTTGACCAAAAGGGCTTCTAATTTGGAACAATTTAACGTCAATTTAGACATCAGACATGACAACTTTGGACGATTTAGCATCTTATATGGCACAATATGTGTTATCTTACATTTTTTTGTAAACGAAAATAATATGAAACAATATAAAAAGAAATGAACCCTCATCCTCTTTTCTTCACCACACTTCTATGATATTGTACATCTAGTGTTTTCATGCTTAATAAAATGAGATTTCAATTTTGTGTGCTCGTGTTTAAAATTTGTAAGTTTTGTTTTTATTCATTGTTTTGAATTTGTGAGCTGTCGATTATGGTAGCGGTGGTTAGAGAAGACAACGAGGGTAGCTAATTTTGGTGTAGTGTTTGTTAGAGGTTGGGGTTGTGATGCTGAATATGTTGGATTTAATTGGATCAAACAACACCAATAATTTTGTGGTAACTCACCACGACTTTTTCAATATTATTAGCAACGAAAACAGCACCTTACAATTACCCTATACTATCTATTTATCCTAGAAAAATAATATTAATCATACTCAAATACTTCTCCCAGTTATAATTTAATACTAACATTATCTCTACTAACTAAAATAAACTAGATAGCTCTAAATATTAAAAAAATTAATTAATTAAACTAAATTTGCAGTTAAGTCAACTTTTTTAAGGCGTTTTGAAATTATCTTTTAACATTTCTCTTTAAGCTTGAAACCGACTCATAATCTTTAACTCTCTTCTTTCTTAGTTTAATCATATAGCCATTTCACTTATGAACTATTAGGATTAACCCTTCCGAAGAAACCAATAATGATTATGAATTTAATAGTTGGTATGTGATAGTGAAATATTTAGAAAACTATAAAATTAGGAGTCGGATCTCGTGTGGGTGGAAACAAAAAGCCATAATTGGGGTCCTTGTAAATTTTTATTTGCACAAGTTTAATATAATGACAAAATGGTTATTTAATATTATAACAAAAATATATATTTAGAGGAATGACAAGAAATTATTTTTTTTTGAAACTCCATGCTTACCATAGTGTGTACAATATTATTACAAAAGATTTATAAAATTAAACACTATTACCATAAGTTACAACTCATCTAACTTTAAAAGTAGAGACGATAAAGACCCCTCTATTCCTAACTCCAAGATAGTAACATGTGAGAATAAAGTTCTCGCTAACTTCAATTCAAAAAACATAAACGTGTTGAAAGAAGTTAAAAAACATAGCGAATTTAAACAGTGGCGGATCCAGAAAATTTTCTCACAAGGGTCGGAAAATTTTTGGATCGGTACACAGTTATATAGTTTTCTTTTTCCAGTCCGGTTCGGTCATTCGGGCCTGGTCAAATCGGTATTATTTTCTTTCTGGTCAAGTTCGGTCGTTCCGATCAGATCGAATCGGGTCGGGTTGTATAAAAAAATAATTCAACAAAATATCATTAAAAATGCATAATTAAAAGACAATATTATCTACTTTTAACAATCGTAAATAAGTTTTTCTCAATGAAACAAATACAACTGTCGTTTAGATTCTCATCACTTATCAAGTTCCTTTAGCATTACTTTATTTGTTCTTTTAAGATCTGATAAATGTTTTATCTCAAAAATATTTAGTAAACAATATCTTTATACACCAACAAATATTGTTCAAATATTATAAAAACCAAAGTTTTATAAAAAATTTAAATTAATAGACAATATATAAACTAATGGACAAATAAATTATTCAAAAATAAAATAAAACGAAAAAGGCTCACGTTTAAGAAAAGATATAACAAAAAAGCTAAGTTGTTTATACTTAGTGAGATAAATCTTTGTGGGTCGTGGTTTTGAGTTTGAAAATGCCCAATACATACTAAATAATATTAGGTTAAGTTGTCTTCTTCCTCTCTTTTCTGTAGCCTCACTGTTCAGAGAACGCGAAGGCCTGAAAAATGAGGCAAAGTTTCACTTGTGGTTCCATGGATGCTCATCACCATTCTGATTTCGTAATTCCACAGGGATCGGTGTCAAAATTTCGCAGGGGTTAATTGGAATTTTAACACTATAATAGCACTAAAAAAATATTTTTTTCACAGGGTCGGCCGACCCCGTACCCTAAGGGTACCTCCGCCACTGAATTTAAATCATTCTCGGTAGTAGAACAATTCACAACATATGCATTTAATCCGTAGTTTATTTTATTAATTTAATAAAAAGTTCTTTGGATGATTCATGCACCTTTGAGAGGTGGTTAAAGGCATCTTCAACTGCGAAGTGAGTCATTCCTTACCCACAAAGAAAAAAAATATTATTAGGTCTGACTAAATAAGTCGAGTCATTTGTATTAGTTAAAATCAACTCGTTAAGAACTCAAATTGAACATAAGCTTGAGCCTAAATTTAAACTCCTTTAATAAACGGGCTCCAATCCATGTTTTATATGCAACGCTTGACTAGACTCACAAAATTAAACAGATATTTAAGATAACAATACACATTGAACTATTGGAAGTTGCAATCAACATAATTTAACATGTTTGAATGAAAGATTGTGTTTGGGTTAATCCCTTAACCAGTTTAATCAAACAGTAAACATCTAGAAAAACAAACAGACATACCACCTGACATCTCATCGAACCTATTTATGACAACCAACAACCCATGAACCCGTTTTTTACAACCCATCGTCCCGTTTAACCAGTTTAGAATCACCAACTCATATGCGTGTGCTAGTTCATCGGTTCAACCCACCAACCCAATATGATTGCAACCCTTAACAACACTAAATTTATAAAATTAGAGATCATTAATTAACTGTTCAAATGAAGTACAGAAATCCAAATTCAAATGCAACAGTATTTACAAACACTGTTCCTCTTCAACTTAGTTGGTGTTGCAAGAATCCTCTTTGTTGCAGTAATCTCCAATGGGCTGTTCTTACTCTGTTCCAATCCACCAAACAAACATTAAATGATTAAATCAATCAAACCTTATAAACATCAAACACACCATCAAGATCAAAAAAAAAAAAAAAAAAACTCACCTTTGAGCAAGTACCACGGCGCACATTGCAAACAGGATAATCATGCGGGCAACAACTGTAATGATCATCACAACACGAAGCACCCTCTAGCGGACAACATCCCCAAGCAAAACAGTAGCCATAATACTCATAGACACAGCAACATGTTGTGCTTTGCGGGCACGTGCTGTATTCATCACACACCACTTCGGGTGCAGCGGGTGATGGTGGTGTGGGGCCTGGGTTCGGTGGGTTATCACCGTTCTTAATCGGGTATGAAGCCTCCATTGCAATACCACATTTCCCTGATTTGTCTGCAATGTTTCTTTCCATCTTTAAGAAACCTGATTCTCCCCATTCTGCACCCCACGAGTTCTTAACCAACCAGTAGTCTTTTCCGTTTTCAGTACCGTATCCGGCTGCTAGAACACCGTGGTCTAAAGCGGTTCCACATGAACCAGTGAAGATACCCTGTTTAAAATTAAAATAAGTTGAAGATTAACAAAGAATCTCAAAACAATTTGAAGGAATTGAGTTTTGTAAAGATTGTATTATTACTGAAGTGTAGAACTGGAAATCCCGGCCTCCGGCTTCAATAGCGACTGCCACGGGCTGGTTTGCTACGGCCTTTTGGAGCGATTTCTCGTCGTTGACCGGAACATCTTCGTAATCATCGATAGTAACAACCTTCGCGTTTTTCTGCATATAATGAATAAATGTCATAAAAAGATTCAAAAAACTAAAAAACTTAATTGATAATTCTAAAAAAAAAAAATAATCTGTAGAGAGTAATTTAGGCAAAAATAAAGTTAATCGCTAAATCAAATAATAATAACTATAACAGATAATGAACTCACCAAAAAATACTTAAAACAAATAAGAAGTCAAATAACTATAACAAATAATAAACTCAGCGAAGCAATCACCATCAACAAATGAACAGTTGAATACGAACCTTGTTAGCATCACACTTGCCATCTTTCCCTGTGTAAGGATAATCCGCTTCGGTATCAATACCACCATTCTTAATAATGAAGTCGAAAGCGTAATCCATAAGTCCTCCATTGCACCCTTGATTATAAGACGTATCGCAGTTCACAAGCTCCTGCTCCGACAATGAAATAAGATCCCCAGTCACAATCTTATTAATCCCTTCAACAGATCCGGTTGTCGAAAACGCCCAACAACTTCCTGCAATTCAAATTCCGCTCAATCACGTATACTTGACCGGTCAAAGTTACCAACTCCGTTTAAATTGGATCATTTGTTACACAAAGATAAACTTAAAGATCAAAATTTAAACCAAATAATAATACTAATAATAAATAAATAACAAACTATTAGCACATATATAAGCTTAAAAATGACAACTACATAATAATAGTAAAATAGTAAAAATGACAAGTATATAATAATAGTAAAATAGAAGAAAATTAATAAATTAATAATAATAATAAATAAAAAATAACAAACTATTAGTACACAAATAAGCTTAAAAATTAAAACTTTATAATAATAATAATAATAATAATAATAATAATAATAATAATAATAAATTACAAACTATCAGCACACATATATAAGCTTAAAGAATAAAACTTTATATAATAATAACAAATAATAATAACAATAATAATAATAATAATAACAAACTTACCGCAGCTTCCTTGATCTTTAACGGCGGTAACGGCGCCTTGTTCATTCCAATCAACTTTCTCCGGCAACGCATCGCCTGACCGGAAAGCGTAACGGTCACTTTTACCCGCCGACAGCTTCTTCTTCCCATCAATCTTCTTGATCCCAGTGTACGCCGCACGGTACTCTTCATTCGTCAGATCGGCAAACTTATTCAGACCCAGCTTATAACTATGGTCACCAGAGTTATGTTCATCGATGAATCGTAAATTATCTTTGAAGATCTGGAACCTCCGGTCCTTCTCGCCGATAGCGTTGTAGGTTTTACCGTGTTTCACGAGCCACGATTCGTATAGAGAATAGACTTCGTCGTCAGTGCGCCAGTTGGTGGTGGTGGGCATGTGGGTGTTGTCGTAACTGATGATGGACATGTCCATGGCGGATGTGATGGTGATGAGAGTGAAGAAGATGACGGCAGCCATGGTTTGGAGCTTCATGGTTGCAGGTGGATTGGAATTGTGAGGGGGTGTTGGGGTTTGTTTATAAAGGGAAATTGTAAAGTGGTATTGGAATATTTTAATTTAACTTTAGTTATTATTATTATATTCTTTATCATTAATATCTCATAAATATTTTATTTTATAGTAGCTTAGCGTCTTTTAGATTAATAAGGTGTTCACATAGGGTTTGGATTAGTTTCATTGCTGAATGCTGATGTGATTAAACACCTTAAAAAAACATGATTGTTATTAGATTTATGTATTGTTTGGTATGAAGTAATGATAGGTGAAATAGAATGAATCACTTCAAAAGAATGAAATAAAACAAGTTTAGTTGTCATTCATCAATTAAATGAATCATTCTTAAAAAATGAATGCAATTCCTTCTATATATATATAAATAGCATTTTTGATTCCGTACTAAAAGATAGTTTTTCTTTCATTCCTTTAAAGAATGGAATGAAAAATGATCAACAATTATTATTATTATTATTTTATCATCATTATTATTATTTTACTATAGTATAACTATTATTAAATTATAATAATTATTATATTTTTATTATTACATATCAACAATCGCCCACGCCCCTCACCACCACCACCCGCCGCCCACCGTCACCGCTGCCCACCACCGCCACTGTCAACAACGCCTGCCACCTCCACCGTTACCACCACCACCCGCCTCCAACCACCATGATCTCCCGTCGCCCCACCACCACCCGCCACCATCAACCACCATCACCGCCCACCAATGCCACGACCGCCACCTACCTCCCACCACCACCGCCACTCACTACCATTTTAGTTTTATTTTTTCTTTTTTTCCTACCTACCAAACAACGCAAAGTAATCATTCATTGCATTCTCATGTAGTAACCAAACATCTTATTGGAATGGTAACCACCCGCCGCCCACCGTCACCGCTGCCCACCACCGCCACTGTCACCAACGCCTGCCACCTCCACCGTTACCACCACCACCCGCCTCCAACCACCATGATCTCCTGTCGCCCCACCACCACCCGCCACCATCAACCACCATCACCGCCCACCAATGCCACGACCGCCACCTACCTCCCACCACCACCGCCACTCACTACCATTTTAATTTTTTTTTTCTTTTTTTCCTACCTACCAAACAACGCAAAGTAATCATTCATTGCATTCTCATGTAGTAACCAAACATCTTATTGAAATGGTAATAACACATTCCTTGAAACTCATGTTCGATTCTTGCCTTCAACAATTAGTTTTAGAGGCATCAGAGTGATGATGAGGGACTAGGCGAGTAGGTGACTTTCACTAGGCGGATCCTTGAACTGAACGAGTTTTATCTCACCGCACTATCGTGCATTCGGCACGAGTGTTCACAGGCGTTCGTCTTAGGTGAAGGTTTTTTTTTCAGATCGAAAGACGAGTGTATCCCGATGTTGTGAATTTAGCTAGTAGTCCATTTGAAGAATTCGTTGGCCGTTCAAAAAAGAACAAGTTAAAGGCAAAATCGGACATGTCATATATGTTTTGATTCCTAAGATCCAAAACTTTTTTTTTTATACAGTTGGACTTGTTATCTAAAAGGCGGTTGCAACGCGACTTGTTGGCCGTCAGTTTTTTATGAATAGTTTTTTTTTTCAAAAGAAAAATTACAAAGTTTTAATTTTTTAAGAGTAATACTTTTATGCATAAATTGGTCATATCGTTTTGTGAACTTGAGCATTTTTTTTTTAGTTTATTACTTTTTTGTTATTCTTTTAACGTATTTGTCAAGTAATATTATATTTTATAAGAATTATGGCATCTTTAAGCATTTGTTTATAAGGGTGTATGCCGTTTTTTGTTTTTATTACATAAAATTCGAAGGGCGCTTAGATTTGTTTTTCATGTTTTATCAACGAGGGGAGGGGATAACTTGTTTTTTTAATAATTAGATGAATGTTATCTTGAATAGTTTTTTATTATACAAAAAATCCTAAATTTCTTTTTAAACGTTTCATCACTGTTGACAAACGTGTATTTAAAATAAAACTAAAAAGGTGGTTATTATATTTATAAACTTGGATAGTAGCCCGTGTTACACACGGGTTGGAAAATATTTCAAACGTCATATATATATATATATATATATATATATATATATATATATATATCATAAGTTTAGGGAAATGCAAATGCCATACTTATAAAAAAAATAAAAAGATAACACATACTTAATGATATAGTGAAATCAACATCCAAATTATCTTGTTTCATGCTATAAAATCAACATTCAATATATAGATATATTACCAAAAAAATTTAAATTTTTGCGGTAACATCAAAAGTAAATACTTAAAAGAAAAACTTGCAATCTCTAAGGAATACTTGGTACTATAAAGTGTGCATACAATTTGATGTTGTTCTTCACAAAAATCGATTAAACACTGAAATATAAATCATACCTGATAATTGCAAACGATGAAAATATTTGATGTTGTTTGGATTATGAAACCGACAAATTAAGAAGAACCGGTTATAGATGAGGCGACGAATCCGGTTACAAACGATGGGGAGCGTTATGATTTTTGAACGAAGCATGTGCCTTTTAAAGAAGCTAGAAACGATGAACAATTTAAACCTAGTAAATTTAATAAGTTTTTTAATTCTAACAATAATTAGAATAATTAATATCATAATTACATTGATAAGTTACAAAAATATAAAAGTCAGTATCATTGATTAAAATTTTAATATGAATATCTGGAAATTAGATTTTTGAAAGGTTGATAACATGGAAGCCTATGTGGACAGCCTAGGTGAAGAACATGCGGACAAAATTGTGTTGCTTTAATATATTAGTTACATGAATAATAAATTACGCACTGATGAAAGCAAGTTGATAGGAAAGTAAGTTGATTTCTATACTTTTATGTGTTTAGTTATCCTATCAATACAATCTAATACAATTTTGAATTTTAGATGTTTTAACATCATCTCAAACACTTAGGGTAGGCGAGGTGGTTCGGTGATGGACCTCCACCACTCCGTGGTCATCACGGAACACCACCCTTTACGATCTTGTTTTGAAGAAATAATAATTTTCAGTGACAATGATTACAACAAAAGATAGAAAATTAGGGATATTGTATAGAAATAATTAATCCATACTGTGGTTTGTAGTCTATGGAGGATAAGGAATGATTTGATGTTTAACCGCACACCTATTAGTTTGCCAAAGATAGTGGAGGAGGTCAAACTATTTGGTTTCCTTTGGATCAGAAATCGCGCGAAGGCTCTTTCGATATGTCTCTTAGTTGATGCTATCCTTTTCGGTGTTTGGGTTCTTTTTTTTTTTTTTTTTTGGGCTGTAAGACTTTCAAGTTCTTGGGTGGGCTTCTTGCTTTCCTTTGGTTCAGTTTTAATATGTAGTATCTTTGTTGGCTTTGGTTCAGTTTTAATATGTAGTATCTTTGTTGGCTGTTAAAAAAAATTAAATAAGATCAATATCTTTATGTTGTTCTTAATATGACTAATTAATGAGTACATTCAAGTTATAAACCACTGGCAACAATAAAATAAACCAATTGTTAATAAGCATGATTGTTTATAAAATATTGAAGAGATATTATACTAAACTCGGGCCAGACCCGGATTCGAATGGGAGAATAGTTAAGTAATATAAGAAGAAACCGCCAAAGAATACTCTTGTAGGCGCGCACACTCGGACATGTACCTCCAAAACACCGTGATACAGGAGGTACAAGTTAGGACCACAAACAGAATTATATAACCGTGTAGAAAAAGTCACCGGCAGGGGTAAAACCACATGTACAACCAGTAGTACTGTGAGTTGCCCCCACGCTAAACTGCATCCACGATCTCCACTACAACGGCTGCAGAGGGAATTGTCAGTATTTCCATAAAACATGGTCCAATAGGATTTCCCTATTATCGTAGAATTTTCAGCTATAAATAGGAGGCTCCGTCAGATGGTAAAAGATTCCAAAGCTCTTCTCTAAAAGTATATACTCTTTGTGCTTAATACATTTTGTACATGAAGAGACTTTAATGAAAACGATAATGACGCTTTGCTGAGCTGAGAGTGTCTATCTTTTAATCGTCACCAGACAATCGTTCTATTTTGTGTCCTTATACTCGCAACACTAGGTACTTTACCCCCGTCGGGTTCAAGACTCTCGATATCCTCATCTTGTAGAAACACTCGTTTAACACGGTAAGAACCCGTGTTTCTTCAAATATTAATTATAATAATTCTAATAATAATAATATTTTTTTTAAACAGCAATAATAATAATAATAATAATTTGTTTATTTAAAATGTTCGCTTTATTTAAAATTTGAAATAACTAAGATATTAGAGTTTTTAGGATGTAGGGTGGGTGAGATCCCTTTTATCCACTTAGGTCTTCAAGTAGGAAAGAATATGGGTGAGATAAATGCATGGGATCATGTTGTTCAAATTTTTAGAAGACGCTTATCGTGTTGGAAGGCAAAAGTTCTTTCCGTTGGAGGGCGTATTGCGGTGTTAAAAGCGGTTCTTAATTCCTTTCCGACCTGTTATTTTTCTCTTTTTAAAGCTCCGGAAGGGGTGATTGATAAACTTGAGAGGCTTAGGAGGGTGTTTTTTTTGGGGAAGGACCGAAGAAAAGGCGAAAGTTAATTGGGTAGCTTGGGAAAAGGTAGTGTACCCGATTAAATATGGTGGTCTTGGTCTTGGGTTATTACGAGACGCAAACGTGTTATTATTGGCAAAATGGTTGTGGCGATTCAAGAATGAGAGGGGTAGATTGTGGTGGAATGTTATTTGGGCATTCCATCATTCTTCGCGGTCGTGGACAGGAATCCGGGCAAGAATCTCGGGTCTGTGCCCGTGGAGCTGAATTATATAAAAATCGATTCGGTGTTGTAGGCTGATGGGGTGGAATTAAATAGGTGTTTCCGCCATGTTGTGAAGAACGGGAAGAATACGTAATTTTGGCTTTATTGGTGGGTTGACTAAATTCCGTTGGCGATTAAGTTCCCAAAGCTTTTCTCCCTGGAAAATTCAAAGGAGTGCATGGTGGCAGAAAGGCTGTATATGTTCGATGGTTGGATTTGTGGATGTTGGGATTGGGCAAGGGATCCGGACAATACAGAGGAGATTTGTGAGCTAAGGTGTTTGTTGCAATTATGTCTAAGGTGTGGGTTTAAAACAAGGGGAAGATTATGTTTCTTGGCATTATGAAGTGCTTCTGGTATATTTTCGGTTAGAAGTGTGAAGAGGTAGGTCCCAGCAGAGCCCAGTTGGTCCCGCAAGACTCACCTTGAACAGGGACGTCTGCGCAAAGGCCATCTGCTCCCGCAGGACCCACCACGCTCAGAGAACCTTACGCGCAGTACGCAAGCTGTACACGCAGGGAAAGCCTCCCAATGGTGAAGTACCCCGCCTGTTCCCGCAGTTGCGGATACAAGCCATCAGGGAAGGCTACCCGCAGACAGCAGGGCTACACGCACAAGACACTAGCTACTTCAGTAGTCACATGAAGGAATGAGCAAGGCGGGAACAATCCCGCCTAAATGAGCCAGTCCGTATGATTCTGAAAGATCTTTTGTACTATACCTACCAAGGTATGGATAGGACAGACGATCTGACCAGAACAGCCCATGAGCCAATCACAGGGTGACAGCTCACCGACAACAGTACGAGGAGGAGCACCCTCTAGTACTGTTTGTCACTATTAGCCGCTGCCTACTCACCAACCCTTACTGTGGGGCGTGCGCAGCCTACAGTTGGTGGAATAGTGTTACTGTTGGTCGTAACCTATTCACCAACCAGCATGGCCTGCGTATAATCCACAATAGGTGGGACGTGCATAATCTACAGTTGGTGGAATAGTGCAGCCGACTTTGTTACTGTTGGCCGTAACCTATCCACCAACCAGTATGGCCTGCGCATAGTCCACTGTTGGTAGAACAGGAATACTATTCAGCCGGCTGTACCTTCTAGGAAACCTACCTTCGGCTATAAATACTCCAACATCTTGGAATGGTAGGATCATCTGCTATCCTGTTATCTAGCAATCTCTTAATATACATTTATATTCAGAGCAATCTAGTCTGATTCTCACGCCGGAGGGTGGTCACAAGGAGGAACCCCCCCCTTCTCAGTGACGAGCTTACGGTGTTTGTTTTGCAGGTCCCCTGAAGAACAACTGTCTCTGTTGGACCTCATTCTCGTGGGAAACATTACTTAACCCCCAGATTATCTATAATCTGCACCGGGTCACTTAGTGTTTCTTCATTGGCGCCATCCGTGCATAAAAAGCTAGAACTAATTTAGTTTTTTCAAAATTTCTGAAGAAATGGTTAACGTTACTCCGGTCCTAAGGCCAGTAACCGACCAAGAAACCCCGGTAACCACAACCCCAGCAACTGGGGGGAACACCGACGGTTATACAATTCTTACGAACACTACCCCGACTACCCAAGCCGGGGCAAGTGCAGTAAATATTCCACTAGGGTTCACTGATGCCCCGTTGGAAAAACGAAGGATCCCTCGCCAAACACTTGATGAAGTGAAGGCGTGGGCCGAAGCACGTCAAAAAGAGTTCCAAGCTGAATTGGACGAGCGCTTGCGTTCAGTTCAACAGGCTGACGAATTCGGCAGTACTCGCCAACACCTCAATATGAACAGTGAGTGCGAGTACTCAGACAACGAAAGGGAAGAATCCGATACCGACGCAAACCCTCGCCATAGGGCGAAAGGGAAGCGTAAGGAAACGGACTTCCAACCAAAAAGGAATTTTGGGGAAGCTTTTAAACCAACAAATGCGGAGAGAAACCCGCGTGACTTCTCCAAAACCTTTAGACCAACTGCTACGAATGCAGGAAAGTCAAAATTTGCAAGGGACATTGCGGAAGCAATCGCCCCGAGAAGTGCCCAACAAATGTCCAACATTGGCACTTATGATGGTCTATCCGACCCAGACGACCATTTGAACAGGTTCATTGCGGGGGCTACCGTCAGTAACTGGACGGAACCCACGTGGTGTTACATGTTCCAGATGACTCTGGTCGGAGCAGCCATGGCATGGTTCGATCGTTTACCGGTCCACCACATATATGACTGGGCGGACTTTCAGAACAAGTTCAGCCAGCACTTCAGCCAGCAGAGGAAGTACACTGAAGAGCAGTGGACGATCCTCAACTGCGTTAGAGAGGAGGATGAATCTTTACTAGACTTCATCACCCGCTTCAACTCCAAGAAGCTGAGTCTGGGCAACATAAGTGAAGATCTTGTTCGCGCCGCTTTCATCCAGGGCGCCGAGTACCCAGAGCTTATCCGCACACTGACGGGTAAGGACGGCATGCCATCCACATGGGATGCCATCATGACGGCAGCAAAGCGCTTTGCCGAGACGGAGAAGCAGCTGGGAAGAGATCTTCCCCAGAGTACACACCTCTACACGCAGAGGACAAGGTAGAACAACGTTTGGATCGCCCGGCAGAACAAAAAGAGGCGGCTAGGTATTTGGCAGTCAAGGGTAAACTTTGACACCTCATCCAGCTCTCGCCCTCTTGTTGGCGGAAGGGACAACACGCACCCTTCAAACCGAAAACACGGGTGGACGCCACTCACCAAGAGCGTCACGGAGATATTTGCCACGGAAAAATTGCCATGGCCAAAAGCCCCATTGATCCGGAAGAAACCTAATGCGGATCAAAGCAAATCCTGTGATTTCCACGGGACAAAGGGTCATGGTACTGAAGAGTGCACATCCTTGAAGGATATTGTTGAGACATTTGTCAAGGATGGAAGACTTGCACATCTCGTGGCATCAATCAAGAAGGGAGGAAGGAATGACAACCGGTACAGAGGTAACGGACGAAAGCCCGTCGACATCAGCATCAACATGGTTCATGGCAAGGTCAGAGGAAGAAAAAGACGAGTGACAGAACCATGCGCGTGGAAGGAAGCTGAGGTGCGCTTCCCGCGAGTGCCAGGAGGCCCCAGCAAAGAAGGCCCCATCGTCATCAAAAGCCAGCTGGGGCATTACATCACTTCCCGCACTCTTGCTGACAACGGCGCTTCGTCGACAGTGATGTACAGGCAGTTCTTTGACAAGCTGGATGATGAAGACAAAGAACGCTTGGAAACGGTCTACGCTTCAATGGAAGGGTTTGACGGCAGCACAAACACCCCCCTGGGTATCCTATCTTTCCCCGTTACTCTTACCGATGGGAATCATTCACGCACAGAAGACGTGGATTTTGTCGTGATGAAAAAGCCACACCACACGTACGACATCCTATTCGGAAGAGACGGGATGGCAAGATTCAACGCCGTGGTATCTTCAGTCCACGGCATGATGGGATGGCCAACAGCTGAGGGTGTAGCGATGATCACTGGCATTCCCCAGGTATGCATCGCATCTGTCTCATCTAAACCCAAACCAAAAATGGCTAAACCAACCATCACCGAACCGGAAAAATGGGCCTTCAATGGCAAATACCCCGACCAGGCCGTTACCATTGGACCAACAATCGTTGATCCCACCCGCACCTTACTCAAACGCTTACTGCAGAAAAACGCTGACATCATTGCGTGGGCACCAGCTGACATGACTGGTGTACCCCGAAGTAAGGCGGAGCATAAGCTCAAGTGCGATCCGGCTGTTACGCCAGTCGTACAAAAGCGCAGAGTAATGGGGCCTGAACAAACTAACGCGTGTAGAACCCAAGTCAAGGAACTCCTTGACGCAGGCATCGTACGCGTTAGTAGATATCAAACATGGGTTGCAAATCCCGTAATGGTACCGAAGAATGACAAACAATGGCGCATGTGCATAGATTTCAAAGATTTGAACAAAGCATGCCCCAAAGATTGTTATCCGTTACCAGAAATTGATCTTAAAGTGGATTCGTTGGCACCATTTCGCCTTAAATGCTTCTTGGATGCGTATAAGGGGTACCATCAAATCCACATGGCCGTAGATGACCAGGACAAAACCGCATTTCGGACGCCCGATGGTACATTTTGTTATAAAATGATGCCATTCGGACTTAAGAATGCAAGGTCCACGTACCAACGACTGATGGACAAAGAGTTTCATGCCCAAATCGGGAGAAACTTGGAAGTCTATATGGATGATTTGGTCATCAAAAGCCCCGAGCCAGAAGCGATGTTGAAAGACATTGAAGAAACTTTCAACACGCTCAGAAAGATAAACATGAAGCTCAACCCGAGCAAGTGTTCATTTGGGATGGAAGAAGGGAAGTTCTTGGGAGTCATTGTTACTAAAGATGGCTTCAGAGCGAACCCTGAAAAGGTCAAAGCCATTGTTAAAATGGAATCACCTACCACCATCAAACAGGCTCAGACACTGAATGGACGACTAGTCGCACTTAATCGCTTTTTGGCAAACCATGCGGATAAGTCATTTCCTTTCGTGTCAACATTGAGAAACTGCTTAAAGAAAACGCACTTCCGCTGGACACCAGAAGCGGAAGCAGCTTTTCAGGAGATTCGGTCACGCCTGATCGAACTCCCAACACTTACAGCACCACAAGCGGGAGAGGAGTTAATCCTATACCTTTCCGCAACAGATAGAGCAACCGGGGCAGTCCTGCTAGTAGAACGAAAAGGCATCCAGATGCCAATCTATTATGTTAGCCGTGTACTAACAGACGTAGAAACCCGGTACTCTACCCTCGAAAAATTAGTCTTAGCACTTATACACGCTTCACGCAGGTTAAGACGATATTTCCAGGGCCACCCAATCACCATTCTCACCAACTTCAAACTCTCAAACGTTCTAGGCAAACCCGAATTATCGGGACGTCTAGCCAAATGGGCAATTGAATTGGGAGAATATGCAATTAAGTACAAGCCAAGACCAGCCATAAAAGGCCAGGTCCTGGCCGATTTTATTGCAGAAGTCCCCGCTTCGCGGGAGAAAGAGTGCCAGGAGGAGGCTCAACCCTCCCCAGCACAGGACATCAATGATGTCTGGCGACTCTACACTGATGGAGCAGCCAGTAACGAGGGTTCAGGCGCAGGGTTAAAATTAACCAACCCAGCAGGCCAAGAATATACTTACGCTATTCGGTTGGATTTTCCAAGTACGAATAACGAAGCCGAATATGAAGCATTCTTGGCCGGATTGAGAATTGCGCGTAAGATGGGAGTGAAAAACTTGGAAGCCCACGTGGATTCCATGCTGGTGGCCAACCAAATAAATGGGACGTACACGGCTGTGAACGACACAATGGCCCTGTACCTCGCCCAGGCAAAAACCCTTATGCGTGATTTTAATGATTGTAAAGTCATACATGTCAAGCGCAGCGAAAACAAATCTGCGGATGCGTTAAGCAAGCTTGCATCACTAGCCTTCACCCACTTGGGAAAGGACATCCGCATTGAACTCCTCGAAGCACCATCAGTCCCGCACAAGGAAATTTGTGTCATCCAAACCGGTACAGAAACGTGGATGACACCAATAATAAATTACCTTGCAGCAGGAACACTACCAGAGTCAAAAACACAGGCAAGAAAACTACGTTGTAAAGCACTGAATTATCAACTAATCGATGACGTCCTTTACAGACGTAACTTTCTTGGCCCACTCTTAAGATGCGTGGACAACCAAGATGCTGACTACCTCTTAAGGGAAGTACACGAAGGCATCTGTGGAGTTCACGCAGGTCCCCGCGCTGTTGTGGCTAAGCTAAACAATGCGGGATACTTTTGGCCGGGGATGCATATGGATGCACTGGCATACACCAGAAAATGCAGGTCTTGCCAGCTTTACGCACCCAACACGCATCGCCCGAAGAATGAACTTGTTCCAGTCACTTCTTCGTGGCCATTTAAGAAGTGGGCCATCGATGTGACAGGCCCATTTCCCACAGCAGCAGGAAATGTTCAGTTCCTAGTGGTAGCCATCGACTACTTCACCAAGTGGATAGAAGCAAAACCTTTAGCCCAAACAACCGCAAAACATATCAAAAAATTTATTTGGGAATTTATTATTTGTCGCTTTGGACTTCCACAGAATTTGGTGAGCGATAACGGCACCAACTTTGCTGACAAGAAGCTACAGCAGTGGCTGAAAGAACTTCAAATCACCCACACCTTTACCTCAGTGGCACACCCGCAAGGTAATGGTGAGGTGGAAAGAGCAAACAAGAGCATCGTCGATGGCATAAAGAAAAGACTCTTGGAACACAGATCCGGCTGGGTGGACGAGCTTCCGCACGTCCTTTGGGCAAACAGAACGCTGAAAAAGGCCAGTACGGGGGAAACCCCGTTCAGTCTCACTTATGGCACTGAAGCCATGGTCCCGGTCGAAATTGGTTTACCCTCACCAAGGGTCTTGATCCAGCCAGAAGACAATGATGCGGAAAGACGGTTAGACCTTATGCTAACCGAGGAACGCAGAGACTTAACCGCAGTGCGTGAAGAGAATTACAAACGACAAATGCAAAAGTACTACAACACGCGGGTAAAACTCTGCAACTTCAATGAAGGAGACTACATACTGCGTAACAACGAGGCTTCGAACCAAGAACGCCCAGGAAAGCTGGCCCCGGTCTGGGAAGGGCCATACGTTATCAAACAAGTTCTGGGAAAGGGCGCATACCGGCTCGAAAGGCTCGATGGCACTCCCATCCCAAGAACATGGAATGGAGCTCAATTACACAAATGTTATATGTAGATCAATTCCAAACTTGTAAAGAAAAGGCCTAAGGGCCACTTCTAATGGAAATGATTCTCCTTTCACAATGTGTTGATAGCCTTACCTTAAACTTATGAACTTCCCATGTGCCGGTATTCACCGCATCAATGTGGGAAGAAGTAAGTAGTTGCGTGTGGAAGGCGGCAAAACTCGCATAAACACAACGCTAAAAATGTTAAAAAGTTCTAAGGAAAACCTACACGCAGGTCAGATGTAAGTAAAGTTTAGCCATCCTTGTAAGTGCAAGTGACGGTCTGACCCGCACAATCACAAACAAGGAAGCAAAACTTCAAACCTATCATCTACCACGTTCAAAGGTTAACTTATTCTGAACACTTAGAAAATTTCAAAGGAAAAGATGAGGTAAACTTCCACGCAGGTTAAATGTAAGTTTAGCCATCCTACTAAGTGCAAGTGACGGTCCTACCCGCACAATCATGAAAGAGGAAGCAAAATAAACTTATAATTTACCACGTCAAAAAGTTAACTTATCTAAGTACTAAAGATATTGCTAAGTGTAAACATGCGTAAAATAAACAAGGAAAAGGACAAACACATTCTTTATTTCATCGAAACTCGAATATTACAAACATTGCTGGGTGTATACCCGCATAAAAAAGAAATACAAAAGCAAATATCTACGCTAGTGGTGGAAAGGGATCTTCTGGATCATGCTTCAGGACCACTTCCACTTGAACCCGCACCATCAGCAGAGTGTGGCGGTTCAAGAAAAGCTCTAAGGACATCAAGCCCATCATCAGCAGCAGCGACTTCGTTCACCTTCTCCACCACCGGATGCGGGAAGGCGGCATACTGATTCACTGCTTGGTCGTAAGCAGTTTCAGTGTCCACATCAAACAAAGGGAAGTTGGAAGGCGGGATGCCTTTCTCAACGAACCCTAGACCAAGCAGGAAGCCGGCCTTTTCCCCATCCTCATGAGAAGCGTTGAGGGCTGCGCTCATAGCATCGTCATAAGACGTCTCTGAAAAGACCCGATGCACAACCTACAAAGAAAATGTACAAGTGTAAGAAACTTCTGTCACAAAGGAAAGCGTGAAGACAAAGCTAAAATACCTGAGACATCGCTTCTCGAAGAAGCCATTCCTGGGCAACCAGAGCTTCTTGAAGGGCGGCTTGAGCTTGGGTGCAGGCGCGTTCGGCTTCGCTCTTATTGTGATTGGCAAGAAGCACATCCTTTGCAGCGGCCTCTTCAACGCCCTTAAGTTTCCGCTCTGTGTGCGCAAGCACGCCCCTCTGGTCCAGGATCTCTTGAAGCTTCTTCGCGTCCTCCATAGCCAAGGCATCATGAGCCTGTTGAAGAGCCTCTAATTTGGCTTTAAGTTCTTCATTCTCCAGGCGGAGAGGCTCAGCAACAGCTTCAGCCTTGGTGGCCCTCTCGGTCGCGTTCCTCGCAGTCTCCTTAGCTAGCCGAAGCTGTTCGTTAACAGCTTGGGCAGCCTTGGAGCGGGCCTCGAGTCGCGCTTGAACCTCAACCTCGAGGGCCTTGAAGGCCTTCTCCTTCTCCGCAGCCACTGCGGTTAGTTTTTGGTTCTCCTCCCGGAGAGCACGCGCCTGAGATACTTCTTTAGCGCGAGCTGCTTTTAACTTGTCGTTTTCACGACAAAGCAGCTCGACGCGTGGCTGCATCCGGGCCAGGAGAACCCGAAGCTCGTTGGTTAGCCTACCCTCCTGGTAGCTAACCATGGCTTCCCCCAACGCACCATGGGGAGCAGCGTGGCGAGCCCAGTCCACGCACTCCACAGGTGTGCGAAGGGTTGTTCCTCGGCGAATGTTCCATCTTGGAACATACACTTCATTGGAATCCGACACTGCAAAAGAAACAAAGCAGTAAGGAAAAGATGATAAAAAATATAAAGGCCAAAAGAACCCTACGCACCTGTAGGGTCGATCACAGGCCGATAGCCACCGAACCCATCACCTGAACCTAAGGGAAATCCATCCAAAAGGTCAGGCAGATGGGAATGTAACAAAGATTGGCGAGAAGCCCCGCGCGTACCTGAAGGTTCGGCCGTCGAGGCCGATGGCGGAGGCGGCACGGTTTCCGCCGCAGTAGATGGCGGAGGCATGGTATCCGCCGCGGTCGCCGCCGTGGAGTCAGCAGCAACAGTAACCGCCGGCTCCGTGAAGGATGCTGTAAAAATCGCACTCACGGCCGGCGGTGACGTCATCTCGGCTGGCATCTCGGCTGGAACAGTCGGCTCAAAGGAATGAGCAACTGGACCAGCTGGAAGCAGGCGCAGGCACCTGGGTCGACGCCTCAGGTAGGCTGACCAAGCCTACCGTCATCGGCGGGGAGGTACTCTTCTGCGCTCCACCCTGGAATGCGTCAACATCCACGCCTGCGTAAAGAAGAAAAGTGTTAGAAATATTAAGCTATGAAGATAAAAGCTGAAGTTGTACTTACGGGTTTTCTTGAGCCTGAACGTACGGACGGGCGGGGACGAGCCCGATGGAGCCGGTCTCTTGATGCCGGTCACCGTCGTCGTCGTTGGTTCTCCGGAAGTAACAGTCGTAGCCTCCGGAGCAGTGGTCTTCTCACCACCGGGGTTCCCCGCCACCTCTTCACTATCTGACTCGGTGTCAGATAGAAGCACCGGTTCGGCTGTGGAGGCCACCTTCTCCTTCCCTTTCCCGCCGACAGCCTTCTTCTTCCGCACCAACGGAGGACCATCTGCGGATTCCTCAGAAGAAGACAGGATGTCAGGAATTCCAGCAGCGGGTACAGCATTGAGGGATTGAGGATAGAATATCGCCTTACCTGGCCGCCGGTGGCTCAGGATCTCGTGGCCCAGCGGATAGACCTCCACAAACCGATCCGCCGTTTGTTCCAGGATGGGCAACTCGCCCTCGTCTAGAGCACGAGTACCCATCCGCGCGGGACTGTCAGCTTCCCGCGGGTACAGGAGCGACTCCAAATCGTTCCCCTCTAAAAAAAAAAAAAAAAAAAAAAGAAACAGTTAGAAGACAAACTCGTATCAGCAAGAAGGACAAGACATACCATAAGGAATAGAGTTCAAACCGTATTCGAGAAGGATGGGAACCTGAGACGCCTCCTTCCACACCCGGCTCATCCCCAACATCACCATCCCGGACTCCGCAAACCGGTAAACCGGAGATTGGACCCGGGATATCTTCGAAAACCATTCCGCCTCCTGGTAGTTGGTGGCGTGAAGGCTCGGAATTGCTTGGCCATTTTTAAACTTCATGGCAAGGGGGATGGCGCGGGCAGAAATGTAGAAGAACTCCCGCTTCCACGCGCGAAGACTGCGCTCTGTCGCGCAAATCTTCAAACCCTTGATACGGGTTGTCAGGGTATACCACCCCTGGATGCACCTCCAAGTGTAGAAGGTCATCAGGCGGTCAACATGGGGCTCGATGCCCAAAATCCGGCACACCCACTCGAAGTGGCGAATCTTGGCGATCGCCATGGGGTGCAACTCGGTCAGATGAACACCGTGCCTCTCAAGGACACGGTAAACAAACTTTGTCAATGGGAACCTAAGATTCCCATAGACAAAGAATGCTGCATAAACCCCGATCTTGCCTCTAGGGGCATCGTACACGGTCTGATGGGGTTCAGGAAACTCAGGCTCGAGAGGATCGAGCATGAACTTCCTAACAACATACCGGTACTGATCGCCGGGCAGAGCACACTGGCACTCGCCAGCAGTACTCCTGTCATCAGTTGTAGACTCGAGATCATGTGAAGACATCTTGCAGAAAGAAGAAAGCGATTTCGGGAAAATGCTTGCCTGAAGAGGGGAGTATTTGCCGGAAATCGCTAAGAAGAAGAAGAGAAGAGGTGAAGGTGTGAATTACAAAGGACCCTCTCCCCCTTTATATACTAATCGCAATTAATGCGGTGAATTTAATGCGGAGGAGAGAGAAATCGAGGGTGCAATGAAACTATGACGCGTGGCAAAAAGCAAGCTGACAACAGCTGTCAAAAGGACGCGTGCCAGTAATTTCGCGGCCACGCGCCCGAAAAATCGCGCCCACGCGCCTGAAAAAGCGTCTGGAATGACCATGTACTGTCACGTAACCATAACTTCCTGCACGTCCTGACACAGTCAGAAGAAACCGTCGCACGACGTTTCAGAGGTTTGGACTGTTCTTATCTTTCCACCAACCCTTCGAATTTCAAAAAATTCAAAAAGATTCAAAAAAGTAAGCGGGAAAATACCCCTTACCTTGGCAAACAAGTAACCATAAGCCGGGTGCGGGTACAGCGTTAAGGCAAAACCCTTCGCATACCTAGCACCCGCAGGGAATTGAAGCCAAGAATAACTTGGCAAACAAGTAACCATAAGCCGGCTGCGGGTACAGTGTTAAGGCAAAACCCTTCACATACCTAGCACCCGCAGGGAATTGAAGCCAAGAATACCTTGGCAACCAAGTAACTATAAGACAGGTGCGGGTACAGTGTTAAGGCAAAATCCTTCACATACCTAGCACCCGCAGGGAATGGACCCCAGTACCTTGGAAGTAAAGTAACCGTAAGACGAGCGCGGGTAGTGTAAAGGCAAAACCCTTCACATACCTAGCGCCCCGCAGAGAATTGAAACCAAGAAGGATCTTCTGGGCAATGCTTGCGGATAGAGGAATAACATCCCCGCATAACGGGAACGTCGAGAATTATATTGTTTGAAACTCCGTGATGGAATTGGTGGTCTTAGCATAATTGATCACTATGTTGAAAACCACCAGAACCCCATGGAGAATATATACAAGTGAGACTCAACGCTCCTGACTTGCGAGAAGGTTACATACCTACCCGCATCATACCCAAAGATCAAGCAAAAAAATCGGGAATTTTTGCAAGTGACATTAGAAAACCCGCGGGAAGAATCCCCACGGAGAACCTTAAAACTAAAAAACCCCTTTTCAAAACCCCTTGCTTAAAGTCCAAAAGTTCACCTCACTTTATTAAACATTCATGAGAAGAACATTGGACTGGGGGGACTTGAAGAGGTAGGTCCCAGCAGAGCCCAGTTGGTCTCGCAAGACTCACCTTGAACAGGGACGTCTGCGCAAAGGCCATCTGCTCCCGCAGGACCCACCACGCTCAGAGAACCTTACGCGCAGTACGCAAGCTGTACACGCAGGGAAAGCCTCCCAATGGTGAAGTACCCCGCCTGTTCCCGCAGTTGCGGATACAAGCCATCAGGGAAGGCTACCCGCAGACAGCAGGGCTACACGCACAAGACACTAGCTACTTCAGTAGTCACATGAAGGAATGAGCAAGGCGGGAACAATCCCGCCTAAATGAGCCAGTCCGTATGATTCTGAAAGATCTTTTGTACTATACCTACCAAGGTATGGATAGGACAGACGATCTGACCAGAACAGCCCATGAGCCAATCACAGGGTGACAGCTCACCGACAACAGTACGAGGAGGAGCACCCTCTAGTACTGTTTGTCACTATTAGCCGCTGCCTACTCACCAACCCTTACTGTGGGGCGTGCGCAGCCTACAGTTGGTGGAATAGTGTTACTGTTGGCCGTAACCTATTCACCAACCAGCATGGCCTGCGTATAATCCACAGTAGGTGGGACGTGCATAATCTACAGTTGGTGGAATAGTGCAGCCGACTTTGCTACTGTTGGCCGTAACCTATCCACCAACCAGTATGGCCTGCGCATAGTCCACTGTTGGTAGAACAGGAATACTATTCAGCCGGCTGTACCTTCTAGGAAACCTACCTTCGGCTATAAATACTCCAACATCTTGGAATGGTAGGATCATCTGCTATCCTGTTATCTAGCAATCTCTTAATATACACTTATATTCAGAGCAATCTAGTCTGATTCTCACGCCGGAGGGTGGTCACAAGGATGAACCCCCCCCCCTTCTCAGTGACGAGCTTACGGTGTTTGTTTTGCAGGTCCCCTGAAGAACAACTGTCTCTGTTGGACCTCATTCTCGTGGGAAACATTACTTAACCCCCAGATTATCTATAATCTGCACCGGGTCACTTAGTGTTTCTTCAAAGTGTGAGGAGTTGTATGTTGGTAAACTCGCATACAGCTGCTGAATATATATTCGATTGGAACCGGTTTGTACCGAAAAAGGTTGTGTTTGTGGCTTGGAGAGCGGTTCTCGGCCGCTTACCAACATTCGATGCTTTAAAAAGGAGGAATATTCCGGTGAGTTCGATTTTTTGTCCAATTTATGGAGAGGTGGAGGAGTCGATCGAACATGTCTTTATTTCGTGTGGTTTCGCCTAAACTATGTGAACCGTCATTGCTTAATGGTGTAAGCTGTGCTCTTTTTCTCTTATTTAGCTTTCGCGATGTGTTGGACTTGTATAAGTTCTCGCCGTTTACCAAAGAAAAGGCTTAAGTTTTTCAAGCGGTTTGTTTAATCGTGACTTGGTGCCTGTGGAAAAGGCGAAACGCGCTAGTTCACTCTGGGTCTCCGATTCAAATGACTAGCTTGACAGAGGAAACAAAGGTGATGGGATTCCTTTGGATAAAAAATAGGGCAAATAGAGGTGGGCTTTCTTGGAACGAGTGGTGTAGTTTTCAGTTGTAATGGGTATAGTTGGGTGAACATATTTTATTGGTATTGTCCAATGTTTGTTTTGTTTGGTGGCGTTATTTACGCTTTGTCGTTTGTATTGGTGTTTCTAACGACTTGCTAGTGTTTTTGAATTAAATTTTGCTGGTCGTTCAAAAATAAAAATAAAAATAATATTAGACTTGATGTTTTTAAAAGTTTCATATACTCTTTTTTATTTTCTCGTGACATGGGGTCACCTTAATATTTGCCTCTCAATGGGCCCTCTCGCTTTAGGCAACACTTCTCCCTTTTTCATGACTTTTCTCATTAATGCTATAATTCTATAAATATAATTATTACCTTTAAGATAGTAATATATTACCTGAACAAGTATATCAAAACTTTTTATAATTGTTTTGGAAGATTACTATATCTTGGTATCTCTCCTGTATATGGCGTTATTATTCGCACTTTCATATTATAAATGTATAGGTGTGTGCTTTGATGAGTCGTATATCATCACGCAAAGTTCGTTTATGAAAAATATATATACAGTCAAATGTTGATAAAAATAAGAATATCGTCATGTAGCATGGCATTGATCATATGGCCGAAAGGTATCTGAATGTGTTTACGTTGCTGATATGACGGGAATTTGATCGATGCTGGTTCAATTTGTTGTGATGCTGAAATTTGCTATAGCAGATGAAAGAGAAAACAAAAAAATTGTGACAAGTTTTATAATAAGCAAGCCATATCAATTGTTATCAAACATATCGATATAAATTTGACTCTACTCGATTTTAAGTAAATTTTATGCAACACGCAGATAAAACTAAGCATGTCTCAATGATATATTCGGAACTTCAAAAAACTTTATACGTTAAAAGTTATTAAAGAAAAAAATACGAGTAATAAAATAAAATAATATAAAATTACAATTTCAAATTTGAGAATCTTGCTGGGACCGCGAAATTGAGTTTGACATAGGTCAGAGGTGCCTTGTCTGGTTTGAATCTCATCGGGGACGCATGATTTGAAAACATGTGACAACAGGTGATTGGATATCCAAAACAAGACGGAGGCCCCTTGTTTGGTTTGGAATCTCGCTGAAATTCCCAAAATTTCAGACTCAATTTTCAGACTAGTACCAGTCATCGATGAATCACGCCATCGATTATTTGAAGTTCAAGATCATCAACCTTCCTCACAGTTAAATCTCATCTCAGATCTTCGCATCAGACCACTCTGTCCCTCGATTCTTTCGCAGTCTACTCTCTCAGATCTTCTCGATTCAGCCCCTGGAAACCCTCCATTTCGTCGCCGTCTACTCTCTCAGATCTTTGGTTTCTTGGATTTAGAGAAGGAGATGAAGTGGTTATCGACGGTGGTTGTTGCCGAGGTGAGAACGATGACGACAGGTGGTGGTAGTGGTTAGAGTTACAGATGTAGATGGAGGCGGTGGCGGCGGCAGGTGGTGGTGGCGGTGGTGGTTGCAGTGACTTTGGATGTGTTGAGGGTGAAGAAGCAGATAGGGTGAGTGGTGATGGTATTGGGGATTTAGGGTTCTTACAGTGGGAGTTACAGTGGAGGCGGCCGACAGGTAGTGGTCGTGGGTGGAGGCGGCGACAGATGGTGGGTGGTAGTAGGGGTGGTGGTCTTTAGGAGAATTAGAGAGAGAGAGAGATTTTATTTTTCTTAAATATAAATGTTTATTTAGTTTTAATTATTAAATAATGTGTAAAGTTACAAAAGTACCCTCATGTGTATTGCACATGACTAGATTTAACGGAAATACTTAACAAGGTTAGGGCTAAAGGACCTAACGTGAAAGGAGTTTAAAACATACAGTATGCTTTCTGTCATTTGTTTTGCGAAAGGACGTCATTGAAAAAACGTCCAAACATAAAGGACGTCTATAAACAACATTAATGATCTTGACTGATAAACAACATCAATGATCTTGACTGATTTCATGAGTAAAATGAGAGATTTGATTATGAGAGAAATGTTTTCAAGCTACCTTTTGCTATTAAGAATCATTTAATATGTGAAATTACTCAAATAATATTTTTCTTGTATATACACGTGTGCGTATGTGTAAATGGCTTTTAGAGATAAATATATATTAAATTAAAGAATTTTAAATTTAAACAACAACTAACATAATAATAATAATAATAATAATAATAAAATTCATGATTTGGATGACGAATAGGTCGGAGTGTTTGGAAACGAATATGCGTACACATCATAATAAATCCAAACAAATGAGGGATTTCTCAATGGTTAATTCAAAGTTGTTGATAAGACGTACAAGTGGCCACGTTATGGTGATCTGTTTAACCTCGTTGCAAGCAAAGCTACCAAGATTCAATTTTGCTTGACATTATAAAATATAAATGAAGGGGCCAAATCAAAGAATGTTTAAAAAGTGACAAAATTAAAACTACCAATATTTTATTTAAGTGTTTATATGTCATGTTTGACAGAGAGGTTTTAGAGATTTTTAGGAGCTTCTAGCTTAAAACTTTTAAAAAAAAGCTCCTATTCAATTAAAGGCCTTATTTGGTTGAAGGAGATCAAAACTTTTAGGTCATGAGAAAAAGCTTAAAGCTTGAAACTCCTACTAGTAGCGTTTAGAAAAAACTACAAACTTTTAGCATTTTAAATTATTTAAATAACCTTCCAAAATAGATAAATTTACTATTATATTTTTTAGTTATGCCCATTTTGGTCATTTTATTAAAAGCTCCAGCTACTCTGTCAAACATCTAAATATATCTAAAAAACTACAGCTACAGCTACAACTACAACTACCAGCTTCCAACTAGTTTTATCAAACATACCCATAATATACAATACTAGGGGTGCACAAGCCAGTTTAAAACTTAAAATCGGTTTGGGTTGAAATCGGTTCGGTTTGGTCAAAAAGAGTCAAAACCAGCTTATGATCAGTTTCAGTTCGGGTTGAAACTTATTTTTTGACCAGGTTACGACCGGTTTTGATCGGTTTGGGTTCGGATTTTTACCTGTTTCGGTTAAGCGGTTCCGAACCTACGTTTCAATCGGTTCCAAACCGGTTTTTATATAATCGGTTTCAAACCGGTTCGGTTTTAATTTGATTTTCCAGTCGATATGGTTAATCGGTTTATTTGCACACATGTATCACATACTTTATATTTGCCTCATATTAAAACAAATTCAATTCCAACGAATCATGTAAACCAGTTACATTGTTTTAGTATGGTTGAGACATGGTTGCTTGGTTTTACTAGTGGATTATGTTTTAGTGTTTGGTTGTTTCAGTTGGATTGCTTGGTCAAATTATCCTGCCTTAAGTTCATTTCTTGATAGTGCATAGTTATTATAGTTTTATTTTGACGTGAGCAGAACACAATAATATAGCGTACATCAGAGAAGAGAGTACCCCCTTCTTTTGGCGTGGTATCGCCACGTGGCTTAATCCCGGGTCGCTCCATATGACACAATAATATAGCACACATCAGAGAAGAGAGTACCCCCTTTATTATAAGACACCCCCCGGGCGTCTTTTCTTAATAGATGGTGAAAGCGTCACTCGACAGCTCGAAAGCGAATTAGTACAAACCCACGTGATCCATATTCGCTTACGTACCAGGCGTGCTTCGTCATAGCCTGACCACTCCTCTTTCACTGGCTTATTTGTACCCAGCTACATGATGGCACTCCCCTCGGCCAATCCTCAAGACAGCAACTCTGTCCTAGCGAATCCATATCACCTAGGTCTCTTTCTCTTAGGCTGGTTCAGCAAGAAATACAAAGAAAAGTAAGGGGTCCAGTCAAAAGATCATCTTTCAATCATCGCCTTCACTCATATCATAGGGTTGTGTTTAGTACGACTTTTAGCCTTTCTTCGTAACACCCTGAGAACTGAAATGCTTAAAGGCGGTGCTCAGGTCAGAGATACGATCATCTAGGGTGGGTATTCTTATATGCTAATTGCCTGAAATCCCTCTCATTTTGTTAATAAAGGAGAGGTTGGGAGATAGCTCTTAGCCTGTTGGTTGCTTGCATATGACTTGACTTCCTCGTACTCCTTCTTCTAGAAAGTGACTTCTTTCATTCCTCGGCGGCTAGGTCTTTGCCAACTCTTAGCTTTCCATGCGGGTTGGAGTTCAACCTTTATTCAATAGGTCGACTCCTAATTCTACCTTTAAAGGGCTTCGTTTCGGCCTATGAAATCTCAGTTCTGTAAAAGCCGGTCTTTGATAGCATAAAGAGGGTCTTGGAATTCAAACTAGATATCGGATGAAAGTGATATTACAACCTCAAAACCCGGTCTCATGAATAGAGTTTTCTATTTAAGAGAAAATCTACTTTCAACTATTAGAACTAAGGGTATTATTAAGCGTCCAGTGCCAATTATGAAGATTCATTCTTTTTAGACTTTGGAATTTAGCTAAATAAACTATCATGATTTGACTATGTTTTACCGATATTTTGTACATAATTGGCATGTTTTAACTAATGCATCTGTGACATTCGTGACAAAACCGGATACACCTAAGTATTCACAAAATCGAATAAGCGTTTAATCGCTTATTGCGTAACGAACGAATGGATAACCAAACGGGTCTGGTTATGACCCAGATATCTCGGGGGGGGGGGGCATCTATAAGCGACATACGTTGAATATAAGTCAACATATTAATATTATGGCCTTAGTTCGATAGAAAACCAGTTAAACGAAAACATGCTCGTTTAACTACCCGCTATACATTTAAACGCGAAAGAGAGTTACAAAACAAGCATTGTATCATCCGTTAAGCCGAAAAATATTTACAAAACACTTAGTGGGAATGTTTTAAGCAATCCGTGAAAACATTTTCGAGTTTTAAAAACGTATAGTATGTTTTTATAAATTTATACAAAAATAACCGAAAAACACTCGTTTTCGCGCTGTTTGTCGTACCCGATATGTTTTTCGCGCCAAAAACCGAACTCGAAATAAATTTGGACTTGGCTTTTCGCGTATGAGCTTGCAAATCCATAAATTTGGGCTAAAATGGGCCAAGTAAAGCCCATTAAACATTCTCGGCCGCAACTCACATATCATTACTATGTTTCTTTCTTTGCTTTATATTTAAGTAAGCTAGATATTTTTGGGCAACCTTTTCCAGAACTTGACACTTATACCTGCTGTTCTTCAAAATATCAGCCAAAACCTAAGTAAGTTTCATCATTTTTATGATTTTTTAGCTTAATTAATCATGTTTAATTCCATGTAAACATAGTTTGGTTACCAAAAATCATTCCTAACTATGCAAAAACCTTAAAAATGATCCAAAAACATGTTTTGATCATACACATGGTTAGGAACCAGAATCATTCTCTTTTTTAGCCATAAACACGGATTAGAGGGTTTAAACGGTGTTTTTACGGCTCAAAAGTTCGGTTTATTACCCTAGCCGAAACCCTAAGTTAAGAGGCTGTCATATTGATGAAACATGCTTTTTTTGTGATATACGACCTGTATCTAGCTTGCATAGAAGCGCGAGAACCCGAAAACTTGATTAGAAAGGCGAAAACGAACAAAAAACGCTAAGGTAATACTGAATCACTCGATTTCGGGCTGTTTAGGATTCGATTGTGATTTGCATATTTTTAGGTCATGAAATTTTTCAGGGACATCAGGGACCATATCATTGAGTCCCTGTCCAAATTTGGTAATTTTTTGACCATCCGAGAATATTTGGCGAATTTATTACCGAATTGGGACATTAAATTGGGAAAAATAGTTAAAATGCTTGAAAAGTTATTAAATTTTGTGGAGAACTCAGATTTGGTATATTATGATCACATATGAAATTTGGAATCGTTTGGAAAAGTCTAAGGGTGTTTTGTGCGTATGCGTTCATAAGAGTTTTTGTAGTCGAATTTGGCTTGAAAGGAATATTGAACAAGGTTGTTACATTCTGGAATTGATAAACATGGTTTTGGGATATAAGTTGAGTATCCAGGAATTTTTGTAGAATTTTTGGAAATCGTTTGGGATAAACAGACGATTTTCTGGCTAAATATAGTAGGTAAAATGAATTTTTATAAATTAATAAACTAGTAAATAATTCCTGAAATATTTTTATTAAAATCTACATATTTTTTTTGATAAGTGGCTAAATTTTTCTAATTTAATGATTAACGGTTAATAAATTATGCTAATTTGAAAATTAACGGCAAGTTCGTGATTAACGAACATGCGGGAATATCAGAACAACAAGAGTGATCAAAAATCATATTTTTTGATTAATTAAGTAAAAACAAACTTTTTATGAGAAACATGGACAATCTGGATAGATTGTGCGCGTTTCTTCTCAAATCAAACTGAATAAACGGAAATGGGCCTCGTAGCAAATCCGGAACCCCAATGGGTGATCTTTCTTTATAACTTAATCATTTTATCGACCAACACATTTAGCCAAGCTTACTTCCCCATAACTGTTTTATGAACGTATAAACGAACAACTTGGCCCCGCGGGAAAAACAGGGAAACTGAGCCAAGTTCGATTTTTAATATTAGACATTGAACAACATCACAATCTAAGCCTATTGACACTTTCTGGGTGTTCCAGCTATACCCAGATTAGATATACAGCCCAGTTTAATATTGAGATTATAATAATATTAAAATATTAATATTATTATAATATTAATTATAGGGACCGGCAATGTTGTAAAACTCCTGAGTAGGCGGCCGAGTACTCCCCGATTACTTCCTGCCTCGGCCGAGTACTCCGTAGGTATTTTCCGAGTAATCCCCGACTACTCCTGAGTACTCGCAACTCCCCAGTCGACCGCCTAGGACCGCCTAACGACTTTTACAACCTTGGAGACCAGTGATTACAAGTCGGGCAAACCCTTAACTGCCGCACTACTGATTACTGATTAAACCGTGAGTTTCATGACCCCGCTTTTAAAGTGCTTTTACGAACTTTTAGGGTGAAAAACATGTTGATACATATCTATATATACCCTGTACTGTTTGATGATGGGAATTATCTAAGTGCTAACACACGAAAGTCCCCACGAACACAGTGATTAACTTCCAGCCGGTGGCTTGTGAATAGTACTATTGGTTTGACAAACCCAAACGAAATCGGTATGGTTGCCGTATCACATAGTGCCGTTTGCATATGACCATACTTATACAAACAGGCTATGTGGTGTTAGACATAGCTACCGGGGCATGTTGTGGGCGGAAGGGAACCATACTGGTTGATTGAGCGTGGGAAATGGATGCACGCAGCACAGACAGTCAAGGCTTCACTGTAGCTTAGCATAATTACATAATAAACACACAAACAAACGTACTTGTGAACGTACATACATACATACTTGCGTATTTACAACTGTGATTGGTGTACGCACAACTGATTTCTTGAAACTCGTGAAACTCACCAACTATTTGTTGTTGACCCGTTTTAACATGTTTTTCAGGTATACCAGACTAGAGCTAGAAAGTCAATGTGCTACGTGTTTGACTTGCAATCAATGCTGGGTGAATTGATGCAAGTGTGCTAGTAAGAAATAAAGTTTCTTAACGGGCTGGATTTAGTTTTTATCACCTAGTTGTAAACAAAGTTAGATCGATGTAAAATATTGTAAACTAGTTTGTATTGTTCTTTATAAACAATGTGGTTGATACCAGAGATGTCTGTTACATTTCCGTTTTAAACTTCCGCAAATCACTCAACGGGGTGTGACAGCATCATCTGTCACCGCTAATAAAAAATATTCTAAATTCATCACTACTTACAATATTCTCAACATATCCCTCATCCACATCTTATAATTACACTAAAAAAACACTACATTCTATCTCTTGTTTAATTAAGTAATATTTTTTATATTTTTATTATTACAGATTTTTTTTCCACCATATAATTTTTTAAAAAATCACTACATTTTTCTCAAATTTACAAAAAATCACTACCTTTTCTTTCTCCACCCTATAATTTACACTTACAACCACGCAAAACCCCATCATGTAATTTACAAACTCCACTTACAAGATTTTAAGGGACAATATGAGAATGCTCCTAGGATGGGAGAGGTGTTTCTTTCACTACTACCCTAAGGTTTCAACCAACTAAAATATGTTACTTTGCATTTATCGTAAACTATTTTAGTTGGTGGTGCCAGTATCCTAATACATCTTTTTTCTTTTTTAATTGAAAATAAATTAGATATTTAAAAACACAAATATAGTCAATTTCAAACATTGAATAAATATCATGATAAATTAAAAAAAAATACCCTCGTCGGATTCAAAGGTAGGATAGATCTAGAGTTCGAAGATGCTCCATAAGATCAAACTGAAGTCGGTAATGTAAACTTGAATATTCCAACTTCGAAATGGCATTAGCATTATCGTCAATATCTGCCCTTCGAAATGCTCGATACCTCTCTATTTGTCTCTTGTACCTTCTTGAACTTTTTTTTCCTTTTGTGTAGGCTGGCTATGGAGTCGCTTTTCCAAATGTTGACCATCGAGGAATAATGTTCAGAGATTGAACGAGTAAGGTGACCCTCCCATATATATATATATATATATATATATATATATATATATATATATATATATATAGCTGATTTCTTTTGAGAACCACTTTGAGTTTTAAGAACGCGAAAGAAGTCAACGTAACATTTTTTTTTTGAATTTTTTTTACATATATGTAATATACGTAGGTTAAACTACAACATTTTTTATGCATCGAATCGATTTTTTATATAGGTGTAACAGTAACGGACGTTTAAACTAGTGTAATCGTTATTCTCTTTTCTACTTAATTTTTTAATCAGATTTAATTTCAACCATATAATCTAACATATTTAATTAAATGTGTAGTTAAGAATAAAGCTTTTAAAACTCAATAAGGTTTTCAAATTATCTTTCCCACATGTGTATGTGTGTGTGTGTATACATACATACATATATATATATATATATATATATATATGGGTGGGTTAAAATAAAAAGAGATAGTTTTCTAGAAAAACTAGGAATAAATCATAGCCATTGGATCATGTTAATCAGTGGTTGAGATTTAAAAATGTTAATCAATGGTTGAGATTTAAAATTACTAAAAACCGACATAGCTTCCTAAAATTACTCTTTCACCATTATTACCGACATAGTTTCCTAGAATTATTCTTCCACCATAGGTTATAATGCCACATGTCAAAAATCTATTGGTTCTTTCCATTCCTAGAAAACTCTTTATTCTTATTTAAACCATTTTATATATATATATATATATATATATATATATATATTAAATAAGAACCCCTTTGAGTTTTAAGAACTCGAAAGAACTCAGTGTAACGATTTTTTTTGAACATTTTGTTACACATGCATAATATATGTAGGTTACATACACTTAAAAAAATTACAGAATTTTTTACGCACCGAGTCGACTTTTTACACATGTGTAACGGACGTAAAAGTTAGTGTAACCACTTACATCGTTATTCTCTCTCCTACTTTGATTTTTTTGTCAGATTTAATCTTAACCACATATTCCAATCCATTAATGTGTGGCATAGAATGAAGTTTTTAAGTTCTTAAAACTCAACATGGTTCTCAAAAGATCCCTCCCCTATATATATATATATATATATATATATATATATATATATATATATATATATATGGATTTGGTTCGTTTCAGAAGTGTTTTTTATTGCGAGAAGTCAATTAAACCAATCACAAATTTTCTTTTATTATTTTTTTTATATATAGACAGGGGTATACTTGTAAAAAATGGTTTGTTTTATATATGGCGGTTAATAATTCATGGAGAGTTACATATTAATTTTTATTAACTTAGCCTTTTTTTTTGTTTAAATTTTTGGTTAATGTGTATGTGTATGATTTAAGAGTTTGATTCCATTGGTTGAATTGGGAATATGCCATATATCAAAATCAATTTGATATAGGTTATTGATTACGTTCTTGTTTGTCCCATGCATCAAACAGAACATACTCGAAATAAAAATTAACACATAAAAACATACTACACAACATATATGAAACTCATACGTAAGCCATACACTTTATGAATGTATGTATTAACATAATTACATAGGCATGTACATACGTAGGCACGTAGGTACCTACGCATGTAGGGACGTATGTACGTAGGCATTTAGGTATATCCGCACATAGGGACATAGTCACGTAGGTACATACATACCTATGTAGGTATGTGTGTATGTACGTACCTACACTTCATATAGATACAAAAGGTTTATACCAGTTTCGTCACTGTACTCTTGCAAATAACAAGATATTCATCATCCATAGGATTAGATGAAGCATTTGTAAACCTTCAAAATGACAGTACACCAAAAATATTAAATAATTTTCAAAAGAGAGATTTAATTGTGCCTTTAATGGGAAGATTTAATTGACTAGTTAAGTAATTATGAGTTACACATTTTTTTAATGATGGTACATAAAAATTACTAGCATACCCTTTTTCATATTAAAGTTCATTAAAATGGTGAAAATATATTACAAGAGTGCCATTTTGAGTAATGACCATTGATCAAACAAAATCAATGGATGAGATTTACTTCTCACACTTCTCGCTGTAATATCATTTCTCGCAAGATCCATCCCATATATATATATATATATAGGATCAGGATCATGTGAGAACTTTTTGGGAATTGAGAACTATGAGAACCATTTTGGACCACAAAAAAACCCAAAAATAAAAAAAAATCATAAAACAAAAATAAACACAAAAATAAAAAAAGTAAAAAAACCAAAGTTCTTATTTATCATCCCGGTTTCTAAAAAAAACGTAAAAAAAAAATTCTCGGTTTAGCTAAATTATACATATATGTATAATATGTACATATATGCACACACATGTTTTTTCCTATACACATATGTATAATTTAAGGTAAATGATAATGTACATATGTGTACATTACGTAACTAGAGATTAAATGAAAGTATACATATATGTATAGGTATAATACGAATTAAAAAGGAAAAAAAATCAGTTTTTTTTATTATACATATATGTATAATATGTACACACATGTTTTTTCCTATACACATATGTATAATTTAAGGTAAATGATAATATACATATGTGTACATTACGTAACTAGAGATTAAATGAAAGTATACATAAATATATATGTATAATACGAATTAAAAAGGAAAAAAAAATTCGGTTTTTTTTTTTTAAAATGAAACCGCAATGAAATATAAGAATTTTGGTTTTTTTACATTTTTAAAATTTTTGTTTTATAATTTTTTCAGAGGCTTTTTTTGTGGTCCAAAATGGTTATCAAAGTTCTCAATTTGCCAATGGTTCTCTTAGGATCCTTACCCTATATACATACATATATATATATATATACATATATATATATATACATATATATATATATATATATATATATATATATATTCAGTCAAATATATGTAATAAGTCGACTTACACGCATTTCTTTTAAAATTGTATTGCAATTATTGACATGTAAATTCTATGCAGTTAACTCGGTCGATATATCGGTTATCGGAGCCACGGTAAGATCTCGGTGCAAAATATTGGTCCCGATATTATCGGCGATAATGACCGATATATCGCCGATATTTTGCTCAACAATATCGGTTGTATCATTGATATTCTCGGTTTGGGCCAAATTTATGTTTTTGCTTACATGATTCACTGGTATGGTTATGATTTCCGCTACAAGGTTGTGCTTCGCGACAAGATATCGACTTTATGGGCGTTTCCGGCGGAAATTCCGGCTCCGGCGTTGCCGGTTCTGCCGGAAACGATGAAGAATGAGGTGAGCAGCAGCAGAAAGTTGAAGAAGCGAAGAAGGAAGACGTAGCTGTGATGAACGTGTATTTTAGGTTTTTTAGGTTTAAACAAGTTAATTTTCACATTTACACCCTCTTTCTTTCACTAGTTTACATAAAAGATGTAAAATGACAAAAATAGGTTTATCTTTATAACAATTAACAACTCTAATCTTCACTACTTTACATTTTTTGTCCTTAAACTTATAAATTTATATATAAAAGTTACAAAATTAACATTATATTCATATACAGTATATATACACATATAAATTTATGCATGATATTTAATAACCGATATCTCACCGCAAAAAACGATATATCATGTATCGGTACTTGACCGATATCCGATATTCTTTCGCATTAACTATTTAGCATGTAATACATATCAAAAAGATTTAAAAAAATTTTAAATAGTTGATAACGGTTTTCACGGTTCTTACACGAAGGAGTTGTAATTTCATCTTTATCCAATATTGAAGAAGCGTGTATCGACTTACTTGTATACGATCAACGTTCATCCGGTACGAGTGTGCTATATCACCGATGGTTTTCCGGGATGCGAGATCTTCGACCTACAAAACGAACAGCACCGTGAGCTTACCCCTCAGAAAGAGACAGAGGGGTCCTCTTTGGGGTAACCCTCCGGTGTGAGAATCAGGTATTGTAGGAGAAGATAATCAAGATGTGAAAATGAGTAAAGGACTTAGAGTATATTTTCTTGCATGCCTCCAACTGTGGAGGTGGTGTGGTATTTATAGTATTAGGGTTTCCAATGACTGGGCTCAGACCCAATTAGGGCCTTTTTGGCCTCCTCATATTGCTTCGCGCCACGTGTACTTAGGACACATGGTGCTTTTTCATTGATTATTCTCTGAACAAGGTATTTCACCTGACCCATGTGCCATCACGTGGTGGCACATGGGCTTTGCTGAGTTGTCCACCCTTCATTGGCAGCTGTCAACATCAGCACATTCTTTATTCCTTAAAAGATACCTTCTGGAAGATTGCCTGATGAGTACAATCTTGGTTGTCCTTATCCTGATTTGGATTAGACTATTGTCTCATTTGTTGTGTGTCGCTTACGCGCGGCCTTTATGCGCCTATCCCGGGGATGCGCAAGGTCTTCTCTTTATTCTCACAGATGTTTCATGCGCTTGCGCGTATGTGATATGCGCCACGCGCAGATGTTTCATGCGCTTGCGCATATGTGATATGCGCCACGCGCAGATGTTTCATGCGCTTGCGCATAGGTTTTGGCTTTGTGTCTTCATGACATCCTGATTTCAAGCCTCTTGTCTATATCTTGTGGGTTGACCCGCCCCGCTCGATGTTAAGGCGGGTGCATACCCCTTCAAATATATATATTTATATTGAAGACCCTAATAATGGTAGGGAGAAGTTTTAAAAGTCTCAGCCCATAACTCTGTCATCGTCTTGCTTAATTCCAAAAACATCTTAACTACAACTGGTGCGTTGGCCCATCCACAACTTGAGAGGTTTCTGACACATGCGATTTGTTTGCTGGGTTGTCATTGGCCCAAATAACTTATTCCTTCTCTTCTTTTGACTGGCCATTCTTTTATGATGAACAATTTTTCTTTTTTTAATTTTTTCATTTCATTTGCTTTGTAAAATCTCTATTTTATGTTTATCGATGTGTTTATTTTGTATGTCAAATGTTCATAATCGGGTCCATTTGAACATATACTATATGAACATATACTTAAACGTGCTAGTTCCTAGTGACTCGAGAATACGGTAAGTGTGTAGGAGGGGAGTCACAACAATACGGTACCAATGGGAACGCCGTCCCGCCCCTACTTCCTGATTGTTTCCCAGCATGCAACGGTCTCATAGTTGTTACATTTGTATATATATTTTTTTAAATCAAACAAAACCACTATATACTTAGACTCTGTTGGGTTATGAAGGCATTTGGGCCGGTTTTATTAGGAGACCCGGTTTTGGTTTCTAATTGTGTTTAACCCTAATCCTATGCATTATAAATACCCATCATGTAATTGTAATCTTTGTTCTGAGCTAGTAAGAAATACCTAGTTGCAGCCCGTGGACGTAGGTCCCCTCGCAGGGACCAAACCACGTTTAATTCTTGTATCGTTTATATTTTCGTTTATGCGTGTTTATCGTTGTGCGTATGTGTGTTGTTTCGCTTCCGCTCACCGCTTTGTTCCTAACAGACTCAAATCTTTAATTTTCATTCCATTTTCGAAATTCGCTTTCAAATTACATCCCACATTTTAGATCATGGATCTCTTCCAAATTTTATCACCAAATTAATCAAATACCGACGACTTGGCCTTTCAATAAAAATGTTTGTAACTTTCAATTTATCTTTTCAATAAACTAGAAATAAAAATAATATCTTTAAAACTAGAAATCATCATTAATAAATTATGAAGAAACATTACATTTTTAAATCATCATCTACAATTATAAAAGTGTCCTTACGTCATGAAGTTGAAGATAATGCAAGGACAAGAGTTCATGCATTTAGAGATCATGAAGCCATACATTGTGTGACATTTATTTAAACATTTTAAAAACAAAATTCTCAGGCACATAATAGTGTAGATTACCTAATCAATTTTTTTCATCATTTTTGAGAGAGAGAGAGAGACGTAAAAGCCTTGCAGTCAAAGAAAGACGAGTCTTGAGACCTTTGTTCACTAAGACAATCTGTAATTGTTAACTAAAAAGTGAAAACGAGACTGTCATGCAGGCCTGAGGCTTTCACTAAATGTTTCATAAAAAAACCTGTGACGATCTAATTAACAATCCAATTATTATTTATTTATTTATTTAATGTAAACATGAGTTGGTGAATTTGATTGGTTGAAAAAAAAATTGAGGTCCCACGCCCTTACGGCCATTGGGCTCCTTTCCTTTATAGAGAATTCAGAATGGATAACTTGGATTATATGGGAGTCATATACACCTTCATATTGAAATTATATTTGTGGTTCTCCGAATAAATCAACTAGATAAACTCAAACTAGATTAAGATCGTAGTATGACTTGATTGTGTAATTCGTGAACTAGGTAAAAACTGAATCGACCAAAATGAACTGGATGATCAATATACATATTAGATTAGTTACCTTTCTGAATTTTGAATAATCATTAAAATCCGTCCATATTTTGACCTATAATAATAACGTGACAAATTCCCAAATTCATTTTCTACAGAATTTTTAGCATGACAACAATAGTCAACATAAACAATAGTTCGACCTCAACTAGGGAAGTTGCCCCTTAGGTTCCACCAGGGGCTGCCCCCCAACCCCGTGGACCCTGTTACCAGGTGCGTTACCCCCGCCAAAGGGACGCCACCTCCTTGGAACCCTTGTTGGTTTGGCAGCTTGACTTCTGAAATCATAATAAGCTCAAACAAGCGTGCGCCTCGCACCTCCTGACTTATTTAATATATGTTATGATTACATTGATTGACAAGTCAATCAAATTATACTAATATGTCTAAGACTACTTTTATTGGTGACTTCTTAGGAGATCATGACACTATTTAAGAAATAAATAAAACGATTAAATCCTTTTCACACTATAACCCAGGTTGCAACCCCAACCTATGTCACAATCCACTTTTTAATTAAATATTATTCTGTTTTTTTTCTTTTAAACAATTTTTTTTTTATATAATTTGAGTTTTATTTAATAATTTATATTAGTTGACTTATTTCAAAAATCTAAAAACATAGTCTTGTTTAGTTTATTTTTTTAAATATGTTGATATCAATTTTATTAGAAACGGAGCACTTTTAAAAATATGTATTTTTTAATATTATTATATATAAAATTTTGTTTTTTTAATAGTCGTAAAAATTCAAGGTTTTTTTAATAGAATTATGATATTATCTTTTTTTAATGATTTTAATACTTAAAATAGTATTGTTTAAAAAATAAATATTTTTATTAATTTTACTAAATTTTATAGAATAAATTAAAAACTAATAAGATATATGTATTAAAATAATTTGTTTGGGTTGAGTTGTGAATAAAAGTTGGGTTGGGTTGGGTTGGGTTGGGTTGGGTTGTGTAACTAGAAGAGAGAGAACTTAATTTTTTATTAAAAAGTTGAATTGGGTTGGATTGTGAATAAAAGTAGTTTAATGTACTTTTAGCGCCCATATGAAATGCATTGGTGGATGAAGTATGGTTGTGGTGATAAGAGGAACCACCCCGCTACACACTATCTAAAGGCCTAGGCCATTCATAGCCAAGGCATATCTACCCACTTTGGTATTTCAGGTCCGCACCAAATACAAACAGCAACAGAAGAAGGTTGCATGGACACGATTAAACTAGTGAAGAAGATCAACACAGCTTTGATTTGGCAAACTAACACTACACCTTTACAAACTAAACGAAGATTAGCTCGAAGCCGGTACAGGAGAGAAAGGGCTAAAATTATATATATATTTAAAAACCAAATGGTAGTTTACTCGCAACAAATACTGTTCATCAAATACATCACTTAGCTTTTTCCACGTGTGCAAGAAGTTACCTTCCATTTGATATTAAATAATACTTTTTGGTTTTACTGTAGAAGTTGTGTACAAATTTTGTTTCGTCGTGTACTTCCTCAAGCAAATCCTTTTTCGAATATTTTTGTCACTGCAACATATTATCTATATTATGTGCAAACTTAGAAGTTGCGCTCAAATACTTAGAGGTGGGCAAACAAACCGGTTAACCGAACCGACTCGAAACTGAACCGAAACCGAACCGGTTTGAAACCGATTATGTAGAAACCGGTTTGGAACCGATTGAAACCGTAGGTTCAGAACCGGTTTGTAATTTTCTCCACCAAAACCGGGAAAAAACCGGTCAAAAACCGAACCGAAACCGACCGTAACATTGTAAGAAACCGGTTTCAACCCGAACCGAAACCGATCATAAACCGGTTTTGACTTTTGTTGACTAAACCGAACCGGTTTTAACCCAAACCGGTTTTAAGTTTTAAACCGGTTTGTGCACCTCTACAAATACTCACGTAATTCTTTCCATATGGCTCACGGTTTTCCCATACATGCAAATGCAAATGCATTGTATTGAAAGTAGCTGATAAGTGAACACTTGAAAGTAGGGATGAGCTCGCTATCGGTATCGAAATTCAAAAAAAATAGGTCCCCGATACCCAGTGACGAAGCTTGGACTAAGACACCGAGAGGGGGGGGGGGACTCAAAATGTATACAAGATTTCACAAACGAAGGGGGCCGTGCTCAAATTTTAGGCCGAAAACGGCTAAATTTACACTACGTATAAAAATTTTTGGCCGAAAATGGTTAGATTTTACACTACGTATAAAAAATTTTGGCAGAAAAGGCTAAATTTTACACCACGTATAAAAAATTTCCGCCAAAATTGGCTAAATTTACACTACGTAAAAAAAAATTAGGATGAAAACGGGTAAATTTACACTACTGCTTAAAAAAACAGGGGGCGGTGGCACCCCGGTCCCTAAGCAACCTTCGCATTGCCGGTACCGAAAATGTTCAGTACGGTAACAAACTTACAAAACAACCACAGGAGCGTTGCACGTATAAAGAAAATATCGATCAAAGGACACAAAATGGTGTTGCGTCGGTCGAGCGCCCGAAGTTCATGTAAGCCACTACGAATTTTCAGATGTTTAAATTGTTACTTCATTTTTGAAACTGTGTACGCTTGCTATGCAAAGATTATCATACTAACCCGGCCCGTCGCAATACGAGGATACGATTACTAGTTTATATTTATAAAGCGCAATCATGTGATACAAACTATGCCAAGATTAGCCTAAAATCCTCTATATGTTGTCATAACGCAAATTTATATCATGTGATGAGCAGGTACCCTTATTTTGGACCCCACTCAACATGTTAAGCCCAATTAATCCAAGTTGATCCAATTCCAGTAAGCTAAAGCCTCGGTTGGCCCAGTAGGTTCAGGCCTAGCAGACTTTATAAAAATGAGACTCATCCACAACAATGATTATATAAGTAGGTTAATACTGTCTTGGGCATCGGAGTATCCTCGAATCTACGACTCCCAGGCCCTCAAACTGGTTGATCATGTATGAAGTTCCTATTTCAGCCTAACATGAAAAGACCTGACGCTACATTATCACTCAAGACCGATTTGAACTAGGTTTGCCTTCTTCTAACATTATTAACAGGATCCACGTCCAACATCATGTAAAAAATAACTAAAGAGAACTTTTAAACAAAACAAAAGGTATCAAGTTGGATATGTAAAATAAAAGCCGAAGGAAGAACTCAACTTGAGATCGACTGCTCATGTCTATTTAGGTTTTAGGCATTTAAAATTTATTTTTTGGTTAAATCCACATCATTAACTTTTTTTAAAAATTAAATATGTGAAATTGGCTGGTCGATACTTCAATCGTATCTGTTTGTATTTGGATCACTATATCCACAGCCAATTTCCAAAAGTTGCATAAAGAAAAAAACAAAATAGAAAGTTAAAAAAAAAAATTCTCATTGCACTATTTTCTAGTGGGCTGAATTCTTGAACAAGATGGTCTTGATAAAACCTTTACTCTAGGCATGAAGAAACTGTTCCAGTTATATTCAATTGGACTGGTAAAAATCTAGCTGCTCTAGCAGTTTTGTGGCTTTGTGCCTTTTAGAGGTGCGCAAAACCGATTTTGGGTTCAAACCGAATCGGATCAAGTAAAGACTAGTTAAATAGTTTAGCCCAAACCTGAGCGCTATTTCAGGAGAAAAGAATTGGATCGTTTTGAAACCCATCTTAACGAAGAGTTCAAAACTCGATTACAAAAAAAATGGTTTAGTTCATTTTCAAACGATTTCTCCCAAATTGGTTTCTTGGATCATTTCGGGTCGATGTGAACCTCTATGCTTTTCATAGGCTAAATTAAATTAATATATTATTAGTAATTTAGTATTGATAATAATTGATAAGAGCTTTTATGAATACTTGGATAAATTTTATATAATTTTTAAATATTTTTGTATCAACGTTATATACCGTGAGACCTATTCTTGGAAAGATATAAACTTTACATCTTACTAATATATTAAAGCGGATGATTCTCTCTACATTTTCTTACTTTAGCCTATCCACATAGGATTCTATGTAATCACATTTCCATATCAATAATTTTCATATATTCATAATTATTTTTAATCCACTAAATTAAAATAAGCATTCCAATTTAATTCAATTAATTATACAATTAAATTTATTTATTCAAATTAATGCAATTAACTCCATGATTAAGTCTATTTATTCCAATTAATAACCACCTTTTCAATGATTTAATTTACTCTTGAGGAAAGAAGAAGAGCCGGTGAATGGTGATCAAGCCGAATGTTCTTTAAGTTTTATTTATTTATTTATTAAGAAATGACATGAAAAATGCTATAAAAATATAGATATCTTTGAAAATTATTTATAAAAAACACTCTAAAAGAAAAAAGAAAAAAACGTTCTTTAGAACAATTAGGAACATTTAAAAAAATTAAATAAAGCTGTTTACAAAGAGATTTTCGAAAACTTAATGTGATACAGTTTAAAGCTGGTATGTATTTGTAAACTTAGTTTTCAATTAATATTACGAAATCTTTTACTAATATGTGTTTTTTATTTTTTTTCAGGTCTAATGGTTCATTTATGTTATATTATTTTTTATTCATTGCATTGTTTATTTATAAAGTATTTTCTTTTTATGTTATAGATATAATTTAACATTTTTTGTAACATCTGAGGGTAAAAAACTTATGTCAAATATCTGTGTTGACTGAATGTGTAGTTTATATTTTATATTGTTTGTTGATATGTTTTCTACCCGTGTGTAACACGGGTTATTATCCTATTAACGTATATTTGAAATTCTTCTTTACTAGCACTATTTTAATAGTAAATAAGAAAAACGTTTATTTATTATTTTTTTTATAATAATCCGGATGGAGAAATCCCAGTATCCGACCCCGTGTTCTGTTTGACTTTTATACAATACCAGTTGATATTTTTGACTAAATGACATGAAAAATATTACATTATTTCTTCAAATATACTTATAATAATACAAATATTAATTATAATAAGTACATTACAGTGTACAACATGCCAGAAGATAAAACAAAACAAACCACGTGCATTACGACCTTTGAATATATTTTTGATTCGGACGAAATTGATAAAATGTTTTCTGATTCCTTTTAATGCTAGATTACAATTTAAATACTTTTTATATAGTCTTAAAAAAATTGGATCTAGTTTAAGTAGGGATGTCATTTTTATCCGCAACCCGAAACCTGACACGAATAACTATTAACCCGAACACGAAAGTACCCGTACTCATGAAATCTGAATCCGAATCTAACAAACCCGAGTACAGCCCGAAATAATACGAGTCGAGTACCGAGTACTTTTTAATGGGTTTCGAGTATATCCGAAAAACCTGAATAGCCCGAATAACCCGTTTGATTAAGTTTTTCTATTCAATTATTATTCTCATCCTAGCCTATTCAATGAATATGACAGCTTATCAAAATGATGGTGATATGTGAAAAAATGTAAAACAAAATAAGAAATGTTAATTTTTAAATATCATGTGGTTTATGAAAAAATTTAATACATCAAGCTAGTTTTATTATATAGCATGTTTTAGAAAAAAAAAGATATATAAATATTGCTCAATTTCCCTAACATATAGAAAAAAGAAATATGTGTTATCCTACAACTATACGTTCTTTAACGAGAAAAAAATTTCATCTTTGATAAATGTTAAAGTGACTCACATTTGATTAGTGTTTAACGTAAACTGTTAAAGAATTGTGTATTTATGATTATGTGGTTTGTTATTTGCTTAAGCTAAAAATTTGAAGATGATATATTTGCTTGAATTTTAGCATATATATATATATATATTGTTTTAACTCTTTAGGTCAAATACTCAAAGCCCAATTAACCCGTACTCATAAAACCCGAACCTGAGTAACCCGTGGGAGATTAGGGTTGGGTATGAGTAAAAATAAATTTCTCAAACCCGAAGAACTCGACACGAAAAACCTGAAAATACAATCCAAATAACAACCCTAAGTTCAAGTGGAGGTTGAGCTTGTTAGTCATGCATTTAAGAATTGTTTCAAGCAACTAAGCATGCTTTTATTGTTTCTAGAAACTTAGTCACGTCGCATGTTTTCACGAACCATTGAGGATCGTTGCATGATGGCCAAGTCGTTCGATCAATGTTAGCGGGTAACCGGGCAGTAGATGTGACTAGAGAGATGCAAGCATTTGGTATGGTGGTTGTCTCTGCGTTTGGTAAATTTTGATCTGGTTTTCAATAAAGTTTGATTCGTCCACCAAACTAATTAGTTATTTTATTTTCCAACTAGCTTGTGTCCGTGTCCTACATGGGATGCAAGATAATACATAAAATTGTTGTATATTATGTGCATTTAATAGGTGAAAAATGGATTGTATATGCTAACTATTTTAAAATTAAAAAAACATGTAAAAATTAACATATAATTAGCTTTCGAAGATATATTAAATACTATTTAATGTAATTTAACATCCATTTACTATTTGATTGGGCGGAAATGGGATCTATTTGTCAGGGTAATCGCGGGTGTTCGGGCCTTTTCTATTAAAAAATAGTATTTGGTTGAAATCAAAAATTACATAATTAGATACATAATTAGATTTCAGAATTTCTTAAATAGGAGATTATTTAAAATAAATGTGTTTTATTAGTATAATTAATATTTTGTTCAAAAAATATCATTAACTAAAAAAGAAAAGAACTGCATTTGATAAGAGAGACAAGAAGAACATGATGAGAAAGATACAAACGCAACACATTAAATGATATTTTTATTTATTATATAGTATCAACGATATCGATATAGTATTTTGTAATTTTACATCTTAGTAATCTTTGACTTTTGTTTTCACCGTAAAGCCTATGCTTTGTTCAATCAAAGATCGTAATTCGCTTGCACGTTTCCTTATGTTCTAAAAACAATAATAGTTTTTGCCAAAAAGAAAAAATAAATAAACAATGAACTGCAATAGAACTCAACAATTATCAGGCTGGTGAGCTTTATATTTTACTAAAACAATCATGTTCATTGGATTACATCGAAACAGAAGGCAAACGGGCAACAAGCTGCGCCGCTACCCCCTTTTTGAATCGCAAAATCCAATCTTTTAAAAACTATATTTACTGATCTTGGAGTCATAACATTACTATGCATGACCCGCTAAACAATTAAATTTGAAAGAAGTAACTAAAAAGTAAACTTAGCTTGAAGGTTTAAAAATTAAACTTTAAAACTTTAAAATTTAAATTCAAACTTCAAACAAAAGATTAAAAAGGTTGACAAACACAGCCAGAGGAAAACCCGGTTCTTCGGTCGCCGGTAAATAAGTAGATATGGGGCTCACCACTAAGGCTGAGGGGTGTGGGGGCTCTAACGTGGGCGCGAGTGGGGGCTCCAGCCAATAATATTGTGACGTGTGGCAGAGAGAGAAACTGGATAAGATGGGTGTTGGAGCCCCCGCTGGAGCCCCTGGCCCTGGTGTGGAGGGGCGCGAGCAGGGGCTCCAGCGGGTTTTATTTTTTTATTTTTTTATAAATATATTCAAAAAACGTATTATTAAAAAAACTCATACATTATTAAAAAAACACACATTAAAAAAAACACATTAATATCTAAAAATAAAATAAAAATTAAAGTACTAAAAAAACATTATTCTTATTCTTCGGCTTGGTCTTCTTCGATCAACCTCTTTCGGATACGTTCCTTTTGCTTTTCCATCAGCATTTGATCGACCGGATTTAGGTTACTGAAGTCTCTTGTAAGGAAGTCCAAATCTCTCATTCGGCTTTTTTCCTTTTTGTCATTAGAGACCACCTCCATGGTTTTGTTGAATTTATTGAGGGATTCAACAAGATCGACGATGTTTACGGCTCCCCCCTCAGCCGGTTTTTTCCCCTTGGCGTCCCGTCCCAATGGCCGCCTCCTCGGCGGTGAAGACGTTTCCTCCCCCGCAATGTTTAGGTCGAATCCAACGCGGCAATCCGACCCGGCAGAAGTGCTATACGCTCCAGACGAACTAGTTTTAGTCCGTTTCGGCCCTACTTCCGCATCATGGTCGGGCGCCACCAGCTCAACCCACTTGGCATGTAACACCCCGACCAAGGCGGATTATACATCGGGGCGCCACATATTGTTTCATTACTCGTGACACTATTGGGTGTCAATATTTAATAAATACATTCATTCGCGCACGCGCAAAGTAGACACAAGATAACATAAATCATCATAAATCAATATATTATAAATCATAATATTCGAACAGCAATAACTTGTCTTGATACATTTTAATCTAGGTCCAAAAGTAAAAACGTCCTACGTGTCCACAAGCTTCAGAACAGCTACAGCAAACCTGAACATGTGTTAAAATAAACGTCAAACACTTGCGTGTTGGTGAGAAATCAAGTTTAATACAATACATAGATAACCATAAATCTGCGCGCAACATGTGTATGTCTGGTTTTCAACAAGGGTGTAATCTGATCGGGACCAACTCTAAGATTCATAAGACTGCCAGTGCTCACAATTGAGCTCACAAACAAGACAAACTGTGCATGTGTAAACAAAAGAGAAAATCATAAACGATAGTTCTCCCGTGTTCATCTAATGGTACCATGAGAACTGCGGAATAGACCGACAAGACGGTTAATGATCCACACATACAAATAAACAGCCAAGTCTACGTCCTCAACACATGGGATACTGCGCGACTAAAGTTCATAAACAGTTTAAGACTCTTAAGTTTGTATTAACACATGAACATCCCAAAACATTAAAAGCAAAAAGGGATTAGGTACGAGATTACTCACTTGATAAACGATGCGGTGTAAGATAAAGCAAGAACCAACTTTAAACAAGCACAAGTTAACCTATAAATAAGATTATTGTTTTAATGATTTGTTTTAAGTCTTGATTATAAGTTAGCATAATTAATAAGTAAATTATTATATATAATATATATATATTACCGGAAAAGCAGGGCAGAACAGGGAGGAAGACGGAGGCAGAGAGGAAGACGGCAGAGAGAGCAAGGAGCAAGAGAACATGAGAGATTAAGTGTTTTGTGTGTGTAGTGTTAAAATATTATTATTATTTATAGGAAAACCCTAGGAGACATAATCCCTAGAAAAGGGGAAAAGATCTTTAACAGGATCAAGCAAAAGATATCAAAAAGCATAAGAATCCAAAAGCAAAAGATATGGAAAGATATGGCAGCTGCAGAGGCAAGATAAAGCTGACAGGGAACAGTAAAAAAAGGCATGGGCGGTTCAGATAAAGGTACAGGTCAGGCATGGAAAAAGCAGATCTCCAAAGATAATGTCAGTCACTTTTTCTGCCAACCAATGGGGTTGGTGCGCATGCTGCGCCGAAAGTAACTTTTCAGACATAAAGCAGATTAGGTCAACGGCTCAAAAGATAAGACAACACAAAAGCAAACGGCTAGATTAAACAGAAGAAAACTCAAAGGGTTTAGCGCGAGAAGGCTGACACAGAAGGTCAAGAGAGCGCGAGCGCGAAGGCAGACAGAACTAACCTTAACGCGTCGCGGAAAGAACTACATTTCTAAGCGCGCCGCGGGAAGAATCACATTTCTTAGCGCACCACGGGAGGAACTAAAATTCCTAGCGCGCCGCGGGAAGAACTATAATTCTTCGCGCGTCGAGGGATGAACTACGATCCTTAGCGCGCTGCGAGAAGAACTACAAATCCTTAGCGCGTCGCGGGAAGAACTACCGTCCTTCGCGCGCTGCGAGAAGAATTACAATTCTTAGCGCGCTGCGAGAAGAGTTCGTCTCGCGTATCGCTGAAACAGGTGGTCTTCACGCAGGATTCCTTGTAAGGGGTCTGGCGCGTGGAGCTGCGCAGACAACCTTAGGCGGGAAGGAACAAAGGACAAGCAAAGAGTTAGAAGAAAAAGAGGGAAACAAGGCGTAAGGGCGGGAAGGCGACAAGAGGGAAAAGAAGGCGGAAGAGAGAAGGAGAGGGACGGGACGGCGGAAAGAAAGAGAGAGAAAGAGGCGGGAAGGAAAAGTATATTATTATTATTAAAAGTAAAATATAAGTATAAATAAATATTAAATCATAAAAGAAAGAGATCGGGTCAGAGAAACGGGTACCTGGGTTGGGTCGGATCGGGGCAGATGTCACAGTCTCCCCTACTTTAAGAAATTTCGTCCCGAAATTTATCTCGAAGTAGGTTGCGCAGAGAACAGGTGCGGGTACTTGATCTTCATTTGATCTTCCCTTTCCCATGTAAACTCGGCTCCGCGCTTGGACTCCCAGCGAACCTTAACAATAGGGATACGACTGCGCTTGGTTTGCTTAACCTCGCGATCCATAATCTCAACAGGCTTCTCAACGAAATGCATAGTTTCATCAACTTGAACTTCATCAAGTGGAATGTGAAGGTTCTCGTCAGCTAAACACTTCTTGAGATTGGATACATGGAACGTTGGATGCACATTACTGAGCGCGGGTGGCAGGTCAAGTCTGTAGGCAACTTTTCCCACACGCGCGAGAATCTTGAATGGACCAACATAACGAGGAGCAAGCTTACCTTTCTTCCCAAAGCGGACAACACCCTTCCAAGGCGACACTTTGAGGAGAAAAAGATCACCAACTTGAAATTCGAGAGGCTTTCGTCTGCGATCTGCGTAACTCTTCTGTCGGCTTCTAGCAGTCAGCAGATGATCACGGATCTTGGCGATTTTATCGGTTGTCTCTTGAACAAGTTCGGGTCCTGTGATTTGAGCTTCTCCCACTTCACTCCAACAAATCGGGGAGCGGCACTTACGACCGTAAAGTGCTTCAAATGGGGCCATACCAATACTGGAATGATAGCTGTTATTATAAGAGAACTCGATCAAAGGCAGGTGCGAATCCCAATTACCTCCAAAATCAAGAACACAAGATCGGAGCATATCCTCAAGAGTTTGAATAGTTCGCTCAGACTGACCGTCAGTCTGAGGATGATATGCCGTACTCATGTCCAAGCGAGTTCCTAGCGCAGATTGGAGAGATTTCCAAAAGCGAGATATAAAACGGCCATCGCGATCGGATATGATGCTCAAAGGAGTACCATGGCGGCAGACAATTTCCTTGACATAAAGCTGCGCGAGTTGCTCAACACGGTAGTTTTCACGAATGGGCAGAAAGTGAGCAGACTTAGTCAAACGATCCACTATTACCCAAATGCTATCATGTTTGCTTGCTGTCAAAGGTAACTTGGTAATAAATTCCATCGCTACACATTCCCATTTCCACGTAGGAATTTTTGGTTGTTCGAGCAAACCAGATGGGCGTTGGTGTTCAGCTTTTACTTTAGAACAAGTCAGGCATCTAGCTACGAACACAGCAATATCCTTTTTCATACCGGGCCACCAATAAGTAATGCGCAAATCCTTGTACATCTTATCAGCGCCAGGATGAATAGAATATCGAGATTTGTGCGCTTCACTCAGGATATCAGCGCGAAGATTCTCATCAAAGGGAATCCAGATGCGATTAAGATAACAGAGAATTCCACTCAGATTGGGCACAAAATGCGCTTCCGCGCCACACGCTAACTCGGCGCGAAGGTTACCATTACTGATGGATGCGCGCTGCGCGTCACGAATACGCGATTCAAGGTTGCTTTGAATCGGCGCAAAGTGAAGATGCGTGCGCGGCAAGATACAGTTAAGCTGGCAGGGTTTTCGGCTGAGCGCATCGGCTACCACATTAGCCTTACCAGGATGATACCGGATCTCACAATCGTAATCGCTGATGAGTTCGTTCCATCGGCGTTGCCTCATGTTGAGTTCCTTTTGATCAAAGATATGCTGAAGGCTTTTATGGTCAGTGTAGAGGATGCACTTAGTGCCATAAAGGTAGTGTCTCCAGATCTTCAAGGCAAAAACAACTGCACCAAGTTCGAGGTCGTGAGTTGTATAATTCTTTTCATGAACCTTAAGTTGCCTTGATGCGTAAGCGATAACCTTGCCTCGTTGCATAAGAACACAACCGAGACCTTGGTTGGATGCATCGCAATACACGACAAAATCATCATTACCCTCAGGTAACGCAAGGACAGGAGCTTCACACAACAAACGCTTGAGCGTTAGAAAGGCTTCTTCTTGCTTCGAGCCCCAAATATACGGTTTACCTTTGTGCGTTAGAGCTGTTAAAGGCAAAGCGATTTTCGAGAAGTTCGAAATGAAGCGCCGGTAATAACCAGCTAAGCCCAGAAAGGAACGGATCTCGGTAGGAGTAGATGGCGTAATCCAGTTCTTGATTGCTTCAATTTTGGATGGGTCGACATGAATACCCATCTTGTTCACAACATGACCAAGAAACTGTACTTCATCCGACCAAAATTCACACTTGGAGAGCTTGGCAAAGAGCTGCTCGGCTCTAAGCTTTTGCAACACCAATCGGAGATGTTGCTCATGCTCGGCCTTGGTCTTAGAATACACCAGAACATCATCGATAAACACGATCACGAATTTATCCAGGAAGGGCCTACACACCCGATTCATTAGATCCATGAAAACGGCGGGTGCGTTGGTTAAACCGAAGGACATGACCAAGAATTCAAAATGGCCATAACGAGTTCGAAAAGCAGTCTTCGGAACATCTTCATCGCGGATGCGCAACTGGTGATAGCCAGAGCGGAGATTGATCTTGGAAAAACAAGAGGCACCTTGGAGTTGATCAAAGAGGTCGTCAATACGCGGTAAGGGATACCGGTTTTTAATGGTGAGTTTGTTCAACTCGCGGTAATCAATACACATGCGAAACGATCCATCTTTCTTTTTAACGAACAACACCGGAGCACCCCAGGGCGAAGAGCTAGGGCGAATGAATCCTTTAGCGGTCAACTCTTGAAGTTGGCTTGCCAATTCTTGCATCTCAGCGGGTGCAAGACGATAAGGAGATTTAGCTACGGGGGAAGCACCAGGGACAAGATCAACACGAAACTCGACTTCACGAGCGGGAGGGATACCAGGAAGATCATCAGGAAAAACTTCAGGGAAATCACGCACAACAGGGATATCGCGAAGCTTCTTCTTTTCTTCAGCAGGTTTGACCACATGGGCTAAGAATGCAATACACCTTTTCCGCATGAGCCTTCGGGCTTCGGCGCAAGACATAAGTTTAAGACCGCGGGAGGGTTTTTCGCCGTAGATATGAAGATCACCATTTTCTCGAGGTATGCGAATCATCTTCTTGGCGCAAATAACTTCGGCGCGATTATGCGTAAGCCAGTCCATACCAATAATGACATCAAAGCTTCCAAGAGGCATGGGGATGAGGTCGATTAGAAAATCGTTTTCGTTAAGGTTAAGTGTGCAATCTTTAATCACCGAGTTAATTAAAACAGTTTCGCCATTAGCCAATTCAACTGAAAAATCTTGCCAATTCAACTGAAAAATCTTCTTTTAAGTTATCGCGCGGTCGCGCTCGCTTCTGCTCAAACGCGCGAGAAATAAAGCTTCGATCGGCGCCAGTATCAAAAAGTACAGAAGCATAAAATCCGTTAAGCAAAAATGTACCATTAACTACGTCATTATTCGCTTGCGCTTGGTGCGCGGTTATGTTAAAAGCTCGCCCGCGTGTCACTTGGTTCGAAATATGGTTCACCGGATTCGCTTGTGTGATTTGCACTTGTAGCCTTGGGCACGCGTTCCGGAAATGACTGGGATCACCGCAGTTAAAGCACGATCTGGGTCGTGGGTTTTGGTAGATTGATTGTGGGTTCTGCGGGTAGACTGGTGGTGTTGGCGCAATTGGATTGGCGGGAAGGACTCTACAGTTTTCTGCAAGGTGACCAGCGCGGCCACATCGGGTACAAAGTCGACATGGGACTTGAGGTGGGTGGTGGAGTCTACAGGTTGGGCAAAAGGGGTGGTTTCCTGTGTAAGGTTTCTTAGTTGGCGGGGCAGGGAGTGCTGGATTGGTTAAGGCATAGTTGTGGGCTACAGGAGGTGTTGGGTAAGCTGACAGAGGGTTAGGCGCGTAAACTGGGGGTTGGTAGATGGGTTGCTGGACAATGGGCGGGTTGGTAAGCGCATAGGCCTTGCGCCTGCGCTTGAGGTTGTTACGGTTTGAGGGTTCAGGTTTGGTTTCTGTTGGTTCAGGGGCAGTCTTGGTGAGTTTGGTCTTTTCTGTTCCCCGCAGGAACAGGGTTCCTGCTCTGACATGGTTGTCGCTGAGCACAGCGGCCAACTCGATGGCGTCAGAGAGGGTTACTGGGTTTCTGGCCCATACAGAATCTTGAATTTCCATGGGGAGACCCCCAAGGAATTTCTCTATGGCTCGGCGGGAAGGGGTAACAAGGTGAGGGACAAGCAGGCTTAGTTCATGGAAGCGCGTCGCGTACTCGCGCGCTTCACCACTGTACTGCTTAAGATTCCAAAATTCCTCCTCCAGGCGCTTAACTTCGTTGGGAGGGCAGAATTCTCGCGTAAGAATTTCCTTGAATTCCTCCCATGTCATGCTAGAAGCAGCCTCTGCGCCACGCGCATGAGCTACTCCATTCCACCATGTAAGCGCTCTGGATTCCAGGACACTGGAAGCATATAGGGTTCGTCTGTCTGAGGGGCATTGGGTGTGGAGGAAAGTGTTTTCTATCTTCTCAAGCCACTGGAGCATCACGGTGGCTCCTTCAAGACCTGTGAACTTTGGAGGGTTACCCGCGTTAAAGGACTTAATGTTGTAACCAGAGGTGTTGGTATTGTTTTGGCTCAAAGCTTGGGCTATTGCGGCGGCCATTTCCTGGGAACGTTGCTGTCTACGCATGCGCGAGGTTTCTCTTCTCTGAAATCGGCGAGATAGCGGAGGCATTCTATAAAAGTTTTAATTTTAGTTAATATCTTGGTTTTATCGCAAAGTATAACTTTATAAAGCTTGGTTTCGCAGAGTTAGATACTATCAAAAGTTAAAGTAAATTAAATGACTTTAAATGCAGACTTAATAAAGGTAACAAATCCGAATAGAGAATCGACAATTCATGTATCACCATGACCTTCCAAATTCTCAATTTAAAATGTACGAGCAAACGGGTATTGGAGATTGACGATTCATGTATCACCATGACTTTTCAATCCTCAATATAAAACATACAAGAAAGAGTATTGGAGGTTGACAATTCATGTATCACCATGACTTTTCAAGTCTCCAACCTCAGAACATAATCGTAAATGGAAATTGAAAATCAACTATTCATGTATCACCATGACTTTTCGGATTTTCAAATCCAACAAACGAATATGTAAGTAAAATCAATAAAAATCGAAATTCAACAAAAATCGAAATATCGCGGAATAAAACATAAAATCATATACTGCACAGGCGCGAGCATATTCATAAATAACGAGTAATTAACAATAAGCGCGCAAACATGAGATTTCTCTCATGCGCGAGAAGGGACTCTTAGGTATTCTAGGCCGTTACGTCTAACCACCTATCCTAAAGTCAACGAGCTCTGATACCAATCTATAACACCCCGACCAAAGGCGGATTATACATCGGGGCGCCACATATTGTTTCATTACTCGTGACACTATTGGGTGTCAATATTTAATAAATGCATTCATTCGCGCACGCGCAGGGTAAACACAAGATAACATAAATCATCATAAATCAATATATTATAAATCATAATATTCGAACAGCAATAACTTGTCTTGATACATTTTAATCTAGGTCCAAAAGTAAAAACGTCCTACGTGTCCACAAGCTTCAGAACAGCTACAGCAAACCTGAACATGTGTTAAAATAAACGTCAAACACTTGCGTGTTGGTGAGAAATCAAGTTTAATACAATACATAGATAACCATAAATCTGCGCGCAACATGTGTATGTCTGGTTTTCAACAAGGGTGTAATCTGATCGGGACCAACTCTAAGATTCATAAGACTGCCAGTGCTCACAATTGAGCTCACAAACAAGACAAACTGTGCATGTGTAAACAAAAGAGAAAATCATAAACGATAGTTCTCCCGTGTTCATCTAATGGTACCATGAGAACTGCGGAATAGACCGACAAGACGGTTAATGATCCACACATACAAATAAACAGCCAAGTCTACGTCCTCAACACATGGGATACTGCGCGACTAAAGTTCATAAACAGTTTAAGACTCTTAAGTTTGTATGAACACATGAACATCCCAAAACATTAAAAGCAAAAAGGGATTAGGTACGAGATTACTCACTTGATAAACGATGCGGTGTAAGATAAAGCAAGAACCAACTTTAAACAAGCACAAGTTAACCTATAAATAAGATTATTGTTTTAATGATTTGTTTTAAGTCTTGATTATAAGTTAGCATAATTAATAAGTAAATTATTATATATAATATATATATATTACCGGAAAAGCAGGGCAGAACAGGGAGGAAGACGGAGGCAGAGAGGAAGACGGCAGAGAGAGCAAGGAGCAAGAGAACAGGAGAGATTAAGTGTTTTGTGTGTGTAGTGTTAAAATATTATTATTATTTATAGGAAAACCCTAGGAGACATAATCCCTAGAAAAGGGGAAACGATCTTTAACAGGATCAAGCAAAAGATATCAAAAAGCATAAGAATCAAAAAGCAAAAGATATGGAAAGATATGGCAGCTGCAGAGGCAAGATAAAGCTGACAGGGAACAGTAAAAAAAGGCATGGGCGGTTCAGATAAAGGTACAGGTCAGGCATGGAAAAAGCAGATCTCCAAAGATAATGTCAGTCACTTTTTCTGCCAACCAATGGGGTTGGTGCGCATGCTGCGCCGAAAGTAACTTTTCAGACATAAAGCAGATTAGGTCAACGGCTCAAAAGATAAGACAACACAAAAGCAAACGGCTAGATTAAACAGAAGAAAACTCAAAGGGTTTAGCGCGAGAAGGCTGACACAGAAGGTCAAGCGAGCGCGAGCGCGAAGGCAGACAGAACTAACCTTAACGCGTCGCGGAAAGAACTACATTTCTAAGCGCGCCGCGGGAAGAATCACATTTCTTAGCGCACCGCGGGAGGAACTAAAATTCCTAGCGCGCCGCGGGAAGAACTATAATTCTTCGCGCGTCGAGGGATGAACTACGATCCTTAGCGCGCTGCGAGAAGAACTACAAATCCTTAGCGCGTCGCGGGAAGAACTACCGTCCTTCGCGCGCTGCGAGAAGAATTACAATTCTTAGCGCGCTGCGAGAAGAGTTCGTCTCGCGTATCGCTGAAACAGGTGGTCTTCACGCAGGATTCCTTGTAAGGGGTCTGGCGCGTGGAGCTGCGCAGACAACCTTAGGCGGGAAGGAACAAAGGACAAGCAAAGAGTTAGAAGAAAAAGAGGGAAACAAGGCGTAAGGGCGGGACGGCGACAAGAGGGAAAAGAAGGCGGAAAGAGAGAAGGAGAGGGACGGGACGGCGGAAAGAAAGAGAGAGAAAGAGGCGGGAAGGAAAAGTATATTATTATTATTAAAAGTAAAATATAAGTATAAATAAATATTAAATCATAAAAGAAAGAGATCGGGTCAGAGAAACGGGTACCTGGGTTGGGTCGGATCGGGGCAGATGTACCCACTTGGCACACCTTCTCAATCTCTCCCACAACTTTACATCGTCCCACGTCTTCACCGTCCCATACCTCCGCAGACACTCCTGCTTCCACTCTTCGACAGTGAAATTGTAAACCGCCAAATCATCACTGCCACTTGGTCTCATACGACCGGCGTTCCTGTTGAAAAGATTAGTAAACAAGCCGACAAATTTTCTGATTTCGGACCACCGACCCGAAATCATATCGGCGTTCCGCTCTGTACTCCCAACGAGCGAATAGAACGTCTCCCTAACCTTTGTCCAAAAGACCTTGCTCTTTTGGTAGTCGGCTGCAAAATGCATAAATAAATTTGTAAGTCATTTAACTTTTTTATTTAACTTTTTTATTAAAAATCATTTTTAAAAACGTTAAAACAATTACCGCAACGCCGATCCTCAGAAATGACTATCCAAGACCGACACAGGGCTTCCTTCTCATCCGATGACCACGGACTGGTTTTCCGTTTCGTCCTCGGAGTCGAAGCCGAACCCGACCCGTCCGTTGCAACTTGTTTTTTCCGGTGGACGCGTCTCCTTGCTCCCGTAGCATCACCTTGTGATTCTTGTGTCTCCGGAACAACAAAGTTAGGAGATGGTTGTATGTTGGATGGTTGAAAGCCGGATGTTTCTTGCGACCCCGAAAAAAACATCGATTGGTCTGGTGACGACCATAAATCGTCGTAACTATAACCTGAATCTAGGTTTGGGTACCAATTTCCAGCCATGTTTTAAAAAAAAGGTTTGGAAGATGGGTTGATTTTGGGTTTTTTTTGAAGTTATGGTAATTGTTTTATGTGATTTTGGGTGTGGTATGTGATTTTGGGTGTGGTAATTGGTTTAGATTTATATATAGTGATACACAGATTTTTTTTAAAAAAAATTAAAGAGCCCAACGTCTCTTTTATTCATCCCAACGGCTCCTTCACGCACCCCAATGCTCCTTTACGCCCCCTTTCTCCCGCTACCGGCCTTGCGCCTGCTTTGAATTCCGCGCTCGCGCCCCTCTCGCGCCCCTCTCGCGCCTCGGTGGTGTGGTGCTCGCGCCCCGGGGCGCGAGCGGATGGGCTCTCGCGCCCCCGCTGAATCCCCACACCCCTCAGCCTAACCTAAGATAAGACCCTAGCATCTTTAAAAGTCAACTTTCTCCGGTTTGACCTCACTAACACAATAACCAGTAACGTATCGACACGTTGACATGTTGAGTTTCACCTTCATGGGATCGTCTAGAAGTAGTGTGATCCAATGTTTTAGAAAAAGTTTTCTCTAACCGTATCGGGGCGTTTGACTTGGAAATAATATAGCAGGTTGTATTTAACGGGTTAACTAATTAACCATATAATTTCATCGAAAGGTAGCCTTAACTAAAAATAATCCAAAAATATATCGTTCAAAAATATAAAATAATCCAGAAGTGAAATCGCTTATTTTAGGAGAGACCCTTCTTTTGTTGAAGGGCTTCAATTTTTCTTGCTATCCTTATAGATGGGTTATGCCAACATATGTCCCCAGTGGAGTATCGTACTATCTTTAAATATCGTCTTATAATTCATCTATTTCCGGATGATGAGATATGCCCTGCATGTCACGAGGCGTGTTTGGACTTGAATGGGGAGCACACGATACATTGTAGAAAGCTCTCTGGATTCAAGTATCTATACGATTTGGTTTGAGATGTACTATTTGCCATATTCAAGCGTGCTAGGATTTCTGTTAAAAAAGAAGCACATGTGAATTTTTTGACTGACCCGTTGGATGGACGTTCAACTCTTCGGCCAACTGACAATTTGGTCTTTGGATGGATAAGAGGGAAACATGCGTGTGTGAATCTAACAGAGGTTTCCCCTCTAGTGAGTTTAGGGAATAGTGGTTTCATTGCCAGGGCGGCTGCTCTAAAAATTGCTTCATGCAAGGTGACTAAACTTGAGAAGACATAATTTGACAACCAACATGTATTTATAATACCTTTTGCATTTGACATTTTTTGTTTTCTCGCGCCTAAAGCTATGGAGTTACTTAGCCTAGTCCAATGGGTCATGCATAGTAATGTTACGACTCAAATATCTATCAATGTAGTTTTTAAACGGTTGGATTTTGCAATTCAAAAAAAGATAGCAACACAGCTTGTTATTCGTTTGGCTTCTGTCTTGATGTAAGCACTACTTTTGTCTAATGAAATCTCCATAAAACATAAAAACGAATAAAAAAATCCGAATGTTATTCCATAACAAAAGAATCATCTGAAAAATAATCCAAAAATTGCACGTTGACAATATTGAAAGTAATTCGATTTGGTGGTGAATTGATCGAAGATCGATGCTTAAATGATCGAATGCTATTAGGTTAAATCTTAAAATTGGGAGGCAGGATGAGCCGCTAAAAGTTCTTGGCTAAAGTCTAAACCATAATTTTAGCTTGGGCTTAAACCGATACAAGCCGGTATTACCGTTAATTCCGACAGTTTGTACTATAAACCATTTGTGCAATTTACCGGCTAAAATGTGCCAGGCTAGTGGGCGATAACTGGTATAGCCCGCATTACTGGTTGGTATAAACTGGTTTTTAAAACATTATTGTTATCCCAACATTTTTATAGTCTTTTAAAATAGTAAATACTTTAAATATAACACCAAAAACTAGCGTTACCCGAGCAACAGTTTACAAAGTTAAAAACCACGAAAATAATTCAAATATAGTACTCATTTTTATTTTAAGAAGTGACTCAAATGTAAATTTTATTTATTAAATTTACTAAATGTGTTTAATATTAACATGCTAATTTACTTCCTAACAAATAATATGTTCCTGTTTAAATGAATCATTGTTGATTTCAGTAAAATTTAAGTATTCACTCGATATTATGATGTGTTTGTGTGCCTTTCTATATCTACCTATTCTAATAAAGTAAAATCAATGTTGACACTTGTCATGTTTTAGTTAATTTTCATAATTTTTTTCTCTCCAAAAACTAATATACCATAATATATGTAATAAATTAATAATGATTCACTTTCCTTTTACAATATATTTATATAATATCTATATATTTTTATAAATATAAATATTAGCATATTATTTTACTATATATTTTAAAATACTTGGTGATTTCAAAAATCAACAACAAATCATGTTTCTTAAATGAAAATTGTTTTGGGTTTTTTGTGGAACTTAAATTTGATTTTATGAGTCAAAAGTTGGTAAATAGATTGTTTGGTGTAAGTTAACTGCATTTAGGTTTAAATTTGTAACGGGTCAAAAATGAAAATTTTGAGTATTTTTAAAAGTTTGAGAATTCAAAATAGATTTATCGTCAAATTTGTTATGGGTTCAAAGTGTTGACTTTAAAATGTCAAAAGTATGAAAGTTAGAAGTTTAAACATGATTCGGGTTTCAAATTTATTTTCAAGGGCATTTTTGAAATAATCAAAAGGTTCGGTATTTGGCAAACTGACTGTTTTTCCCTCAACTATTAAAATATAAGAAAAGATTGCGAACACTTTCGACGTGCTACCCCATGCCTATCAATGCTTCTAACTTTTATCAAATTTGAAATATTTATGTCAACATTAATTTTTCCTTCAATGGTGATTAGAACTTTGTATGAGAAGCATGTCATGCAAAACTATGCTCAAATGAATATTCACAAAATTGAATGGGTTAACATGTTATTTTTATGTTGTCATTATGACAAAGTCGAGAAGCCTTCTAAAACTTATCAAAATCTTTTTCATGGTGTATCTCTAAAAAACATAGCTCTTGAAGAACATCCATTGTTACAATTTAATGTTCTACTTTCCTTTGATGGGTGGTAAATTGATAAATATATCAATAAAGGTAACGCTCCTTTCGTATTTAGACTGAGTGATTAAAACCGTATGAGAAGCTTTATTTCCGAAATTGGTTCATAACCAAAAGTCTTTTAATTATACATATATGGCACCGAGAATGAATTTTTCAATAGAAAGAAGCATTCTCGGGTACGTTTTTGCAGGGGCATTTTTTTATTAAGTTCATTTAAAAAAATCATTTTGTGATATAAATAAAATCAATTTATGTACACATTGTATAGATACAAGCATAGATGTAATACATTTTTTTCATATACGCTATGTAATTATTTTTTTACTTATAATTTTAGAATTTGAATTATCCCGTGTGTGATACGGGCTCTAAGACTAGTTTTGTTTATATAACTGATTTATGTGGTTCTGCTAGTTCTAGAGTTAATGCATGTGCCCTGTTATTGATTTATACTATCCTTAGGCTGTTGACTTTGGTTTACAATTTTGGGCTTGAACACTATGGCCGGTAGATGAATCTAGTGATATAATTGGCTAGTTAGGTGTGCTAGCTGTCTTAGGATTAAACATTTAAACCTGAATAAAAGGGTTTAAAAGTTTGTTAGGGTTTTCCTGCGCATTGTTGGGTTGATTGTAAAACCTATGGCGAGTGATGCATCTTCTCTGATGCGTTTAGGAACTTCTAAATCATTAGTAGGAATTACCAAGATTTTCTTTTGTGTTTAAGGTAGTTAACGTTAGTCTATAATGTCTAGCATTTCATCGATCATAGGATTTTAATCCTTTGGCGGGGCAATTGTTCCCCCTCTAGCACTTCTAACTAACGAGGAATTGCCAAGTTGGTTCTTCATTTTAGTAAGTCTTAAGAGTACCCATCGTGGAGCTTTAAGTATTGACTCGCTTAGGTATACCTAACGGGAGTATTCTAGCCTTATAGGAACAACTATCATAACACAAGCCATTCAACATAGTTATTACTTAGTTAAAAAGAATTTGGAACCTGGATTGTGCATCCACATAAAAGTAGAAATCAAATAAAGTTGTTAAAAGTTTGAGAAATCACATAAAGAAAAAAATAATTAATTAACTTTGACTATTTTGAACGTATTAAAATCTCATAACTAAGAACATCCACAATAAGGGATTCCAGGGGTGTTTTTTAGAAGAAATAGGTGATGTGACGGGAGATCACATGATGTGGAGGTGAGAGAGTATGATTGGAATTTTTGATGAATAATACTCCAAGAATGTTGTGAAAGTAAATACATGAGGGAGGAGAGAGAATAAAGAAAAGATGGTGTATTTTTGTGAGATCAGGTGTTATGTGTCACATAAACACACATCAACAAGAACATCCTTATTGGTAGGGTGTTCAAAACCGGATATCCGAAGTTTCGGATATCCGGACCTTTACTATAATGGAGTTCACTATCCGAATCCGAATCCGAATCCGAAATTTTGGATATCTAAAGTTCGAATATCCAAAATTTTGGATATCCGACCGGATATCCGAAAATCATGAAAAAAAAGAACCAGTTTTAAAAATAAACTTACAACATTTCAAGATCCAAGTTTTTCAATCCAACAAACTAAACACAAATTGTTCAAATTACAAAGAAAACAAGCAAATAACATACGGTGTGACGATTGACGAAAGTTATGGTAGTGACGACTGATGAAATGACGAGGTTGTGGTAGTGACGACTGACGAGGGCTGTGGTGACAACGGTGAGACAAGGGCTGGAGGTGGTAAGTGGTGACGGACTAACGGTGAGGCGACGAGAAAGTGGAGCTGCTGCCTGTTGGAGTGTTGGTAGTCTGGCTGTGAACTTGTGATTTGGTTGAAGTGGAAGAACAAAAGAGAATAGAGATGGAGGCTGTGATGCACACTGTAGATTTGAAATAAAAATTAGAGTTTGATAACTCTTAGAGCATTCCCAATGGATTCTCCAAATTACGTGAGGGGTTCTCTAATTTTTAGAGATGGTTAAAAATGGTTGTGAGAGAAGGAGAGAAAAAATATTATTGTTCATGGTTAAATTTGGAGAAGCACACTGTTCATCTCTATAATTTTTTAATGTTTTTGAAAGTGGTTGTGAGTGAATGAGAGAGAAAAGGTAATGATAAGAGTATAAAAAAAGTATTATTTAATTGAAAACGAGAGAGAAAAGATAGTGTTTTTAGTGTAATTATAGAGATGGAGATGAAGAACGGATTAAGAATACTCTTAAACTCTTAATAGTTGATATATAAAATAATATTAAAATATATTAAATTTAATATTTCGGATAGTTCAAATATTCGAACTATCCGAAATCAGAATTATTATCCGAATTCGAATCTGAATTTTTAGATATCCGAGATTCGAATATCCGAATTTTTGATATTTCGGATTTGGATTTTTGGATTTTCTGATTCGCTTTCGGATTCGAATTTTTCTGAACACTCTACTTATTGGTGATGGTCTTATAAATTCTGAAATTAGTCCATTTTTAGAGAGAGAGTGTGTGTATGAAAATAATCCTTGAAATTTTCAACTTTTCAAAATAATCCACCCAAACCAATCGGATTCGTGACTTTGGTATTCTAAACGATGGATTTCGCCGGCCACTAAGATTCTGACAAGTGTATCTAATCTTACCTACCACGTGCCTTTTGCCTTCAAATCAATCGGCCCAGATAGTTTTGTAATCAAATATATCTTCGCCGGTAACTTTGGTCTGAAAATCACCTCCATGGAAATTCATGTTTTTTTGAAATTTGTTTGATGAGATGAATTTTACGTGAATTTCATATTTGGAAACGAAAATAAAAAAAAACACCATATTCTTCATCATCACTTTCTTAATCTTCATCTTCTTTTTCGTCACATCCTCCATTTGGTGCACCCGCACCAATCTCCTTCCCCGAAGAACTCCAAGAGCTCAACATTTTCCGGTGATCCACCGCCACCGCCGGTCAAATCCATATGAATTTCTGGCGATGACGGTGGCTCGTCGGAAAAGATTGAGCTCTTGGAGTTCTTCGAGGAAGGAGATGGGCAGCGGCAACGATGAAGGAAGGATGTGACGAAGATGAAAATAAAGAAGATGAGGATGAAGATGAAGAAGGCGAAGAAGAAGAATATGAAGATGATAGGATCCGCAAAGCTCACGTGAAATTCGTCTAGTCAAACAAATTTCACGTGAACAAGAATTTCAGACAAAAATAATCAGGACAGATAGATTTGAAAGTAAAACTATCGGATTGTGCCAGTCACTTTACACGTGTCAACGATTTAGTGGTGGGCAAATTTCAGACCAAATGTATCGGCGCCGATGGTTTTAGGTGGATTGTTTTGAGAAGTCAAAATTTTCAAAGATTATTTTCATACTCTCTTTTTAAAAAGACAGAATTACAAATTTTGTCCTTTAAAATAAGACGAATTACGGTTCGTGTCCTTTTCTAAGTTTCCTTGCAGGCGGTGTACTTTAAACTTTTTTTTCCTACAAGTTATGTCCTTTACGCTAACTGGGTTAGAAAAACTCTGTTAAATCCCATCACGTGAGAAGCATGTGAGGGTAGTTTTGTCTTTTTGCCTACCCTGCAACAACAACTTCTTCTTCTTCTTCTTCTGTTTCTGTATCTATTAACACACACATTCATCACCATACCTCCCACTCTTCTTCTCCATCTTCTTAACCATCTACTCCTCCGCCCACTTCCTCCTCTCCATCTTCTTATCCAAATTTCATAAACAATCACCTAATTCTTCACTTCCTCTATTAAAAGACAACAAAACTTAGTCTAAAAATCAAAACCCAGATTTCAATTCCATCAAATACATCAGAACTCAGTCTAAAAACCAAAACCCAGGTTTCAATTCCATTAAATTAGTTTAATAATCAAAACCCAGGTTCCAATTCCACCTAATAAAAAAACCCCCAATTCAAATCAACCAAACCCTAAAAAGCCAAAATTAAAGCAGTTAACAGCACGAACCACCACGAGAAGAAAACTTGATGATCAAGCTTGAGAACGAGCAGCAGCGTGAAGCAGAAGAGTGCAGTATGAGCAGTAAACTCCTGTAAAGAATTAGCTACTCTCCGCCAGCTCATATCTTTCTTTACAATCATACGGCTCAATGAAACCCTAATAATAATAATAATTGAAGACTGGACTGATTGATGATGATGATGATGATGAAGTAGAATAAACAAACAGACAAACAGATTGAATTGAATTCAAGGGTTTCGGATTCTTGTAATTGAATGCTTTAATGGGTTTGAATGATAAAAAACAGAAATCAAAACTCAAAGTAATAAAAATTGAATCTTGACTGATTAATAAACAAACAATAAACAAAACTTGGCGGCGATTGGGCGGAGGGTGGTGGTCCAGTGGCGGAAGAGGAGGAAGTGGGCGGAGGAGTAGATGGTTAAGAAGATGGAGAAGAAGAGTGGGAGGTATGGTGATGAAATGTGTGTGTGTTAATAGATACAGAAACAGAAGAAGAAGAAGAAGAAGTTGTTGCAGGGTAGGAAAAAGACAAAACTACCCTCACATGCTTCTCACGTGATGGGATTTAACAGAGTTTTTCTAACCCAGTTAGCGTAAAGGACATAACTTGTAGGAAAAAAAAGTTTAAAGTACACCGCCTGCAAGGAAACTTAGAAAAGGACACGAACCGTAATTCGTTTTATTTTAAAGGACAAAATTTGTAATTCTGTCTTTTAAAAATAGACCATTTTAGAATTTTCTTTAACAAAAATCCATAATATTGGTATCCCATTCAATTGAATGCTAATTATGATTTTATATTTGAATTATTTTATTTGTAAAGATTTCTACGAGGACTTGTTATTTTTAGAAAATAGAAAAATAAATCAATTGGAATAGGTCAAATGAGATTAGAAGATGTTGTTTTAATATAACTAGGATTCGAACCCGTGCTTCGCGACGGGACTGTTAAATCGAACAGAAACACATAAGTAAAAAAAGTTAAACTATAAACTCATTGCAAGTCGATGCGAAATCAGCCTGTATCAAGTTACGAAATTGAAACTAAACAAAAGAAACAAACCCGTCAATGACAAAAGACAACAAATTATATCATATGTAGAACAAAAAAACGGCGCGCTACAGTTGCGAACCAACACAAATTTGGTTGGTATCAGCGGTACCAACACAAATTTGTAAACATAAATTAGTAAGCCAGAAAAAGATTTAAAGCGAGGTATCAAACGTTGAAACGCGAATATAAACCATACGACGATGGGATATTTTTAATTATGAAAAAATTTTCGGTCATTGTAAAGACGAACTATAAAAAATATGAGAGCAACGTTTAAGAAAATCATTTAACCGAAAAATAAAACATGTAAAGCCGACACCACCCAAATTTAATGTTTACAAACACAATTCGTTAAACATTTTAATTAGTTTAAACAAAAAGTAAAATAAAGAAAAATAAAACCATCATTTTTATTTATGAACTTATGGATAATATTTAGTGGTTATAAATAATTATATATTAAAAGGGTAAAGTTAAAATACAAAGGACAACAAAAATGAAAAGGATGAGAAGGAATTTAATCCATTGATCTTAGATTTGAATGGTGGAGATTAATTTAAGAAAATAAATTGATGAGAAAGGCATAAAGATAATAACCTAATTTTGTTGACTTTCTCTTTCCACATGCAAGACATATGTCAATTCTCCTATCATTTTAAAACGTTCATAACTTTTTTATGCAAAATTATTTTTTTTTTAAAATCACCATAATAACAAGCGTTTTTTTATCTTTAATATGAGAATCTTATTGTTACATAAAAATAAAAAAATAGTGGGTTTTTATATTGTGTTATTGGTTGTTCATTATGATTTTTAATTGGGTTTTTCTATGCATTGTGTTATCAACTGATACTCATATTAAATATAACAATTAAAACAAAGATTACATCATTGTGTCTTTTTGTTTGTCATTGTGTCTTTGTGCTCATCATTTGTCTTTCTACTTATCATTGTGTTTTGGTCATTGTGTATTACGTTCATGTCATTGCGTAATATGTATTCACCATTGTGTTTTACGTTTCAGGTCATTGAGTTATATGTATTCACTATTGTGTTTTACGTTTATAACAAACCATAATAAGAAATAAAATAGTCAAAGAAAGAAATGAAGAAATGAGAAAGAAAATAGAAGAAATTAAAGGAAGAATGGAAAATGTAAAGGAAAATTCCATCCCATATTGGTGAAGGGAAGAAAATGGAAGGCTTCCACCATGGTATAAATAGGATTTCTAACTCTTGTCCCACATCGGTAGATTACAAAACTTGTAAGCTCTTTATAAGGAAGAGAGTTCACATGATAATATTCTTATGTGCCAAATCACACCCAGTTGTCCTAGTGGATTCGCACCCGACACGCACGGGCACGGTCTCGGGCGAAGTGTGATGGGCGCAATGTGGCGCACTTCGCACGCTCGCATCGCCGCTTAAGGGCCGCCTTAGTGTTTTTGCACCTTCGCGTATCGAAGCTTAAACATTGACACATAGCCTGACACGTGTCGAGCCACGTGGCATAGCTAGGGCTGACTCGGCGACCCTACTGCAGCTTTGCGATACGTGAAGATTCCTTCGCGATACGCGAAGATGCTCAATTTCGAGTATAAATAGGGAGGCTTACTGGACTGCACAAATCGTTCAAAAACTTTTGATCTCTCTAAAATTTTCTTATATAATGCTAGTATTATACCAAGTAATTGTAACGATACCTCTCCGATTGAAAGGAACTTTTATAACACGAATCCAAAAGCTCTACCTATCCAAGGTATGACATTGTGTTATCATGTAAAGTTTCATGTCTCGTGATTATCGTTATTATGGGTTTATACTAGTAGAGATATACTACATTGTGTTTAATCTAGGTGCTTAACATCAGAAGACTTGTTAAATATAAACTTGCAAGGTGAGACATTCGGATTTTTGCATAACTCACATTTGCGTGAGACAATTGATTTTCCAACACTGTCATGATGCTTTTCCAAAGCCATCAAACTCATGACGGATAGTTTAAATATTTTCAAAGGATTTAAACTACATTACAATGATTAAGTATCTGTAGACTTACGGGATGGTTACTACTGGTATTGTGGGGTTTTGTATACAAGGCTTGCCTACTGGGCTATTACACGTTACTTATTGGACAAGTGTTATCCAATAAGTAATATGACCACAGTCACAGATACGGTCGAGTGACAAGTACCTTTCGGTAATTTGTAAGCAGACAGATGTAAAAACATCTTAATGCTGTAACTGTAAAATGTGTCATTTATAAATGAATATACTCACCAGTATTTCCTGCTGATCAAATATTTTTAAACATGTTTCAGGTGACATGTTAGAGACAAAAGAATGATGCCTGCGGGCTTCCAGCTTTAATAAGTGGCTTGTCACCAGAATAAAGAAACGTGTTTTTTAAATTAGGGTTTATCCCTATAAAACTTATGTTTGTATAAAAATGGGTTTTTATCTTAGTTTATGAAATAAGAATTATAGTGTTTTTATAACTCTGATTAATTTTCCTAACTACGGTTCTGATGAAATATTCTGCTCCAAATTATTTTAATAAACATCGATACCACCACTCAACGTTCACGGCTCCCCTCCCGGGGTATAGAGGTCGGGTCTGTGACAACGTTTCAGGTCATTGTGTTATATGTATTCACCATTGTGTTTTACGTTTAAGGTCATTGTGTTATATGTATTCATGATTATGTTTTATGTATTTGATAATTTATTGTTATTTTATCATTATATTTACGTATTATTATTACACAACCATATTATTAGCATTTAAAAAAACACAATGATTTTTTGAAAGGCACAGTGACGAAAAAAACATAATGAAAAACAGAAAGACACAATGACAAAAAGACACCAAGACACAATGACGTAATTTTTTTTAATTTTTATATAACAAAGTCATAATCATATTAAAGATAAAAAACGATTGTTATTATGGTGAAATTTTTTAAAAAAATAATGTTGCATGAAAAAGTTATGGACGCTTTAAAATGATGGAAGAATTGACATGTGACTTTCATGTGGAGAGAAAAAATATGTACTATTACTTTTATACTCTTTTACCTTTGGTCCCCACTTGACACATACCAATTAACTATGGCTTCTCACACTTCTTATTTTTGTTGACATTTGTAGAATAACTCAACCCATATCAAAATATTGAATAGTATCATTTTTATTTATGAACTTATGGATAATAATTAGTGGTTATAAATAATTATATATTAAAATATTAAATAGTAAAATGAATAGTAAGTTTGTGAGGAGGATGAAATCCTCTTTTTAATATATATATTAATAAGTAGATTAGTTTATAAGCATTAAATCCATTCCAAAAAAGATTGGGTATATTTAGCTACTGACCTACTGTGCCATTGGATCGAAGATTAGTTTTTGTCACCACTACTTATACGATAAGTACATTTATCTATGTGTGTAGATTAATAATCTGATGAAAATCAATTTTATAAATAAAAAAATTTAACGTGTGAAACTGTGAACCCCTTATTGAGAAATATACATTTTGCACTCACTAGTATGATATTCGGTTCACAAGTTTACTCATTTTCGGTACCGATACCGACTAAACATCGGTACATGTATTATTTTTATGGCTTACTGTTTCGGTATGAGTTGATTTTAGTACGTGCTAATATGTAGTAGACATCTTTTGCGTAACAAGATAATATACATGTTTGTCCGCTTGTCAGTTGTCACTACGCGGGAACTGCCCTCACCAAATATAATAATCTTAAATATCGATCTGCAATATAATGCATTTTATATTTAATTAAAAAACTTTATACCCTGCCTTTAAGTTAATATCAGCTTTGTACATGAACGGTGCACAACTTTGAAACTTATGAGCAGGTTCAAAATTTGATCCTGTAATGGTCACATGGGCATGAGATATTCAAACCCGGAAATAAAAATTCAGAAGAAGCCAATAAGAGAGAAAAAATAACATATGTCTGCAGTGGATAATTGGAAGACGATCATAAGGTTCTAGAAAACATATATAAGACGTACTTTTATGCACAGTAGGTAACGAACAGATCAACAATTCTAATAAAGTTTAATGTATATTTAATGAAACTTGAATTTTATTGTAAAAGAATTTAAGGCGTAAGCATACATTCCACACTCTCTTAGACAATAATCTTTTGAATGGGGGCGCAAATTGTCGGCATCAATGGCGGATCTATCTTGTAAATAGGTGGTTTCCCGGAACCACCCGAGTTTCGAAATAATAGTGTATCGATATATAGAAAATTTTAGAGGAACCACCATATTTATACTACAAGTGTTTGACTAGCTGGTAAGTTGCTGGTTTTGTAAACGGAAGGTCATGGGTTCGATTTCGTGCAGCAAGCCAATTTTTAGTCTTTTTTTTAATTCAGCTTATATCAATTTAGGGGTTTATAAAACACCTATCTACACATAAGGTGTCTCTCTCCTTTCCTTATATTCACCATTTTTACTCTTCCTAGAATCTTTCTACTATAAAAGTAAGTTTAGATTCATTTGTTAAATATTTAATTGTTCTTGTTAATTGTTTTTGATGTTGTTAATTGTTAAGTTATTTGTTAAATTTTAGTTTTAATTTGTTAGTTTGCTAGTTTTTAATTTGTTAGTTTGCTAGTTTTTGTTAGTTTTAATTTGTTAGCTTGCTAGTTTTTAATTTGTTAGTTTGTAATGAACTTTGGCTAAACCATCGAATTGACCCGGAATTTTTTATACCCGATTCTATGAAGCATATAAAAATAGTGCACCACCTGAAAAAATTCCTGGATCCGTCACTGATCGGCATCTAATGTGTATCAATATGATTTGCACATTTTTCAAGTTGGATCGGGTCAAATCAAGTCAAGCTCGAACAAACTCTAAGGTGGTATTTGTTTATCTAAAAAAGGCCTGCAAAGGCTCTTTTGTCTGCATCACGCAGATTACGCGTAGACATTATCATCTGCACACTGCTTGTTTTTTCGAAGGCGTTTCATTAGAAAACGTCTGCGCGAACTCTTCTTGGTACATAATTGGCTCTTTCACTTCTAAGATCTTCTAAGGTCTGAAGAGAGTTAACACCACCACCGCCGTCTATCTCCACCAACTTCCACCACCCACCATCCGCCACCACCACTGTCCACAACCACTATCGCCCACCACCGTTCATGTAACACCTACAAAGTTTCAGTTCAAATTTGACAAATTTATAAAGATAAAGGACCAAAAATATTTATGGAATAAGTAATATATAAAAAAATAAGATAAAAGGAAACAAGAGTATATTATGTTAAGGAAACAAGGAAACTCCATCCCACATGGAAAGTAGGAAAGAAATGAAAGCACTTTATAAGAAATGAGTTTTCCATGATAATGTTCTTATAAGCCTAACCACTCTCATTAGTCCTAGCGGAGGGTGCGAAGAAACCGACGCGAACGCGCACGGACACGAACTCGGGCGATAGGCGTAATGTGGTGTTTTGATGGCGCACGCTTGCATCGCCGCGAGCCGCATAAGGGCCGCATTAGTATTTTTGAACTATGGAAGATAGACCAAGAAGTGACGAGTTAACAAAGTCCAGGGGCTGAAAATAAAAATTTTGGTTTTCTAGACTCATCGCGCTACGCGATGGGTAGAACATGCTAACCATCGCGCTACGCGATGGTGTTTTCCAGGAATTTAGAAAAAAGGGGAGTCGTGCTACGCGATGGTCCAGAAGGAAGGGGGTATCGCACTACGCGATGACCCGGTTAAGTAATCGGATACACGTGTTTAACCACGTGGCAAGATCTTACGAATTGCGGCGGCGCGCTACGCGATGGCCTATGGAAAGGCCCATCGAGCTACGTGATGGTGCCCAAAACTTTGCCTACAAAAGGGGGCTACGGGTTTGAAGCATTTTCATCCCACATTCACTTTTCCTTGCACACGCATAACCTTGGGAAACGTGCCCGACTATTATAAGGTTACGAGGTCTTGATTTCTCGTAATTCGCGCAAGAATTGATGTTCCGACACCCCGTAGATTTGTCAAGCAAGTTAGAAGCAAGGATACTGACGGTTTAAGCTTCAATACGTGAAGGAAGTAGAAGTGCTGCCCGTATAAAGCCTAGGCAAATTACCCATATAAGGTAAGGGTTCTGCTTAAGTTATTAATTGTTTTTGATGTTGTTAATTGTTAAGTTATTTGTTAAATTTTAGTTTTAATTTGTTAGTTTGCTAGTTTTTAATTTGTTAGTTTGTAACGAACTTTGGCCAAACCATCGAATCGACCCGGAATTTTTTATACCCGATTCTATGAAGCATATAAAAGTAGTGCACCACCTGAAAAAATCCTGGATCTATCACTGGTTGGCATCTAATGTGTATCAATATGATTTGCAAATTTTTCAAGTTGGATCGGGTTAAGAATTGATGTTCCGACACCCCGTAGATTTGTCAAGCAAGTTAGAAGCAAGGATACTGACGGTTTAAGCGTCAATACGTGAAGGAAGTAGAATGTGACATCTGACCCGATCCGACCCGACCCAGGTACCCGTTTCTCTGATCCGATCTCTTTCTTTTATGATTTAATATTTATTTATACTTATATTTTACTTTTAATAATAATAATATACTTTTCCTTCCCGCCTCTTTCTCTCTCTCTCTTTCTTTCCGTCGTTCCGTCCCTCTCCTTCTCTCTTTCCGCTTTCTTTTCCCTCTTGTCGCCGTCCCGCCCTTAAGCCTTGTTTCCCTAATTCTTTGCTTGTCCTTTGGTTCTTCCCGCATAAGGATGTCTGCAGCTCCACGCGCCAGACTCCTTACATGGAAGCCTGCGTGAAGACATCTTGTTCCTGCGATGCGTGAAGAGAACTCTTCTCGCAGCGCGCTAAGAATGTATGTTCTTCCCGCGATGCGCTTAGAATTCTAGGTTCTTCACGCAGCGCGCTAAGGATTTGTGATTCTTCCCGCAGCGCGCTAAGGATTGTTGTGCCAGCCTTCGCGCTCGCGCTCTCTTGACCTTCTGTGTCAGCCTTCTCGCGCTTAACCCTTGTATCTTCTGTTTATTCCAGCCTGTATGCTTTTGTGTTGTCTTATCTTCTGAGCTGTTGACCTAATCTATCTAATGTCTGAATAGTTACTTTCGGCGCAACATGCGTACCAACCCCATTGGTTGGTAGAAAAAGTGACTGACATTATCTTTTGAGATCTGCTTTTGCCATGCTTGACCAGTAACTTTATCTGTCCTCTCCCATGCCTTTTTCTGAATCCTGTCAGCCTTTTTCTCTTTTTCCTTGCTGCCATATCTTTTGATATCTTTTGCTTTTGGAACCTTTTGCTTTTTGAGATCTTTTCCCCTTTTCTAGGGATTGTGTTCCCTAGGGTTTGCCTATAAATAATAGTAGTATTTTCTTAACACTTCACACACTACACTTATTATCTCTTCCTCCCTTTTTGCTCTCTGCCGTTGTCCTCCTGCCGCCCCCCTCTCTGCCTCCGTCTTCCTCCTTGTTCTTCCTGCTTTTCCGGTAATATATATTATATATAATAGTTTACTTATTAATTATGCTAACTTATAATCAAGACTTAAAACCAATCGTTAAAACAATAATCTTTAATTATAGGTTAACTTTGCTTGTTTAAGAGTTGATTCTTGCATATCTATCATCGCATCTTTATCAAGTGAGTAATCTCGTACCTAATCCCTTTTTGCTTTTAATGTTTTGGGATGTTCATGTGTTCATACAAACTTAGAGTCTTAAACTTGTTTATGAACTTTAGTCGCGCAGTATCCCATGTGTTGAGGACGTAGACTTGGCTGTTTATTTGTATGTGTGGATCATTAACCGTCTTGTCGGTCTATTCCGCAGTTTTCATGGTACCATTAGATGAACACGGGAGAACTATCGTTTATGATTTTCTCTTTTGTATACACATGCACAGTTTGTCTTGTTTGTGAGCTCAATTGTGAGCACTGGCAGTCTTATGAATCTTAGAGTTGGTCCCGATCAGATTACACCCTTGTTGAAAACCAGACATACACATGTTGCGCGCAGATTTTATTGTTATCTATGTATTGTATTAAACTTGATTTCTCACCAACACGCAAGTGTTTGACGTTTATTTTAACACATGTTCAGGTTTGCAGTAGCTGTTTTGGAGCTTGTGGACACATAGGACGTTTTTACTTTTGGACCTAGAATTAAAATGTATCAAGACAAGTTAATGTTGTTTGAATGTTATAATTTATAATATATTGATTTATGTTTGATTTATGTTCTTTATTTTCCCCGCTGCGCGTGCGCGATAAAATGTGTATTAATAAATATTGACACCAATAGTGTCGCGAGTAATGAAGCAATATGTGGCGCCCCGATGTATAATCCGCCTTTGGTCGGGGTGTTACAGATTGGTATCAGAGCTCGTTGACTTTAGGATAGGTGGTTAGACGTAACGGCCTAGAATACCTAAGAGTCCCTTCTCGCGCATGAGAGAAATCTCATGTTTGCGCGCTTATTGTTAATTACTCGTTATTTGTGAATATGCTCGCGCTTGCGCAGTATATGATTTTATGTTTTATTTCGCGATATTTCGATTTTTGTTGAATTTCGATTTTTATTGATTTTTCGTTTGTGGGATTTGAAAATCCGAAAAGTCATGGTGATACATGAATAGTTGATTTTCAATTTCCATTTACGATTATGTTCTGAGGTTGGAGACTTGAAAAGTCATGGTGATACATGAATTGTCAACCTCCAATACTCATTTTCTTGTATATTTTATATTGAAGATTGAAAAGTCATGGTGATACATGAATCGTCAATCTCCAATACTCGTTTACTCGTATATTTTAAATTGGGAATTCGGAAAGTCATGGTGATACATGAATTGTCGATTCTTGATTCAAATTTGTTACCTTTATTAAGTCTGCATTTAAAGTCATTTATTTTACTTTAACTTTTGATAGCATATAACTCCGTGAAACCAAGCTTTATAAGATTAAAACTTTGCGCTAAAACCAAGATATTAACTAAAATTAAAATTTTTATAGAATGCCTCCGCTATCTTGCCGATTTCAGAGAAGAGAAGCCTCGCGCATGCGTAGACAGCAACGTTCCCAGGAAATGGCCGCCGCGATAGCCCAAGCCTTGAGCCAAAACAATACCAACACCTCTGGCTACAACATTAAATCCTTTAACGCGGGTAACCCTCCAAAGTTCACAGGTCTTGAAGGAGCCACCGTGATGCTCCAGTGGCTTGAGAAAATAGAAAACGCTTTCCTCCACACCCAATGCCCCTCAGACAGACGAACCCTATATGCTTCCAGTGTCCTGGAATCCAGAGCGCTTACATGGTGGAATGGAGTAGCTCATGCGCGTGGCGCAGAAGCTGCTTCCAGCATACTCTGGGAGGAATTTAAGGATCTCTTGACGCGAGAATTCTGCCCTCCCAACGAAGTTAAGCGCCTGGAGGAAGAATTCTGGAACTTGAAGCAATACAGCGGTGAAGCGCGCGAATACGCGACGCGCTTCCACGAGCTAAGCTTACTGGTCCCTCACCTTGTTACCCCTTCACGCCGAGCCATAGAGAAATTCCTTGGGGGTCTCCCCATGGAAATTCAAGATTCTGTATGGGCCAGAAACCCAGTTACCCTCTCTGACGCCATCGAGTTGGCCGCTGTGCTCAGCGACAACCATGTCAGAGCAGGAACCCTGTTCCTACGGGGAACTGAGAAGACCAAACCCACCAAAACTGTCCCTGAACCAACAGAAACCAAACCAGAACCCTCAAACCGTAACAACCTCAAGCGCAGGCGCAAGGCCTATGCGCTTACCAACCCGCCCATTGTCCAGCAACCCGCTTACCAACCCCCAGTTTACGCGCCTAACCCTCTGTCAGCCTACCCAACACCTCCTGTAGTCCACAACTATGCCTTAACCAATCCAGCACTCCCTGCCCCGCCACCTAAGAAACCTTACACAGGAAACCATCCCTTTTGCCCAACCTGTAGATTTCACCACCCAACCCAAACCCCGTGTCGACTTTGTACCCGATGTGGCCGTACTGGTCACACTGCTGAGAACTGTAGAGTCCTTCCCGCCAACCCAATTGCGCAAACACCACCAGTCTACCCGCAGAATCCACAACTAACCTACCAAAACCCACGACCCAGATCGTGCTTTAACTGCGGTGATCCCAGTCATTTCCGGAACGCGTGCCCAAGGCTACAAGTTCAGATCACACAAGCGAATCCGGTGAACCAGATTTCAAACCAAGTGACGCGTGGACGAGCTTTTAACATAACCGCGCACCAAGCGCAAGCGAATAATGACGTAGTTAATGGTACATTTTTGCTTAACGGATTTTATGCTTCTGTACTTTTTGATACTGGCGCCGATCGAAGTTTTATCTCTCGCGCCTTCGAGCAGAAGCTTGCGCGACCGCGCAACGATTTAAAAGAAGATTTTTCAGTTGAATTGGCTAATGGTGAAACTGTTTTAATAAACTCTGTGATCAAAGATTGCACGCTTAATCTTAACGAAAACGATTTTCTAATCGATCTCATCCCTATGCCTCTTGGAAGCTTTGATGTTATCATTGGTATGGACTGGCTTTCGCATAATCGCGCCGAAGTTATTTGCGCCAAGAAGTTGATTCGCATTCCTCGAGAAAATGGTGATCTTCATATTTACGGCGAAAAACCCTCCCGCGGTCTTAAACTTATGTCTTGCGCCGAAGCCCAAAGACTCATGCGGAAGAAGTGTGTTGCATTCTTAGCTCATGTGGTTAAACCTGCTGAAGAAGAGAAGCTTCGCGATATCCCTGTTGTGCGTGATTTCCCTGAAGTTTTTCCTGATGATCTTCCTGGTATCCCTCCCGCTCGTGAAGTCGAGTTCCGTATTGATCTTGTCCCTGGTGCTTCCCCCGTAGCTAAATCTCCTTACCGTCTTGCACCCGCTGAGATGCAAGAATTGGCAAGCCAACTTCAAGAGTTGACTGCTAAAGGATTCATTCGCCCTAGCTCTTCGCCCTGGGGTGCTCCGGTGTTGTTCGTTAAAAAGAAAGATGGATCGTTTCGCATGTGTATTGATTACCGCGAGTTGAACAAACTCACCATTAAAAACCGGTATCCCTTACCGCGTATTGACGACCTCTTTGATCAACTCCAAGGTGCCTCTTGTTTCTCGAAGATTGATCTCCGCTCTGGTTATCACCAGTTGCGCATCCGCGATGAAGATGTTCCGAAGACTGCTTTTCGAACTCGTTATGGCCATTTTGAATTCTTGGTCATGTCCTTCGGTCTAACCAACGCACCCGCCGTTTTCATGGATCTAATGAATCGGGTGTGTAGGCCTTTCTTGGATAAATTCGTGATCGTGTTTATCGATGATGTTCTGGTGTATTCTAAGACCAAGGCCGAGCATGAGCAACATCTCCGATTGGTATTGCAAAAGCTTAGAGCTGAGCAACTCTATGCTAAGCTTTCCAAGTGTGAATTCTGGTCTGATGAAGTACAGTTTCTTGGTCATGTTGTAAACAAGATGGGTATTCATGTCGACCCATCCAAAATTGAAGCAATCAAGAACTGGATTACGCCATCCTCTCCTTCCGAGATCCGTTCCTTTCTGGGCTTAGCTGGTTATTACCGGCGATTTATTTCGAACTTCTCAAAGATCGCTTTGCCTTTAACAGCTCTAACGCACAAAGGTAAACCATATATTTGGGGCTCGAAGCAAGAAGAAGCCTTTCTAACGCTCAAGCGTTTGTTGTGTGAAGCTCCTGTTCTTGCGCTACCTGAGGGTAATGATGATTTTGTCGTGTATTGCGATGCATCCAACCAAGGTCTCGGTTGTGTTCTTATGCAACGAGGCAAGGTTATCGCTTACGCATCAAGGCAACTTAAGGTTCATGAAAAGAATTATACAACTCACGACCTCGAGCTTGGTGCAGTTGTTTTTGCCTTGAAGATCTGGAGACACTACCTTTATGGTACTAAGTGTATCCTCTACACTGACCATAAAAGCCTTCAGCATATCTTTGATCAGAAGGAACTTAACATGAGGCAACGCCGATGGAACGAACTCATCAGCGATTACGATTGTGAGATCCGGTATCATCCTGGTAAGGCTAATGTGGTAGCCGATGCGCTCAGCCGAAAACCCTGCCAACTTAACTGTATCTTGCCGCGCACCCAGCTTCACTTCGCGCCGATTCAAAGCAACCTTGAATCGCGTATTCGTGACGCGCAGCGCGCATCCATCAGTAACGGTAACCTTCGCGCCGAGTTAGCGTGTGGCGCGGAAGCACTCTTTGTCCCTAATCTGGGTGGAATTCTTTGCTATCTTAATCGCATCTGGATTCCCTTTGATGAGAATCTTCGCGCTGATATCCTGAGTGAAGCGCACAAATCTCGGTATTCTATTCATCCTGGCGCTGATAAGATGTACAAGGATTTGCGCATAACTTATTGGTGGCCCGGTATGAAGAAGGATATTGCTGTGTTCGTAGCTAGATGCCTGACTTGTTCTAAAGTAAAAGCTGAACACCAACGCCCATCTGGTTTGCTCGAACAACCAGAAATTCCTACGTGGAAATGGGAATGTGTAGCGATGGACTTTATTACCAAGTTACCTTTGACAGCAAGCAAACATGATAGCATTTGGGTAATAGTGGATCGATTGACTAAGTCTGCTCACTTCCTGCCCATTCGTGAAAACTACCGTGTTGAGCAACTCGCGCAGCTTTATGTCAAGGAAATTGTCTGCCGTCATGGTACTCCTTTGAGCATCATATCCGATCGCGATGGCCGTTTTATATCTCGCTTTTGGAAATCTCTCCAATCTGCGCTAGGAACTCGCTTGGACATGAGTACGGCATATCATCCTCAGACTGACGGTCAGTCTGAGCGAACTATTCAAACTCTTGAGGATATGCTCCGATCTTGTGTTCTTGATTTTGGAGGTAATTGGGTTTCACACCTGCCTTTGATCGAGTTCTCTTATAATAACAGCTATCATTCCAGTATCGGTATGGCCCCATTTGAAGCACTTTACGGTCGTAAGTGCCGCTCCCCGATCTGTTGGAGCGAAGTGGGTGAAACTCAAATCACAGGACCCGAACTTGTTCAAGAGACAACCGATAAAATCGCCAAGATCCGTGATCATCTGCTGACTGCCAGAAGCCGACAGAAGAGTTACGCAGATCGTAGGCGAAAGCCTCTCGAATTTCAAGTTAGTGATCTTGTTCTCCTCAAAGTGTCGCCCTGGAAGGGTGTTGTCCGCTTTGGGAAGAAAGGTAAGCTTGCTCCTCGTTATGTTGGTCCATTCAAGATTCTCGCGCGTGTGGGAAAAGTGGCCTACAGACTTGACCTGCCGCCCGCGCTCAGTAATGTGCATCCAACGTTCCATGTATCCAATCTCAAGAAGTGTTTAGCCGACGAGAACCTTCACGTTCCACTTGATGAAGTTCAAGTTGATGAAACTATGCATTTCGTTGAGAAGCCTGTTGAGATTATGGATCGCGAGGTAAAGCAAACCAAGCGCAGTCGTATCCCTATCGTGAAAGTTCGTTGGGAGTCCAAGCGCGGAGCCGAGTTTACATGGGAAAGGGAAGATCAAATGAAGATCAAGTACCCGCACCTGTTCTCTGCGCAACCTACTTCGAGATAAATTTCGGGACGAAATTTCTTAAAGTAGGGGAGACTGTGACATCTGACCCGATCCGACCCGACCCAGGTACCCGTTTCTCTGATCCGATCTCTTTCTTTTATGATTTAATATTTATTTATACTTATATTTTACTTTTAATAATAATAATATACTTTTCCTTCCCGCCTCTTTCTCTCTCTCTCTTTCTTTCCGCCGTTCCGTCCCTCTCCTTCTCTCTTTCCGCTTTCTTTTCCCTCTTGTCGCCGTCCCGCCCTTAAGCCTTGTTTCCCTAACTCTTTGCTTGTCCTTTGGTTCTTCCCGCATAAGGATGTCTGCAGCTCCACGCGCCAGACTCCTTACATGGAAGCCTGCGTGAAGACATCTTGTTCCTGCGATGCGTGAAGAGAACTCTTCTCGCAGCGCGCTAAGAATGTATGTTCTTCCCGCGATGCGCTTAGAATTCTAGGTTCTTCACGCAGCGCGCTAAGGATTGTTGTGCCAGCCTTCGCGCTCGCGCTCTCTTGACCTTCTGTGTCAGCCTTCTCGCGCTTAACCCTTGTATCTTCTGTTTATTCCAGCCTGTATGCTTTTGTGTTGTCTTATCTTCTGAGCTGTTGACCTAATCTATCTAATGTCTGAATAGTTACTTTCGGCGCAGCATGCGTACCAACCCCATTGGTTGGTAGAAAAAGTGACTGACATTATCTTTTGAGATCTGCTTTTGCCATGCTTGACCAGTAACTTTATCTGTCCTCTCCCATGCCTTTTTCTGAATCCTGTCAGCCTTTTTCTCTTTTTCCTTGCTGCCATATCTTTTGATATCTTTTGCTTTTGGAACCTTTTGCTTTTTGAGATCTTTTCCCCTTTTCTAGGGATTGTGTTCCCTAGGGTTTGCCTATAAATAATAGTAGTATTTTCTTAACACTTCACACACTACACTTATTATCTCTTCCTCCCTTTTTGCTCTCTGCCGTTGTCCTCCTGCCGCCCCCCTCTCTGCCTCCGTCTTCCTCCTTGTTCTTCCTGCTTTTCCGGTAATATATATTATATATAATAGTTTACTTATTAATTATGCTAACTTATAATCAAGACTTAAAACCAATCGTTAAAACAATAATATTTAATTATAGGTTAACTTTGCTTGTTTAAGAGTTGATTCTTGCATATCTATCATCGCATCTTTATCAAGTGAGTAATCTCGTACCTAATCCCTTTTTGCTTTTAATGTTTTGGGATGTTCATGTGTTCATACAAACTTAGAGTCTTAAACTTGTTTATGAACTTTAGTCGCGCAGTATCCCATGTGTTGAGGACGTAGACTTGGCTGTTTATTTGTATGTGTGGATCATTAACCGTCTTGTCGGTCTATTCCGCAGTTTTCATGGTACCATTAGATGAACACGGGAGAACTATCGTTTATGATTTTCTCTTTTGTATACACATGCACAGTTTGTCTTGTTTGTGAGCTCAATTGTGAGCACTGGCAGTCTTATGAATCTTAGAGTTGGTCCCGATCAGATTACACCCTTGTTGAAAACCAGACATACACATGTTGCGCGCAGATTTTATTGTTATCTATGTATTGTATTAAACTTGATTTCTCACCAACACGCAAGTGTTTGACGTTTATTTTAACACATGTTCAGGTTTGCAGTAGCTGTTTTGGAGCTTGTGGACACATAGGACGTTTTTACTTTTGGACCTAGAATTAAAATGTATCAAGACAAGTTAATGTTGTTTGAATGTTATAATTTATAATATATTGATTTATGTTTGATTTATGTTCTTTATTTTCCCCGCTGCGCGTGCGCGATAAAATGTGTATTAATAAATATTGACACCAATAGTGTCGCGAGTAATGAAGCAATATGTGGCGCCCCGATGTATAATCCGCCTTTGGTCGGGGTGTTACATAGAAGTGCTGCCCGTATAAAGCCTAGGCAAATTACCAGTGTTTTAAAAACCGGTACATACCGGCCGGTTGAACCGGTTGTACCGTATTTTCGTAAGGTCACCGGTATTTAGAGCCCGGTATTTTTGGGCGGTTTGCTAAAGTATCGTACTGCCGGTTTTTTTAAAAATACCGGTTTAAACCGGCAAACCGGTTTTAAATCCAAAAGATTTTTGATATTTTTTGCGGCCCATATTTTTAAAAAGGGCTTTTAGATAGCAGATAAACTTGAAACAAGTAAACACGATGAACGACGATTAGTTAATCAACCAATTTTGTATCGTGCAAATCCATGTTGGTTTATTTACATATTTTTGTAATCGACTAATTTCATATACAAAATATACAAACTTTCTATCTGACTCGACCATTGTTCACGGGTGATATTTGGTTTAAGTGTGATGTTTATTAATGTACTTTTGGGTTATTTTTTGAGTTGAAAGTGTATTTATATGGAATTACAAGGTAAATTATTTAACCCGGTTGAAACTCCCGGCACATTCCGGTTCAACCGGTTGTACCATTTTTGAACCAAATCCGGTACGTGTAAAATACCGGTTTTTAAAACATTGCAAATTACCCATATAAGGTAAGGATTCTGCTTAAGTTATTATTTTATATGGCTTATACCCTAGTCAGGGGTATAGTCTATACCTTGATCAAATAAGTAAGTGAAATATAAGCTTTCATAAGATAAGATTATTGATGAAATGTTTTTCTTTATTTTATAAAGATATTACTTATGAAAGAAGATACTTGATATACACGTTTCTTCATGAAGAAGAAACGCAGCCTATAAATGTTAAACATATATTTTATAAGTGAAATGGATATCAAGGTAAATGTTATGCAAGTAGACTAAAGGTCCAAAGCTAGACTGTAGATCTAGTTATTTATAAAATGTAATTCTCGTACTATAGGTTCGAGATAAAGAACAGACGTTTGCCAGTGAGATACATTGATATATCAAAAGGTGAATACGTCAAACCTTTTTATAGTGTGAATTGTTTTATGACGTGAATACGTCTATGTATGGTCTTTTTGAAAAGATATTTACTCTTTAAACTATGGGCTGCTATCCATATGTAAAAGAGTTATGAAAGTACTTGCATGAAGGTTGGTTTAAATCCTCTAAAAAGTTTTGATACAAGGTAGTACTAAACACTCAGGCTAAAATACACATGTGTCTGGATCCTTATATATATGTACTGTAGTGGGAACACTACAGACATACTAACCATGAGACAAGTGACTGTCTCTAAAGCGAGTGAAGTCCGATTATGTGGTTTGTGCGTATGCTTAGTTTCGATGTGATGAGATTGAGACCCACTAAGTCGTTGAATGCTATTGGTGTTGTGTCATAACAAATTGTGAAAATCTTTTATCGAGTCTGCGTATTCACCGGCATATAGCTAACGTATTTTCAAACAGTTTTCAGGTAACCAGGAGTAATGTAAAGTGGTGAATATGCCAGTGGAGATAGAAGATCACTAGGCATAGTATGCAGCTGGTGGCTCAGCTAATTTTGTAATGATGCATATGTAAAACTTGTTTTTAAACAAATAATTTTGTAAAACAAACCAGGGTATTTAATTCCCTATGTTATAAAAGTAAATATTTTAAATTAACATTTTCCGCTGCAAATTTTGATAAATTGATAAAAGTGGTACCAACTGTGAGTCACACGCTTAGGCCCGAAGGCAGGGTGTGACAGTTCACTAACACCACCACCATCCACCGTTCATATACCACCACAAGTTTATTTTAGCAGTATACAGATAGTCTTTAAGTGTCATACGAAGTCTATTTCCCAATCCTTTATATTCCCTAAGTTTACACATACTCTATTTCTCAATCAATTATAGTAAAATCAACATCCAAAATGGGTCAAATAATGAAAATTTATTCTACTATATATGTTAAAAACTTAAATCACATAAATTGGTTTGGGATGTAACATACTAACATGAACCTTCAAGAACAAAGTTTTGTTTTTATCTTTTCCTAACAAAAGTTACCCTGAAAACTCTTCTTTTGGTGTTTCTAACTCTTTTCCAACTTCTTTTGGGGTGAACATGCAAGAACTTGATTTTAGCATACAAAACCAGTACAAAAATAAACATACTCTTGGCCTTTGTTTCCAATTCTTAGTTTACTTAGAAAACTAGGCGATTCATTGGTAAGGGCAAAGTTTTTAAACATACGGGTTTAGGAAGAGATGGAGGGAAGGAGTATCGGGCAAGTCCTACAGATGACAAAAATTATAAAAAAATCGCCGTTCAAAAAAAAATTGAAAATTATAACACCCCAAGCCACTAATCAACAATTTTAAAAACCTTTTAGCTTCTATTTTATTTTGTTTTTTTTTTTAGAATTTTAGTTAAAAATCAACGATATTATGAAGGGAATTTTATTATTCTAGGCATAATTTTGCTATCTGATTGTTGGCATGTGTTCTAGCTATCTAGGACGAGACATTGCTGCTGCATATATATTTCAAAATTAGAACCTTGTAATCATATATGCAGTTATGCACAATCAGTGTTTTAAAAATCTCTAGTTGTCTAGGCTGTATTTTACAACACAGTGCCTCACTCGCAATATACATGTTACTAGTTAGAATAAAAAATAAAAAGAAAACATTAAACACCAGAAGATTAATGCACACCAAGCTAAGTTTTAACGTGACCACTAATAATAGTCTTCTTCGAAAGAACAATCCTAATCAACCTTTACACCAACAGGTTTACTATAGAAGTATGCTAATAATAAATCAATCATACAAACAAGGTCTTAAGTTTCATGGCCTGAAACAAAACAATGCCTCGATTCGAACAGTGCTTTGATCATTAATGATATTATCTTTTAAGAATAATTCTAAGACTTATGCTTTTCAAAATCGATTTTGAAAAAGCTTTTGATCATATTAGTTGAAGGTTTTTGGATTCTGTTCAACATAAATGAATTTGCTAGACAAATGACGTAGATGGATTTGGGGTGTTTTCAGCAAAGGGACCACTTTCTTGATTCTTGTTTGTCATAAGTATGGAAGCTTTATTAGGGGTGTTCAAGAAATCCGAAATCCGAACCGAAACCGAAACCGAAACCGAAACCCGAATAATCCGATTCGAATTCTTATTCGGATATTCGGATCGGATCGATCCGAATATCCGAATAAATAATTTGGATTCGGATCGGATTCGGATATGGATTTCAAAAAATTCCGGATAGTTCGGGTTATTCGGATATCCGAATAATCCGAATATATAACATGTTATTAGTGTATATAGCCAAGTCCATTAACATTTACAATAACTTTATAACCATAACTTCATTATTCGTTCAATCAACCTAACACACCATAGACAAAAATGTCATAAGACTCCGTCGTTATACTCTCTAACACTACTTAACTTCCTTGTTCTTGTAGTGTTTTATTTTTATTTTTCAGTTTTGTATGTTTATTTAATAAAACGTAAGTTTGTATATTTGTTATACGGATTATTCTGATAATTTCGGATTATCCGAATCCGATCCGAATCCATCCGAATTCAATTCGGATCGGATAGGAATGTCCCTAATTCGGATCGGATCGGATTTCGGGTAGGGTTCCAAAATTTTCAAATATGAACAATCCGAACCGAATAAATTGAATAACCCGTTATCCGATCCGATGAACACCCCTAAGATTTATTGGGGGTATCTGGATTGCTTATTTAAGCTCCTTGAGTAAAGTGCCATTTTCGTCCTTGTGGTTTGACAAATAATGCGAATTTAGTCCAAAATTTTTATTTTTTGCATATGGACCCTCCACGTTTCTCAATTCTTGCCAATTACATCCAAATCACTGACCTCATTAAATTTAATCGTTAAGTTAGGGGTAGACATGTCTTTTCACTATTTCTTTATTATATGAGTAAAGTGCCAAAATCGTCCCTAAGGTTTGGTCATATTTACGAATTTCGTCCAAAAATATTTTTTTTCGCAAGTAGACCCTCGATTTTTCCCAACTGTTGCCAATTTCGTCCAAATTGTTAACTCGGTCTAAATTCAACGTTAACTTATGGGTGTTACTATTCTTTTACATGTTTGTTTACATTATTGTTATTATGTGTTTGTTTGATGACATATATAACATTTCACGATTCTTATATTTGAATCCAATATATTATCCGTTTGTTTATTCTTCTTTATTTGTAGTCATATAAGGGGTTTAGCTCAGTGTAATAATAATAACAATGTAAACAAATATGTAAAAGGATAGTAACACCTCTGAGTTAACGTTAAATTTAGACCGAGTTAACAAATTATACGAAATTGGCAACAGTTGGGAAACATCGAGGGTATAATTGCGAAAAAAAATGTTTTGGACGAAATTAGCAAATGTGACCAAACTTCAGGGACGATTTTGGCACTGTACTCATGTAATAAAGAAAGAGTGAAAAGACATGTCTACCCCTGACTTAACGATTCAATTTAACGGAGTTAGTGATTTGGATGTAATTGGTAAGAATTGGGAAACGTGGAGGGTCCATATGCAAAAAATAAACATTTTGGACTAAATTCGCATTATTTGCCAAACCACAAGGACGAAAATGGCACTTTACTCAAGCTCCTTATAAAAAGTTAGTAAGTTCATAAGGTGTTTGACAAACTAATAAGTTCTTTTATGTTTTAACTTATCAAGAAGTGTAGAAAAAGAGTTTTGATAGGTCAGTAGATTGTGACTTACTAACTTTTGTGTTTGGTAATACCCATTACATCCCTCAAAACCCATTACACACCTTTTAAAAAGATGGACATTTAGCTTTTCCCACTACATAAGCTAATGGAATTCGGCCCCCCTTACCCCTTTATTAAAGCCGGATAATGGAATTCGGCCCATTGCTGTGGGGGCTATCTGGCGTAGGTTGGTTTCTAAAGTGGCTATGAAGATGGTTGGGAAGGAAATGGCTCAGTATTTAGGGGACTTTCAGTTTGGGGTGGGGACCCCTAATGGGGCAGAGGCGGTGCTTCACAGCGCGAACCGGTTTCTTAACTCCTTTCACGCGGACGGCTCTTTAGCTATGCTTACCGTGGACTTCTCCAACGCCTTCAATATGGTCGACCGCACAGCCCTTCTCCGAGAGGTTCATCATCATTGCCCGTCTATCTATCTATGGGTCCAGTTCCTTTATGCCCAGCCGGCTAGGTTGTACGTTGATGATAACTGTATAGGGGCTACTACTGGGGTTCAGCAGGGAGACCCCCTTGGGCCCCTCCTCTTTGCCTTAGCATTACACCCTCTTGTTCTCCGGGTACAAAATGACTGTAACCTCCCATTTCATGCTTGGTACTTGGATGATGGGACTATTATTGGTGGTGCCAACGAAGTCGCTAAAGCCCTAGACATTATCAACTCGGAAGGGCCATCATTGGGGCTGCAACTTAATATTAAGAAAACCGAGGTTTTTTGGCCAACGTGTAACGGGGTGAAAGTCAAAGATGGGCTCTTCCCTAGTGGGATTGGTAGACCAGAGAGAGGGGTAAAGCTCCTTGGAGGGGCTGTTAGTCGAGATCCCTACTTTATTAAGGAGTTGGCGAGGCGGAGAGCATCTCGTGCGGTTGATCTTATGAAACTCTTACCTTGCCTTAGGGATCCCCAGAGCGAACTCCTCCTGCTTAGGTCTTGCATGGGGGTTGCTAAGTTGCTTTTTGGGTTACGAACATGCCACCCCCATATGATGGATGATGCGGTATCCTGTTTTGATAAGGGGCTACGAGAAGCCATCGAAGACATAGTTGTATGTGGAGACCCGTTCTTTGGTGATCTTCAGTGGCGACTTGCATCTTTACCGATGCGCTTAGGGGGTTTAGGCCTTCTTTCGGCTCATGATGTCGGGGTTTACGCTTTTGTAGCGTCGAGGGCTCAGTCTTGGAAGCTACAGAATCACATCTTAAGGAATAGCGGAGTTGTCGACCTGGACCCAGACTACGTGCAGGCCCTGGAACGCCTAAATGGCGCTCTCCCAGACTTTGACATTGGCGGTTTCTCTAATATGGACACCGCCCCACCAAAGCCTCAAAAAACTTTGGCGAATGCCCTTTTTGGAAAAATCGCTCAGAGCCTGGGAGAAGTTTTTGGATTGTCCCCCCGACAGAAGGCGGTTTTTGAATGCTTACAAGGTCCTCATGCCCAAGATTTTCTGACCGTTATCCCGATTGATGGCTTGGGCCAAAGCATGTCTGCGGTTGAGTATAGGGCCATTCTTAAGTACCGTTTGATGGTCCCAATGTACCCCGAAGACGAAACATGTCCGATCTGCCGTAAGGCCTGCCTGGATAAATTCGGAGAGCATGCGATTCATTGCAAGGAGATGCCTGGGTTCAAATACCGACATGATTGGGTGCGGGACGTTCTTTGGGACATCTTAAGGCGAGCTGGGATATCAGCTAAAAAGGAAGCCCCCGTAAACTTCCTTACAGACCCCACGGAAGGGAGATCCACTCTACGACCGGCAGATTTGCTCGTCTTTGGTTGGGCCGGGGGAAAACACGCTTGTGTTGACCTCACAGGGGTATCTCCCTTAGCTGGTTTGAGGGATAATGGGTTTGTAGCTGGGCAAGCAATAAAAAGGGCTGAAACGAAGAAGGTGGAGAAACATGCTAAAGCCTGCGAAGAGAACCAACATGTTTTTGTCCCTCTGGCTTTTGATACATTTGGCTCCTTGGCACCGGAAGCTATCCGTTTTCTAACCAGGGTCCAACAGGTTGTGCATAGCAATGTGTCGACTCCAAAGGGGCAGGGGTATGTCTTTAGCAGGTTAGGGTTTGCAATTCAGAAAGGGGTGGCGGCGCAGCTTGTTGCCCGCCTACCTGCTATATTGATGTAATATCTATGTTTCATCAGTAGAAATAAGCTAATCCAAATACTTTTCTAAAAACTGATTTTAAAAAGGTCATAAGTTAATACGTTCTTTTAATATTTTTGGACTTAAGTAAGCAATCCCAAACACATCTATAATGTATGATTAAATGTGCTTCTGATGGAGATGTATTCCAACATTTGCATACTCCCAAATCCCAATAACGAACCTGCTTTATCTCTCTTTTACGCGGATGACACTCCTAACATTAGTCAATGATCTCGTTTAAATGTTATTAACATGACCCTCTTTATCAAGATGCTTCTTTTTTTTTTACTCTCCAAATTCATATTAACCCTAACACTGCATTCTCGGGTTTAAAATACAAAGAAAAGAAATGATAAGATTGGATAGGGGAAGAAAGGAAAAGAAATTATATATTTAAAAGACATTCTCGAGTTAAAATAAAAGAATGAAAAAAAAAGTGTTAATTACATTCTTGAGTTAGATTGGAAGGAAAAGATAGAAAAAAATTATAACTTTACAATCATGTCCTTATTATTGAGTTAGATAGGATGGAAAATATGGGGTAAATTAGTAATATTATACATGACTATAAACTTTCCTTCCGAATCCGGCCATATTTGGCTGGAAAGTTTTGGAGGAAAAAAACACTAACTTTTCTTTTCATTCTCTTTCTTTTCTTTTAATGAAAAAACTCAAGAATAAAAAAAGTAAAATTTTCTTATCTTTTTTTTTCCAAACCCTTAAATAAAAAACTCAAGAATGCAGTGTAATAGATTCAACTTATTTAGTATTGGCGTGGACCTGGTTCATGTTAATGTTTGTGCCGGCCCCTTAGGTTGCAGTTCGGCTAGATTATCTTTCCCATAGTGGAAGACACTCAATTGGATAGTCAACCAGGACCGAATCTTGCATATCTTTTATTCTCGTGGCTCTCTGAGGAAGTCCTCAACTCTTTCTACAGGTGGTTGCCTCACTCTTTTGAAGTTGGTTACGGAAATGTTCCCCACATGCTTCTTTTCTCTATATGAAGTGCCAGTTATAACTACCGAACAACCTAAAGGCAAGAGGTAGATATTTTTTGGGGTGACACCTCGGAAAAAATAAATTATGTAGGGTTACTTGGAACAATATTACTACTTCGATTGATGTGGATTGGCTCGAGCTCACCCCTTTAAGGGATGCTAACATTACCTTTTTTTACGAAATGGCGGTGAGGATTTAAACTGAACAACCCTTTGAAAAGAGTTGCTGTTTAATTCATGATTCATCCAGAGCATGGCTGTTATAGGAGACACATTACCGATATTTGGAATACAGTTTCTAAATTGAAAAATTAGCTCTCTAGCTTTAATCCAATATGTCCAACATGATAAAGGTACTACCGGGGATGGCAGGAGCGTTCGTTTTTGGATTTATGACTTGATCTCATCATAGCTGCTTAAAGAGTTGTTCCACAATCATTTTACTAATGAATCTATTAAAAATAGATTGATTGTTGACTGCTTTGATCCTCATGATCGATCTTCGCTATGGAGATGGAAAGGGGAGTTCTAAACTCTAATAAGCCTAGAAAACTAGTAGACTTTATAGGGATGATTGCGTATGTAACGAAGACTGTTATGATATTTTCTTTATTGCTTCTATGAAGAAAGCTTTGTTTAACACTTTTGGCCCACAGCTTTTTTGTGATGTCTTGAACATTTGGGTGCTAAAAAATTAAATGTTTTTGTTTGGAAGACGGAGATGGACAGATTGCCTATCCGGTTGGCCCTTTCTCATCCCAAGAGATTCAATGCCATGTTGTCTTTGTGATGATAGCCCATTGCATGCCACCTGCTTATGTCCTAGCGACCTAGCCTATTGCAATTTTGTTTGGCACTTCATTAGCTCTTGGTGTCACCCCCTCCCACCCCCTCAAAATGTGGCTTTGGCCCTATATTATCGCTACAGTATAACACGACTATAAAAAATGTGTTAAAAGCACACGTTGATGCGTTGTTGCAGTTAATTTTTATGCACAATGTTTGCAATGGTCCATCAAACTACATTTCGAGTGCATGTCTGCAATATGATTCGTCATTCTAATGTACTTTGATGTATCATTGTAATATAGTTTGATTCGCGACTTTCAGTGATACATCAAATTGCGTTATAATAGTGGATCAAACTAATATTATAGTATCTAAAATTTTTTGTTTTAGGAAAAAAAAAATACGAACATCATATTTGAAAGCATCAAAATTTTGACATATACGTCAAAATCCAAAAATTTCCAACGAGCTTTAAACCACGCATTAAAAATCCAGCCTATACATCAAGTTCAAAACTTCATATTTGACTAGAAAAACTAAAAAAAAAAAAAAACCATATATTACCCGTGCTCGCAATATGACATTATATTATTACCATATGCCATTAAATTATTAAGAGTAGGACAACGTATGAATGCTCTTATGTCACCAAAAGATGAAGATGGTGAACAACGATAAGACCATGTATAGTGGACGTTTTACCTCACTAAAACTTTTGCTCTCCCTAATCCCCCCCCCCCCCCCCCCCGGCTTTTGGCTCAAAGGGTTGTGTAGGAAATGCGTCATTTTGAGAGAGAATGAAAAAAAAATTAATGATTGTAAATGGGTTTTGAAGCTTTTTACCAATACATTACTTTTTACGACACACTCTATTTCTGTCTAAAATGCCACGTTTGGCAAAACAACCTGTAATGACTTAGTGGAGAATTATGACTACATGATCTAATTATGTGTAACATAATTGAATTTATTTACAACAAATTTATAATTTTATGTAAATTAAAGTCACTGATTTTCTTTAGACATCCTTTTGATTTAAAAAAAAAACCCACAAAACCAAAGTGAATAAAGATAAAGATGAAAAAACAGAGACGGTTAAGAGAGGCTTAAAAGTTAAAACGGGTAACATAGGTCCCACCAAAAATACGGTCTACTTTGACAATTTAGCACCCTGCAATTTTCCACAAATAAAGCCAGCCAGTAAAGCGTTGGCTCAGAAGTTTGACCGCAGACACCATCATAAAACGACCCGGTCACTCCCTCCTTTCAATACGTTCATTGCCCATAAACCCAAACCCATCCCACTTTATTATTATTTTGAATCCTCATGGCGGTCGATTTAATGAACCCGGCTTACCGGAACACCAAAATGGACGATAATAATAATAACTCCGTCCAAGAAGCCGCCGCCGCCGGCCTCCAAAGCCTCGAGAATCTCATCGGTTTACTCTCAACCCAACCCCGATCATCTCAAACCAATACCCCGTCGTCCGATTACATAGCTGTTGCTGACGTGGCAGTTAATAAGTTTAAAAAATTCATTTCTTTACTCGACCGGAACCGCACGGGTCACGCCCGGTTCCGTCGAGGCCCGGTTTCCACGCCGCCGGATAAACAGAAATCTGTTTCTGCGGCTGTTGGAACTCCGGCAGTGGAGAAGCCGGAGAAGGTGTATTCTCCGGCGCCGATACAGCAGCGTTTGCCGGCGCCGAATCTGCATCCAATGAAATCTGGGTCGTTTGAACGGAAGGGTTTTCCGGTGACGACGATTAACTTTGCTGGGTCTCAGGCGAACTCGTTTAGATCGTCGCTGACCGGAGATACGGACAGTTTACAGCCGTCGATGTCTTCTGGGTTCCAGATCACGAATCTGTCTCAGGTCTCCTCAGCTGGTCAACCCAATTTGTCGTCTTCTTCGTTTAAACGGAAATGTAATTCCGTTGGCGATTCTCATACTAAATGTGCTAATTCTTCCGGCCGGTGTCATTGTTCGAAGAAACGGTAATTGGGTTTTAATTTATTTTGGGTATTGTGATATAAAAAATAAATTAAAATAAAAATAATAATATTTGTTTTAATTGTGATTGAAATTTGCAGGAAATCGAGGATGAAACGAGTGGTTCGAGTTCCGGCGATAAGTATGAAGATGGCGGATATTCCGCCGGACGATTATTCATGGAGGAAGTACGGTTAAAAACCGATCAAAGGCTCACCACATCCGAGGTAACTCGTTTAACTCGTTTGACTTAGTTGACTCAGTGAGTCATCTAACTCGTTGACTGATGGGTATATTTGACTAATTGAGATTTGAGATTAGAGAGATGCATCTCCTCTTGGTTGAAAATGTGGTGTGAAAGTTTGACTCTTGTTGTGGATGGGTATTATTGTCATTTAATAGGGGAAAATAATAATTTTATTGATCAAATCAAATGGAATATCTCTCACCAATTATTAAAGTGTTTTGTTGAAAAATTAAATAAGTCCCCTATTAAAAAGAAGTCAAATTTTGTTTTTTTTTAATTAAAAGAATATATTCATTATTTAATAAATAATCGTAATGGGAGAGTTAGTGCGGATTAAAGCATGTTATATTCCATATTAATAGTTTAACTAAACTATTTATTTCATTTTGAAATTTTTGATATCAAATCATTTTTTTAGGGTTTTCTATAGACACCCCACTTTTTGCTAAAATACCCATCAATACGTCCCGTATAGCTCTATAAGGGCGTATTGTTTGCTTTTTCTAGAAAAAACCACCAATTTTGTCTTATTATGTTTTTTGTCTTATTATCAGAAGGGGTGTTTGGATCGATCCAGCGGCATTAAGTTCGTTTTTACTTATATTATCATATCTCAAAGTTTCAGGTTCTAAAATGTCCTTGGAATCGATCCAAACGGATGTTTAGAACTCCGGTTATGTTAAATTAAACGTTTAAGCGAGCTGGTACTGACCAGAATCTGAACAGCGAGTTGGAAGTCAGGTTTTGGTCAGTAGCCTTAAAATTTTGTTACAAAAATAAAAGTCTTCCAGACCGAAAGTCGGTTCCGACCAGAAGCATGAGAAATTGACTAGTCAAAGATGTTTGACTTTAGCTTGTAGTTCCCGAAAATGCGATTTTTAGCCTTTTTAAGTGATTTTAAAGGTTTTAAGGGACATTTGGCATAATTGAAAGCTATGAAATTATAAAATAAGTTAAACCAGTTAAATACCAATAAATACAAATTTTAAATAGTTCGAAAGATCCGAATTACGATCCCGAATCGGTTTAATAAATACAAATACGAAAAATCCGAGATGTTACAGCACCCTCATCGAAATTATAGTAGTAGTAGTAGTAGTAATAATAATAATAATAATAAATTAAAAAAAATATATCAGAGGCGGCGTATAGGGCTATACCCTTCTGATAATAAGACAAAAAACATAATCAGACAAATTTGGTTGGTTTTTTCTAGAAAAACCAACCAATACGTCCCGTATAGGTCTATACGAGGCGTATTAGTGAGTGTTTTAGCAAAAAGTGGGTGTCTCTAGCAGAACCCTTTTTTTTCTTGTTTTAAACATAGTTTGATTCTTAAAGTTGAAATTTATTTTTTATGCGTATAATCTTCGTAATCAAGTGATTAATTATTATTAAAATTTTAGACTGACGATATTTGTTTGCACTTTGTAGCTTGATGGAGTAGGCCAAAAGAAATTTAATACCCCTATTCACATTTGTTAAAATAATAAAAAGTTAACATAATGGACACCACTTTCATTTAAGTATAAGTGTTTATTTGTTATGTCAAATTATCTTTGTAACTTTTTATTAAAAAAATGAAGTTGGTATAATAACTTTTTTTATTCGTTCTAGTTATATTTTCTACCTTAAATGTTTTAGCTTTCTCATTAGTATATTAATCTAGCTATACATGTTGCTGTAAATATTGGGCTTTAACAATAGGTTTAGTAGTTTCAGTTTTTAATGATTTGTTATACAAGGGGTTATTACAAGTGTAGCAGTCTTAGAGGTTGTCCCGCAAGAAAGCATGTTGAAAGAGCTTTGGATGACCCTGCTATGCTTATTGTTACTTACGAAGGTGAACACAACCATTCTCACAACGTCAATGACACACCAGCGGCCATAGTTCTTGAATCATCTTAAGTTACATAAAGGTCGTGTTCTATTGGACTATCTTTATCACATCTTATCTGAAAAACAAAATGTAAATCTTAATTGCAACCATTGTAGAAGGAAAGAGGGTTTGTATGGCCTAGTGCCTAAATGAAGAATATTTTATTTGCTATTAGACTTTTTGTAATTTTAGATTATTTCTAATCCTAGGTTCTATGCATATCAATATTGATCTTCATCTTTAGGTGTTCCATATGTATAAAAATTGCCAATTATGTTGCCATTTCTTAAAAGTCATGTTATTTGTAGTGTCCAATGGTGTAACGCCTTAGATAGGTGGATGAATAGATTTGCTCAAACCATGGCATGATACCAGATTATATCTTGGTAGTGGCGAAACTTGTATCAAAACATCTCCGCACGCTTTGTGCAGATAGTAGCGAAGCTTGGATCAGAACATCCCCGCGTGCTTTGTGCAGATAGCCACCTCATTTTTATCCCATTTTTTAAGATAAAGTTAAAATGTATATTTAAAAACAAAAAATAGCACAATTTCATTATTTCTAAATATAAAAAAACGTAGACCATTCACATAAGCTGCTCAGTGTTTAAGTTTTTATTTTTATAATTTCTCCTTCATGCATAATAAAATAAAAAATAAGTTGTTGGTGGCAATCAAACTCATTACCTTGGTGTTAGCCTACTCCTTTTCTTAATTGATATAAATTCATAACCTTGCATTTTGATTTCTTTTAAAACACAAATACAAACACAAATTATTCTTGATAATCTATGTATTTTAGAAGATTATTTATAAAAATATTTTATGAATCCATAAGATATGTTATTATGTATATTATTAAATTTAGTTTTTTTGTTTTATTTTTTTAACCATCCGTGTATCACACATGCTCTATCTTAGTACACTAATATTTAAGTTAAAATAAATAAAAGGCAACAATTTTAAAAATAGCAAGGCCGACCCAATTCTTGGCTATTTCGTGTGGGTGGGATGCAAAATATGCAAAGGGTAGCTCTTCTTGTATGTGAAATTGAATTGACCTTGTTTTGCATGTGAATATTGCCGGCAGTATTGTGGATAGTGAAACCCTCGGGGTGAAATTGGTTCATTTTAGCTCAAATCGCCATCCAATTTAGATGATTTTCGACTGGGCTTTTAATTTTTTCTTGAATCCGTTTGAGTAAAATATATTTGAATTGAAGATATATGAATATAAAAGTAGGAAAAAAAGTTTAATATTTTTGTTGTAAAAGATGGATAGAGTTGGTTAATTTATAGTTAATTTATAATATTAAAATAGTTATTTTTTAAATCTCAACGGCTATATCCAACAGATATAAAGCCATTACCCAACGTACATCTTCGGCAGGTAGGAGTTCACCAACTCAAAATATTTACCGTATTCCACTGCTTGAAGGGTTTACAGCTGCGTACCCGACCTTTCTGTCCGAGAACATCCCGTGCACCTTAACATAACTTGTCCTATGATTATGTCTTGTTAATTAAGGTAGTAGGGTTGTCTCTTAAGTACTTCTATTTATAGATATACATATTGATTGTAAGAATATTATTGTTTAGGGCGACATGATTATCTTTGCAACAATGCCATTTGTAGACACATGATTGTAATCTTTTTCTACAAGAAATGGCAAGCCTATAAATAGAATTTTTTTGTCTTCATTACGAAACGTAAGTACTTTTTCTATCATCATCTACAAGTCATTTGAGAAAAATATTTGATCTTCAAATGGGAGGCATTGGGAGCGGTCATAGAGTTTTGTTCTTTAAGAAATTTAGCCCAATGAGATAGTTCATTCCTTCATGTTAATTATCATCCTAATGTGTTCCATAGTATCTATTTCCAACATGACTGACTGATTGTCCTTTATATGATGACCAATTGACCATCTTACGCATTTGACCTTTTATTGAATCGTTTGTTATGACTCCAAGATCAGCAAATATGGTTTTTAAAAGATTGGGTTTTGCGATTCAAAAAGGGGTAGCGGCGCAGCTTATTGCCCGCTTGCCTTCTGTTTCGATGTAATCCAATGAACATGAACTGATCCATTGATTCTTTATGAAACTTGAACTAACTTTTCCTATTGAACTTGTGGTTAGTAGGTTTGGAGGTTTTCGATTCCGATACCATATTGGGAGTAAAATGTTCAAAAATATCCTTAGGTTTTTGCACACTTAGAAATCTTTCTATCCGTAGGTGGTTCCCAAGTTGCATAAAAGAGAAATCCGTTTTCTTGTCAATAGTTATAAAATAAGGAATACAATCTGTTGATAGTTATAACACCTGGTTGTAGGAGATATTAATTTTAACTTGTTTAATATGTGTTAACAATGTGTGCATGTGTGTATGCTGACCGTTTCAAATGATAACATGAGAGAGAGAGAGAGAGAGAGAGAGAGAGAGAGAGAAATGGTGGCTATTGGTAGTAGGCTTGTAGCTTGGTGAGGCTATTTTTATCACCATCTAGAACCTCTAAATGTCTAAATAAACATGAGATATATCAAATCGATTAATTATTATTACATTTGTAAACACAACGGATTATATCATTAACTAAAATCTTTATTCTCCAAATTAGCATTTGAAATGGAATCCAAATAACATAAAAAATTATAGACTACTTTTATAATATAAAAGCTAGCTAGCTAAGATGTGTTTTAGAAGATAAAATATGTGGAATGTGTGGGGGTGAGTGGTCCAGTCGTGGCATGTGACATTGACTATGGCATGGTTCACAACTTCACATGTGCAAAGAAAGGACCACAACATCATATAGATATTATATCATTACATGTTGACATTGTGGTGGCCTTGCTTTGACTTTTATGGCATACATAGAGCTGCAATACCTTCTAAATTAAGCTTCTAGGTTTTAATTATTAGAAAAACTGTTAAAGTGATTAATGTGATCATTTTATTCTTTTATTTGTATACTAGAATAGAGTCTGCGTGCTACACGGGTAATTTAAAAAAATACAACAAAAACGTTAAATTTAATAATATGTATAATAACATACCTTATGAATTAATGAGATATAAATAATGCTAAACAAAATTTACAATTCATAAATCTATAAAACCTCTTTAAATACAACATTGTACAGTGACCCGTGTGATTAAAAGAAACGTTAAGATCATTATATTTAAACGTAATCAAATGTTAACTTATAACATACTAATATGATATTTGACGAAATTTATAAATGCATCTAGAATATTTCTATAACTTATTTGTTAGGATTTTCAAATATAACATATTTGATTGTCTTGTTAAAATAGGAAACCGCTCATATGGTGGCATGTACATGTCATTCTATGTGGAGGCCTTGTAATGATGCAATGTGGAAAAATCATATTATTTTAATAGTATACTTAGATATATAAATTTTAAAAAAGATTAAATACAAAAATTGTTCATAAAACCTTTAAATATCTCGTTGTACATAGCATATTTAGTTTTTTCATATTAATTATTCAATGGCATGAAAGGATAGCTTTAAAATTTTAAAATGGTAAAATAAATTAAGAGCCAAGTCAAATTTAACTAAAATATCACATAAGGTAAATTCTGGGTATTTAGATATACACACGTCTGAAAAGAGACTTTTAATAGTTTAGGCATATGCTAGAGGTGCACAAATCGGGTATGACCGGGTATGGAACCGGGTTCGGGTATGACCAGGTATTGGAAAATCGAGTATTGCCAATACCCGGTCGGGTTCGGGTTCGGGTATTCTCTCTAAAAACCATACCCTGTGCGTCGGGTATCGAACAGGGTATTCTAAAACCAGGTATTTGAATACCTTATTTCCGGGTATTAAAAATACCCTATTTTTGGGTTTTTTTTGGGCTTTTTTCGGGTTTTTTGGGGGTATAGATTGGATTTTTTTTAAGAGGTAACAATTTTTAGGGCTATTTTCGGGTAATTTCGGGTATTTGAAAAACCTGGTTTCAGGTATTGGAAAAACCTGGTTCCGAGTATGGAACCGGTTCCGGTTTTTGGGTATTACTGGGTATAAATCGGGTCCGGTTTCGAGTACGGTTTTTGGTACTGAAATGCATACCCTATCCGTACCCTACGGGTAGGGTGGTACGTGTATTAAAAATCCGGGTATAAAAAAAACCGGTTCTGTGTTCAGGTTTTTTGTGCACCTCTAGAGATATGCTAGTTGTTTTACGCAAATATAAAGGATCTTTATAATAATAATAATAATAATAATAATATTTTGTAATACAGAATTTAAAAAATAGTTTAAAAGACGTAATAAATAAATGAACATTAAACATTTTTTTATTTATGAAAATCACACTATATGAGATTTAATGAATATTTAATTTAGGGATTTTAAAAAAAATAATAATAAATATAGTAAATTAATTTAATATGTTTAAATTAGGTTTAATTTTTAAAATAGCTTATGTGTCATCTTATGTGAACACATAAAAAGATAGTGTGTGTCCACATTATTTTGCTTTATTATATTAGTAAGATTGATGAATCCTTTAATATTCATACTTAAACTTTACATGATAGCTCATTGTTTTTGACGTTACTTACTTTCAACTTTTTATCCCATTAATATTGAAGATGTAATACAATGTTTTTAAAAGACTAATTTACGTGATGACAATCCTAAGATACAATTTATTAAATTATCCTTATTAAGCTATGCTTTTTAGTTACATTATGTTCTATGAATATTCCTTTATTTGCCACTGGCTATGGTCAGGGGCGGACCTACATAGTAGCCGTCGGGGTCCCGGGACACCAATGTTTCTTAAAATTTATTTAGAAGCGATATAAAAAATTTTTGAAGGACCCCATATAAATTATCACTTGGACCCCATAACAATGTTACAGATCTGCTCTGCTGGGAAAGATCCTTGTTTTGGGTGTGGAATGTCCCAGGTTCGAGTCTCATCCACAATCCGTTTTTTCTATGTTTTTGCTATTTTCTTTTTTAGTCAAAATAGTCAATATAATAATTAGGGTTTTTTAAGTTTATAACATCAACCAGAACCAGAACAGATCTGAACGTTGTTGCTCAACCTCAACTCCTCAACACTGCTCAAGCCTCCGCAAGACCGCCACCAACCCACCACCTGCCGCCGCGGCCCTTCTCAGCCACCATCCATCCCTTTGGCGCTCCTCTGTCTTCATTGCTTTCTGATTTTGCCACAACTTTCAGGTAATTTTAAACACTTACTCCATAAAATAAAGATATCCAATTGATTGATTTTATGCAATTATTTACTTAGATTAGTAACTGTATGTTGTATATTATTGTTAGATTACGACTTTGTTATGTCAAAAACTTAATTTTAAGGTTAGTTATTCAAGAATCATTGAAAAGAATGGGGAAAGGGTTTGAAGATGGGGTATTGTTATATATATATATATATTATAGATTTAGAGAAGAGCCATGCTATGGAGTTAGGGTTTGAGGAGAGTAGCACGGTTTAGATCGTGCAAAAACGGTTCATTTAAGAGTGTTTCAATTTGGCTCGGGTCAAAACGATTCTTTTTTCAAAATTTTAATTTTGTTCAGGTCGAAACTGGCTTTGACCACTAGACTCTTGTTGAATAGAGTTGTAACATAATAAGTTAATTAAGCATAACTTAGATGGTCTAGCTATTTAAGAGTATGAGGAATTTTGTGAGAAACGCGGTAAATATCTAAAATGGGTTTAGTCATGTTAAATTAGTAGCAAAAGGAATATTTGGAGCCTGTATTTATTTACTTTCTATTTCGTAATGGCAAAGCTTTGATTTTGCAGATGGAAGCATGTAACTTGTTCATATCATGATTGTAATGTTTTCTCTTATCGTTTTGAATGACATCCTATTGTGTGGGTTTTATTATAATGATATTGTTTTCTATTATGTTTCTCCACTCGACCCGACCTGACCTGACCCGACCCAAACAACGACCGACCCAAAAATTTGAACGCCGAAAATAACGGGACCCCGTTGTCAAAAAATCCTGGGTCCGCCACTAGCTATGGTCAATTATGAACATTTATGAGCCACGTGTTTAACCGTGCTAGAGGAAGGGAGGGGTTGCTGAGCAAAGGAATAACAATAATAAATAATATAATTCGCTACTATATATGGTTATCGTAATCTTATTTATAGACTTGAGGGTTTATTGTAATCATATGTTACATTGTATGGAATACAACAAACGGGAATACCACCAACCCTCATTCGAGATATACGGAATTATAGTGTCAGAATAAGTTAAGGGTTGCCATTTTTTTCCCAAGTAAATTACACGAACGAATTTATGATCTAGTCAAAAGATTTTATTTAATATTACACCGCTCTTTTAGTCTTTTATTTGGATGGTAATGAGCTTTAAAACACATTTAATATTCATTAATAATCTTTTATAACAACCCCCGACTCTATCTCTCGGAAAGGGAGCCGTGAACACGAGCGGTGGTATCAGTGTTTATTATTAAAATATTTTGCAATGGAAATTTATCAGGACTGTAGTTAGGAAAGTTTTATTAAAGTATAATAAAACCATGATTCTTATTTTATAAACTGGGAATAAAACCCATATTTATACAAACGTAAGTTTTGTATGAATTAATTTACAAAACATATTTCTTTATTTTGATGATAAGCCACTTATTTAAGTTGGAAGCCCGCATGCATCATTCATGTGTCTCTAACAAGTCACTTGATACATGTTTAAAAATATCTGATTAGCAAGAATTACTGGTGAGTATATTAATTTGTAAATGACACATTTTTATAGTTATAATATTAAGATGTTTTTACACCTGCCTGCTTACAAATTACCGAAAGTTACTTGTCACTCGACTGTAATCGTGATTGTGATCATATTACTTATTGGCTAACACTTTTCCAATAAGTACGTGTAATATCCCATTAGGCAATCCTTGTATACAAAACCCCACAATACAGTAGTAACCATCTCGTAAGTCTACAAAGACTTAATCACCGTAATATAATTAAAACCCTTTGAAAATATTTTGAAATCATTTGGACTATCTATAATGAGTTTAATAAGTTTAAAAATTATCCGTATTGGAAACCAGTTGCCTCACACAAATGTGAGTTGTACAAAAACTCGAATGTCTCATCTTGAAAGTTTACAAACAAAGAGCTTCTTGGTATTAAGTGTGACATCCCTCGATTTTGGGTCAAATTGTATTTATTTTGTATTTGTTTTTATGTTGTAAATCGACCCACTTTATATCCCGATCATTTCAAATATATAAAATATTGGATTTCATGTTACTAAAACATTCCCGCTTGTCTAATTTGAAAAATCCCTTTTACGGATTCGAAAACGGACTTAAAACGCTCAAGATATATCAAAAACGAACTTCCGGACGCGAACCGACGTGCTGACCAGCAGAAGCCCCATTTTTTTATGTTGTTTTGTGACTTGTCTTGACCCCTCTTGCATGCAAACCTTGATATCACGCCCCATGTTTGACCCTTTCAACCCACCCTATATATACACCCTTATCCCCTTCATTAATCCTTGCTCATTCATCTCTTTCTCTTCCAATTCTCAAGCATTCAAATGTGTTCTTCATATTTTTTTGGCAGTTTGACTTTCCAAAGTCAAACTGACCATAGTCTTACATTATAATCAACTTGTTAACACTTATTTATACTTGAAGATTGTTATACAACATATATATAATAGCACCCTTTGTACCTTTGGTGGGCATTTCTCCGGTCTCGGTCGGTTAAGTGTCCGGCCCATAAGACAAAGCTACATGGAGGACTCGTAGTAGTCCTTGATTATATATATTTTCCGCATCTAACCATAAAACTTGTTATACTTGTTTAACTTCTGCTTATCTTAGTTCTATTTTACATTTTGAGGTCCATGGTTATGGGTTTGTAGAGACTAGCCTCGATTATTCCGTAAATAGCTCCAAACCGAAGCCGAACTCTTGTTTACTAGTTTGTTTAAATAGTTGTATAAACATGTTTTATGTAAGATTTGAGTTTCTAAAAACCATTTTAATTAGTTCCATGGTTATGGGTTTGTAGAATCTAACCTCGGTCTTATCCCGAAACAAGATCCGAACCGGAAACCGAACTTTCGTTTAAAGACTTTGTTGTTGACTTTTTGTATGTAAGACTTTGGTATTATTATTTATAAATTATTTTACAAGTTCTATGATGTTTGGACATGTGGCAACCATTCTTGGCCTTATTCCAAGATAAAAACCGAACCAAACGGAACTAAACCAAGTTTACTCGCTTAAGACACACAAACGTGTTTTTAACCATTAAAGCTTACATACTTCTTTAAAAATACTTTATAAACTGATTTTAATTATTTTCACAAAGTACTCGGAATGTTGAATCCAACTTGATCCTATAACAAAGTTTGGACCGACTAAACCGAACACTCGCTTAACGGACGTTGTTAGTTCTAAAACAATAAGAACTACATACTTGGTTAAGTCTCTTTAAGATTTATTGAGTTATCTCATACATTTATTATTTTGGGAAAGTTGACTTTGGGTTTGGTCAAGTCACCAAGTGTGACATTTGAGCCAAAACAAGGTACACCTCAGTACGTATTTACCGATTAAGCAAATAAACGCCTTTTACGTAACAAACGAACGATTAATCAAACGGGTCGGGTTATGACCCAGATATCTCGGGGGGCCATCTATAAGTGATATACGATCTATACAAGCTAAAACATTAGAAATATGGCCTTAGTTTGATAGCAAACAAGTTAAACGAAAATATGCTCGTTTAACTACCCGCTATAGATTTAAACGCGAAAAATAGTTACAAACCAAGCATTGTATCATCCGTTAAGCCGAAAAAGACTTACCAAACACTTATTTGAAATGTTTTAAGCGATAAGTGAAAATATTTTTGATTTTTACAAACATATAGTATGTTTTTATAATTTTACACAAAACTAGCCGAAAAACACTCGTTTTCGCGTTGTTTAACGCACCCGATAAGTTTTTCGCGCCAAAAACCGAACCCGAACTAAATTTGGACCGGGCTTTTCGTATTTGGGCTTGAGAAATCAGAAACTTGGGCCAAAATGGGCCCAAGGTGGGCCCATGGAGCTCCGATCGCAACAGCAGCCCCCCCTTTTTAGTTCTTTCACATATAAACTAGATCCAAGATATTTTCAACATTATTTTCTTGAAAACTCTGGACACAAATTCTGCTCCAGCCAAAAACCTTCAAACCCTAAGGTAAGGAGTTTAAATAAGTAGCTTTTGTACTTGTTTAAACTTGTTTAATACCATTAAAACATGTCTTGATTACTAAAAATCATTCCTAACCGTGTAAAAATTGTAAAAATGGTCCATAAACATGCTTTGATTATACACATGGTAAGGAACCTGTTTTGATAGTTTTTTTGACCATAAACACGGATTAAAGGGTTGAAACGACGTTTTTACGGTTCAAAAGTTCGTTTTTGTGCACTAGCCGAAACCCTAAGTTAAGGGCTGTTATGTTGATGAAAAGTTACTTGGTTTGTGATATAGGACTGGTACCTAGCTTTCTTAGAAGCACAAGAACCTGAAAACTTGATTAAAAAGTCGGAAACGAGCCAAACCCGCTAAGGTAATGCCGAAACACTCGCTTACGGGCTATTTAGGTTAAGGTTGTGATGTGCATATTTTTAGGACTTGAAATTTTTCAGGGACATCAGGGACCATGTCAATGAGTCCCTGTTTAAATTTGGTAATTTTTCGACCATCCGAGAATATTTGGCGAATTTATTACCGAATTGGGACGTTTATTTGGGAAAAATAGCTAAAATACTTAAAAAATTATGAAAATTTTCTGGGAACTCAGATTTGATGTATTTTGATCACATATGAATTGTGGGATCATTTGGAGAAGTTTATAGGTGTTTTGTTTATTTGCGTTCGTGTGAATTTTTATAGCCGAATTTGGGCCGAAAAGAATATCGCACGAGCTTTTTACATTCTGGAATTGATACAAGTTGTTTTGGGACATGATTTGAGTATTCAGGAATTTTTGTGAAATTTTTGGAAATTTTTTGGGGTAAACGGACGATTTTCAGGCGAAATATAGCTGATAAAATGAATTTTTATAAATTAATAAATTAGTAAATAAATTCCAGAAATATTTTTTATGAAAATCTACATATTTTAATTGATAAGTGGTTAAATTTTCATAATTTAATGATTAATGGTTAATTAATTATGGTAATTTAAATATTAAACAAATTCAGTTTTTATAAAAACCGGCAAGTTTGCGACTAACGAATCTGCGGGAATATCAAAACACCAAGAGTGATCAAAAATCATATTTTTGAACTAATTAAGTAAAAACGAACTTTTCTATGAAAACCTGGACAATCTGGATGGATTGTGCGCGTTCCTTCTTAAATCAAACTGAATAAACGGAAACGGGCCCCGTAGCTAATCCGGGACCCTAATATGTGATCTTTCGTTATAACTTAATCATGTTATTAAACAATACATTTACCAAAGCTTATTTTCCCATAACTGTTTTCTGAACGCGTAAACCAGCAACTTGGCCCAGCTGGGAAAACGGGAATCTGAGCCAAGTTCAGTTTTAAGTATTAGACATTGAACAACATCACAACCTAAGCTTATTGCCACTTTCTGGGCGTTCCAGCTACACCCAGATTAGTTATACAGCCCAGTTTAGTATTGAGATTATAATAATATTAAAATATTAATATTATTATAATATTGATTATAGGAACTACTGATAGCGGACCGAACAAACCACGAGCTGATACAGTACTGAATATCTACTAAACCGTGAGTTTCATGACCCCACTTCTAAACTGTAACACCTATGCATTTTCATGTATGAAATCACTAGTCTTTTATACTCGTATTTAATAAGGTCCATGTATTAGTTCACCATCTATATTATTATGAAATCATATATTATTTATTTCTAGTTATTAATATTATTTTCATATGCACAATTACATGTTTCTATGTACATTTAGTTATACATGGTTAATCGTTAACGTGACACGTTTAACCAGGAATGCCTAGATTTAATATTTGTCATTGTCAATTTTATCGTAAAGTAATTTTATTTATATCCTTAAATTCAAATTAAGAATAACCTTCTAGAATATTCTATTCTTGATCTCCAAGATTAACCTTATCCAAATTTGAATTCAAGTCCTAGTCAAATTCTATCTCTAATTCATCATAATCTCTTCTCTAAACACCCCTATAATAGAACTCCCTAGCACCCCTAAAATTCATTCCAAACCTGTATATTCCAAAGCCCCAAGGTTGAAAATTCGTGATCATCATCCTCTCAAAGATTCACAACTCGTTTCCTTCCTAGTAAGTTCTATTTTCCGTTTAATGTTTTGTTCTTTCATTCTGCAGAAAAACCTTTTCTTTCAACGCTTAGATCTCGGTCATAATATATCCAAATCACGAATTTCAAAAGCCTAAATTGGTTCTTTATGTGTCTAGTATCTCTATAATTTTTGGTGTAAAATTTTATAAACTTTAAAAATGTTTTTATTATTTTGCTTTAACAAAGGGTCTTGCTGAAAATCCTAACACATAACTTTAGCCTCAAAACGAATGTCATAACTCACTCATGTTTACGAATTATGACCCAATTTTTGGATATATTGTAGACCTTCTAATTATAAAAATTATCCAACTGGAATCTCCTCAATTTGTTAAAGTATCGATTTTTAGTGATTTTTCTACTAAACTGACTCAGAATCAGACCCCTCGGTAGTCTATGAATTTTATATTTTTTTTATAAACACTTAAATCTTATAAAAAATATACATGTTAAAAAACTCATACGGTTACAAGATATAAAATTTTCGTAATCTAACTCAAAGGTTTACTATTTTTAAATATTCATGTCTTGAACAGTAAACAACCTATTCTTTTCTAGAAAAGATAATCTAAAACCCTAAACCATAAAGTATCACTTGAAACCCTAAAATTCAATTGTACTTCCAAACAAACACCAATTCTATAGATATTCAACCAAGGGTTCTGTCACCAAGGCTACGGCCTAAGGAAAAACCAAGTGGCGTGTCCGGGCGTGAATGGACCCACTTACCTTTTCCTGGGAACCTGAGGTCGGAGATTCTATTCCACCGAAATAGGGTCACATTCTAACAACTTTCTTGATCATTAGGGCTCTAAACAAAAGCGTTACAAGTCTCAATTCATCAACGAAGGTGAGTTCATAGCCCCTTTTACATGCTTTTAAACGTTTTATACTTCGGGGTGGAAACATGCATAATCAATTTGTTTTACATGTTATTTGATTCAAGCTTTATTTCATAATATTCGTTATGTGTGATCATTACAAATGTATACTTAATCGCATGTACAACCATTAACTTGCTAAGCCCGTGGTAGTATGATGATAGATCTATTGGCCCGACCCGCCCATGTAGGCCTCGGGTAGAGGTCTGTGTGTTCAGAATCCGACGATAATAGTCTAATCGTGGATTAGACGACTCGCTAAACGTGTCAGAGGTTTGGTTGTAATCACAAAGTATACAAAGTAACTTAACACATATGGATTGCTTTCAACTTAAAACTTATTTTATTAAAACCTATGTTCTCACCAACTATTTTTAGTTGACACTCTCGCATGTTTTTCAGGTATTGGAAATTTGTTTGTTGAAGATTACTTGATGCAAGATATAGGATTGCATGATTGGACCTAGATGACTATAAAACAATTCATTGTATCTCTGTATTGCTTGATATTAAATTAAATTTAACGACTATTGTAACACGTAGTATCATGTGCTATGAACAATCACCGTCTCACCTCGACGTATTCCGCCGTCGGTTGGGGTGTGACATAAACTGTTTTACGAACTTTTGGGGTGAAAAGCATGTTTGCTTATATCTATATACTTATCTGAAACATGTGATGATGTGAATTATCTAAGTGATAACACATGAAAGTCCCCACTGACACAGTGATTAACTTCGAGCCGGTGGCTTGTAAATAGTACTATTGGTTTGACAAACCCAGGCGGGGCTAGCACGGTTGCTGAGACATTATCCCGTTTGCACATGTCCATATTTTTTACGAACCAACTATGTAGTGTTAGACATAGCTACCGGGGCATGTTGTGGGCGGAAAGGGGCCACAGTGGTTGATTGAGCGTGGGAAATGGAGGCACGCAGCACGAACAGTCCAGGCTTCAATGTAGCTTAGCATAATTACATCACATACATCATTTACATACATACATACTTATTTCATGATTACAAGTGTTGACTTGTGAATACTCATTACTGTTTTCTTGAAACTCGTGAAACTCACCAACTCTAGTAGTTGACCCGTTTTAAACTGCTTTTCAGGTGTACCTAAATTGGAATGATTTGGTGATCTGTTATTTGCCCAAGGTGTGCGGTTGATGCTAGATGAATAGAAGCAAGGGCGTTAGTAGTAAGAATGTATAGTTAACGAACTGGTTTTGTTTGTACCACCTAGACTGTAAAACAATGGTAGAACAAAGAAATGTAATATATTGTAAATTAGTTTGTAATGTTTCTTTATAAACAATGTGTTGATACCAGAGGTGTCTATTACATTCCCGTTTTACGCTTCCGCATTGTGCTAGTCGGGGTGTGACACCAAGACCCGAACCGACTACCCGAACACTAGTTAAAACCCGTTTTAGTATCTATATTATAAAGGGACTTGCTTTCTTGCATTTTTACCCACCTTATTACTTAACATAGGTTGAGTAAAATTAGAAAGTAAGCATATATGATCAAAAACTAGAAATTTATGGATCATGATTCTTTAATATATTGGATTGACCGGTTGGACCATTCCGAGTAATTGATGATGTGAACATATTGAAGAACTAGAAGATTCTTCATGGTAATTAAACATACAATGTTTGTTCTCAACAGAAATTAGTCATTAACCAACTATGTTGGGTGTAAATCTCTAACATACTAAAGAGATGCTAAAAGGATATGTGTATCCCGACATGATACCATTTAGTGTTTTGAAATCGATGCATCGTCTAAATGGTTATCAAATTCGCAACCTGAAGTTTGCGTGACTTGTAACTAACCTAATAACAACCACATTATTCTAGACTATTTTGATAAATGTGGTGATCTTAATTCCCATTTAGTGATGATTATTGGAATAAATGTTAAAGTAAATGTGACGAATGTTGTTACAAAATTCTTTTTGCTTTTGTCGAAGACGATGAACAAACATCTACGATTGATTGCAAATCCAATAATCATGAGAGTAAAATTTCAAATGTATGTCAGAACATATGTTTTTACATGATGCAATATTAACACATCAGGCCAATAAGTAATAATACATCCTCCCCATTACAATCGGTTTTCGATCAGGAACCAAATACTTCCTATTTGTAGTTTTAAAAATACAATATACATTGCAATTACTCCACCACAATGCACAAGTATGGGACATCAAGTATGGTTGGGAATATATGTTGGATATGAAAAAGTATTGATAATTATGTATTTAGAGTCATCAACGTGAGATTCGTTTACGACTCAATATTGATTTTTACTTAAACAAAATAATATTTCCAACATAAGGGGGAAATAAGAAGAAGTTGGAAAATTAAAAGGTTGTAATGAATTATCATTATGTTGATCCTCAAGTTAAAAAGTGTAAACCAAAAGTTTAAAAGATAATTCAGTTATAAGAATTATCGAATTAACTACTAGATGCATTCACTGACCTAAATAAAGTGACTAGCTAAGTCACATATAACAACTGTTAGTGCTCCAATAAATATTATTAAAAGGATAACCATACATTGGTGAGTTTAAGGCACGCCTGAAGCGTGCTAGACTATTCGGTTAAAGAATAAAAAATCCTCGAAAATAGAGCAAGTAATGAAAATGGTCAAGTCGAGGTATAATGAAAGATTCCTTTAAGAGACGATTGACATGATGATTCTAGACGAGAACCTTAGGAACCTGAAAATAATAGAGATCTCAATAAATTATATCATGTCTAGATATATATGGAATCGAAAGAAATCGACGTCGTTAATAATTTTGTATAGCGCTTGAAATAATGAAAACGTTGAGGATCAAAAACTAAGTTCTGCTGATAAATGAGATATTAAAATGATTGGCCAAACTGAAAAGATGCAAATGATGCAGAACTGAATTCTCTCATGAATCTGCTAGTTTTTGGACATGTAGTCCATACAACTAAATGTTGTCAAATATATGAGATACAAAAGAGTCTTTGTGCGAAAGCGTGATAAGAAAAATAATATTATGCAAGGTAAGACATTTAATGGCACAATGATGAGGAGATATTCTCCAGTGGTGGATGCAACAAATTTAATCTGTTAATACAAGAGAGAATTGATATGCATATAATAAATATAAATATTATGATAATGAAATTTATCCTTGAAGTATTTAAAATGCCAAAATCATATCAAATTAGTTCTCGAGAACGATATGATTGCAATATATAAATTCGAGGCTTAATGCATGAAACATCTTAAGGATGTAATTCCTATGTATTAATTAACATATGGTGATATTCAATAAACTATGTATAATAAGCATATGATGGTATTCAATAAACCATGTACAAGAATGATACAATATGATATGATAATAATTATATAATAAAGGATGACATCATTTAATATGATGTGGTAAATAGATGCTAAACTCTAGAAGATTAAATTTGTATACATGATTGGTTAACATGGAAGGAAGTTTATGACGGATTGTAAAAACTCTTGAGTAGTATTTTGTATACATAAGAAGCGAACATGAAAGGAAGTTCATGACAAATTATTTGTGTATGAAGCATTTAAACTAAAAGCTCTAGAAATTTATTATATGAATTTAACAAGTATTATATGTGGACTACAAAATCCGAGTTGGAAATGATATGATCAACTCGGTGATATCTCGTGAAAGAGAGGTATGATTATGATGTATTTGATTCATGTGTTGAATATTTTAATATTAAATTAGCAATATCATGTGATGATTGCATCGTATCTCATAAAGATATGGTATGCGGGTCGAGCATTTGAGTAATGATATTTTATATCAATTATTTCATCTAGAAGATGTTGAAACATTTTAATATGGATAAAGTTCATCTCATATAGAACAAATTATCCTTATTATCAATAGAAATTCTTGGTCAAGTAATACCAAAATTTATCGCAATTGATACAATATTTCTTACTAGTTATACACAACTATGCATCGAAATAAGTATAATACTTAGATATCTGCAAGGTATGAAAGATATACGTTTATATTTGACTGACTCGTAAAAAAAGGTTTGGTTAGTCGTATTGGTGCAGGGAATATAATATAGCAAAGTCGTGGATCTCATATCACTTATTACAAGATGAGGCGCTACAAGTCATACATGAAGATAGTACAACGTTGCTCGAAATAAGGAACTTTACACTACAAGATCAAGCAGTGAATTGTTAACTACAAAAGACTTAGTCAAACTTTCGCAGAAGATCAAAACCCATCATTTAAAGGATGTATAAATGAGGGGGAGTATTATACGAGTTGCACTCTTTTTCCCTTAGCTATGGTTTTGTCCCAATGGGTTTTCCTAGCAAGGTTTTTAATGAGGCAACATTACCAAGCGTATTCCTATCATGTGGCTAGTCAAGGGGGGGTGTTATGAACCATTATTTATTAGTGTGACTCTCCACAGGCATAACCACCATCTATTGATTATCCTTGTATTAATGTGAATGTCCTTATAAATAAAGGCATCTTGTATTTGGTTATTACATCAATAAGAATCAATCTTCTTTCCCTTTATCATCTCTATATGCGTATGGATCTTGCTAATAGGCCGTTGTTTCACAACAACTTATTAATAGATAATATAATACTGTTAAAAGGCTCAAATCTGTTTTGACAATCATAGCAACACGGTATTCTATGTATATGCCAATGGAGCAGATTGATTCTTATTGATTGTCAAAACAGATTGTTCATATTCTGTAGCCGTGTTTCTGTTACAGAAACACGGCTACAAGATAGGTTGCAAATGGAGCAGCCAATCGCCATCCTACGTATATGCCAAGCCAAGTTTAAGCCCGATTGTTAAGTCAAAATGTCAAATAACGTGTATTCTATGTATATGCCAAGCCAAGTTTAAACCCAATTGTTAGTTATTAAAGCCAAGTTTAAGCCTGATTGTTCATATTCTATGTATGTGCCAAGCCAAGTTTAAACCCAATTGTTAGTCGAATAACGTTTATTCATCATAGCCTAAAGTTTCAAGAGAAAATACATAAAATGCACATAGCCTCAAAACTCACTTATCTGATAAATTAGCAGTAATACTTACACGTACATAAAAACCTTTCTCAAAAGACATGTTGCAAGAAAGTACCAATCGCCATCCTATGCATATTTGAAAGTAATTTCTGAAAAAACACCATGTGGAATTAAAATTAGTTTCTCAGAACATCGAATCAAAAATAATATAAAAAACGAACTTATAATATGAATCGCCGACCCGCAACGTTTGACTTACCTTTCTCGGCAATTATTACAGTTGGAGTTCGCATATCAGGGTTCGATTTTGTATATTAGAATAGAATGTGAAAGGCTCAATTGAAACCAAGCATCTGATCTAAATCGCCGGCCCATGAATCCCCAAACAAAAAATAATATATTCGAGGTAATCTGAATAAAAAATGGCATATCTAGATACAATTTGCATCATAAAATGGCATATCAAGATACACTTTGCATCATAAATTTTGTTTATCTCAGCCATTTATGTCTAGCCATACCTTCGTATTATGCATATTTGTTAGCGTTTTGCTTCATTATTATGTGCAATTAAAATGAACTAAAAATATACTAATTCAAATATAGAGTTTCTCCATAACTTTAATGTCAATTAAACGGACGAAGCCAAAATTTACTACTTCAAAGATGAATCCCATCATCTCAAAGTTGAATAATCTTTTGAAACTTTTATCAGTGCAGTCGGTATCAAAACTGATATAAGAAAACTTATTAATAGACACACATGCATGCAAGGCAAAACATGACTACAGATTCCGATTCTGAAGCTTCTAGTAATACACCTGCAGAAGATATAAGAGCAAAAGAAAATAATAATAAGATAACACAAAAGAAAGAAGGATAAGGGATAGTCATGAAACATCATAAAGATACCAATTATTAGGGTTGGATTTCGCCAATTAGGATTCCATGAATGTGAAGGGCTAATGGATTCAGTATCAACTAGTTAGCAAGAAGATGACAGTAGCTCCCTAGATTTAGCAGCCATCAGTTCTCCACACCAGAGCACGCGTCTGTGATTGCAGGTTGAAATGACTGGGGAGCGACACGCGTAACCCAGGTGCAATTTAATATATATATAATATAATGCCTCTGTGGCTCTGTAGTCCACAAAATGAAACCTATGTGTTCTGTAATAATCCCAAAACATGATTCGGGAACCCGTTACCCATTAACTTGAATTCTACTTCTTTTTAAGCTACCGACATTTTTTAAAAATGACATCTTAAATCACAGTATAGCATCACCAATTCACCAAATGCAGCAGCTATAACATTATCACAAGATTGTGTATGCAATGATATAAAATATTTATGCAGTAGTTGTTTCAGCATACCAACAGTTTCCTCTAAAGGACAAAAGTTCAAGATCACCGGCATTTTCCTAGCATATGTGATGCGTGGCGTGCCTGTTAGTTGCAGTTAGTTATGGTTATACTTAATTAGATTGTGTATTCTATAGCAGCATAGTTATATGTCACGAAGAGAAACAAGCAAACCACGAGCTAATCCGCAATTGAGAAATATGATAACCTTTATGTGGATTTTGATATAGCATATTTGGCGGGTTAATCTATAATATGATGGCTAGGTTTTTTTATGTATGTTCATTTTGAAGTGGTTTTCTTTATAATTAAGACATTAAGTAATGCTCAAAAAAATTATATTAATTTTAATACTTTATATACGTTTTTTTACATATAAGTAATTAAAAATAACTGTTCATTTAAATTAATTATTATTTAATATTAATGAGATGGATAGAAAATTAACATAAATACATGATTTACTATCATGTATATATGTGTGAACCCTCGGGTGGGCAAAAGTAAAATTGCACTAATTTTGACGTTATTTTACTAATCTCGTGAAAATAACGTTAAAAGTGGCGGAAGGTTAATCAGGCATCATGTGGTGGCGTTGATAGCCGAAAGACAAGGGCACATGCACCGATCAGCCGGTGTCCCGATGATTGAGTGCTATGTGCCTTATGTCCAAGGCTTGATGCAAAACTACTATCGAACCGGGGGTCTCACCGGAAGCAGCCTCTCTATCCCTATGGGATAGAGGTAAGGCTGTCTACATCTTACCCTCCTCAGACCCTACCATAGCATTGCTATTGGTGGGATATATTAAGTATGATGATGACATGATTTACTATCACTTGATCATTACATATGTAGAGCTTGTTTATTTCTCCCTATTTTATTTGTTAAATGTGTTGGAATACCATATGCCCGAGACACATAATTAGGTTAATATGGCTAGTTGTGTTTGATCCAAGTCGGGTCATACCCAATAACGAGTTAGACACACACCAATTATGTATTTGTTAAGATAAGATCTATAAGACAAATACAGAACACGATACATTCAGAAAATCGGGTTTCTGAATATTTACTTGAAAGTGTTAAATAAATTAATCGGTTAATTTATTTATTCAAATAATTATTATTGGAATGATTATTTAACTATGTATTCTTTTATAAAATGGTTTATAAAAGATGGGGTGTTTATATATTTTATAAAGTATAAAATAAATAAAAAAAAAAAAAAAATATATATATATATATTGGGGCCGGTTTTAGGGTGGGCCCCACACCCCATATCTTGGTCAATATCATGTCATGAAAGGTTGAGTGTTTGCATAAAACAAGAACCTAACACCATGCTTCATGATGGTGTATAATGATAAAAGGTAAGATCAAGTTCATTCAACATAATTTTCAAGTAACAAAAACACCAACAACTCTCCCTTTCTTTCTTTCTTGTTTACGGCCAAAAGGAAAAAGGAAGGGCTCGGGTCTCGGGTTTTTCGTGTTCAAGCTTCCTAGCATAGCTCGGTGTGTGTTGGAGGCTCGGGGTATATTCCGTTTGAGGGTTTTCCTTTGAAAGTCTAGCATTCACATTATCATCTTCTTCAACCATCTACTAAACTCTTAAAGGGTTAAGAATGTAAGTTTTACAAGCTTTGATAGTTTAGCTTTCCCGTATTACTTGATCCTTACTTCGGGTTTCTAATATATAGATTATTGGTAATCTAATAACATGGATAAACTAGGTTGTTCATGAACATATATTATATAGACTTGTAATATATACACATATAAACACATGGATACATATGTTTAGTTTGCAAATACCACGCTTCCGCCTTTAATGTGACTAGTTAAATGGTTAACTAAGTTTGTAAATTCCATAGAAACCCAACAAATGGCATCAAGAGCCGGGATACGGGAAACTAAGCTTCGGGTTCTCGGTTTTATTTTTTCCCCTTGAAAGATTTTATACAAAAAAAAATTAACATGCATGAATTTTTCTTTGTATTTAATCTTGTTATTGTTTTTGGCTTTGTTCAAAAAAAAAAAAATAAAAAAATAAAAAAAAATAAAACCGAGTATATGGGCCGAAGCCCAAATCGGGTGATTTTGGGCCGAAGCCCACTTGGATATGGTTACTGGGCTAACCGGACATAAAAGGGAAAAGGCTATATGGGCCGAAGCCCATTTTTGGTTAAATGGGCCGAGCCCATGAGTTTTTTAATTGGGCCGAAGCCCATGTGTTGTGCACATGTGGGCCGAAGCCCATAATCTAGTTATTGGGTCAAGCCCAAATGGGTTGGGCTAGGCCCGATAAAGTCAAGGGGTTTTGGAACGGGTTCCTAAGACATAAAGGGTTATGTTTGTTAAATACTAGACCGAGCCGTAGACCAAGTGGATGTTTGTTTGTGGTTGATGTTGTGATTGTAATTAATTATTCAAGTTTCGGTTTGTAATAATTAATTAGGGGCAATTTTGTAATTTTGTAATTATTTATTCATATGGGTATGTAATAAATAGGTTATTTGTATTATCTTTATTTTATAGAATAAAAATGTATTAGGACATTTATTTTGTAAAATAAAGAAGATTGCAAAATTGGAAGTTTGGGCCTAATTGGGCCGGGTATGGTGATAATGGGTCTCACAAGCCCATTAAAGGGATTCAAACCCAAAAGGACCTAAGCCCACCAATTGAGCCCAAATGGAAGCTTATGGAAGCTAAGGCCCAAGTTCAAGCCCAATGGATCACAACGGGGTTGAAGAAGATGCTCGAAGCATTTGGATGCGGGATCGAGTGGGAGCTACAACATCCATGTGTCATGTGTCCCTTAGGATTGGACCTAAGACACACACTTGTTTCGGCTAACAAGTGTGGTCTAATTTAGTGGCTCGTGTCTAGTATAATTGTGTATGCTTGTTAATTGATTGTTTGATTGTGTGGTTGTTAGATATTAGGATATCAACTTCGTCACATAGAATTAATTAACAAAGCATAAAACGGGTTCTAATAATTATCGGTAATTACGTGACACATAGTTTAATAAAATGGATTTATTAACTAGCCGTCTCACGCCCATAATAAAATGGCTTTATTATAAATTAGAATTTTGAAAATGGTTTCAAAATATCATGTTACTAAATGCATGTTAGAACATGATTTAAAGTTTTACAACTAGAATTATTAAAACTAAAAATCCCTTTTAAAATTAAGGATAATAAGTTAAACACCATCCTTTTGTATAACGCTTAACATATTAGTAAGCTCTTAGTGGGAAAAAGGTCACCTAACCGCGTAAGAGTAAATTAATATGTTAAGGTAATATTGGCATATAAATGGGAAAAAGGTCACCTAACCGTTTGTATGTTAATATTACAAGTTGATACAAGTAGGACGACTTAAATTAGAACCATGTGAAGAGGGTCACCCAAACATGGGGTCTAATAGGTGTTGATGGGATAAACATGCCGACACGAAATATGATTTCGAACCGGTCCCATAAACTCTAGAAGTTGCAAAAGGGTTTGCAATTGTTATGAATAACTACCTTGATAAATCGACAATGGGAAAAAGGTCACCTAACCGGAGTCGGGTTTATCGTTGGATTCTAGATTTTAATTATTAATTATATTTGGTATATATATAAAAGGGTATTAATAATTAAAAAGGTAAAACACTAAAATGAACTTAATTAAAATTCTGCAGATGGCCGCACACGTCGACGACAACATAATCCCTAACGTCCAAAATGTCTCTCTCCGATCTATTCTCGCTAAAGACCGTCTTAACCACAATAACTTTTCGGATTGGTTCCGAAATTTAAGGATTGTTCTAAAACAAGAAAAATTATATCATGTTTTGGAAACACCTATCCCCGAAGAACCGGAAGAGGGTAGTGAGGTCGAATATATGAATTGGGTCAAACTTACGGAAGATTCCATTCAAGTGTCATGCCTCATGTTGGCGACTATGGTTCCCGAAATCCAAAAGGATTTCGAAAACCATAATGCGTACGACATGATTACTCAACTTAAGGAAATGTTCCTTAAGCAATCAAGAGTTGAAAGGTTCGAAACGGTTCGAGCCTTGCATGCATGTAGAATGGATGATAATCAACCAGTTTCAACTTATGTACTTAAGATGAAAAGTTACATTGATCGCCTCGCCAAGCTCAATTGTCCCATCTCAAAAGAGTTAGCAACGGATTTGATCCTTAACTCTTTGTCGAAAAGGTTCGACACTTTCGTATTAAATTATAACATGAACGGGTGGGACAAAACCATTGGAGAACTTCACTCAATGCTTAAAACAGCCGAGGCGAGCATGGGCAAAAGGGTTTTACCCATGTTTGCGATCAATGAAGGTAGATCCAAGAATCGATCTCAACCCAATCTTAAGGCTAAAGTAGCCAAAAGAAAGGGTCCTCCTATGCATCTTAAGGGTAAGGGCAAATCACCGGTTATGGCAAAGAAACAAAAGGTTATGGAACCGAGGGGTCATAAGGATGATCCTTGTTTTGGTTGTGGGGAGACCGGACACTGGAAACGCAATTGCCCGGTCTACCTAAAAGAGCTAAAAGACAAGAGGAATGCGGCGCATACCTCGGGTAATGTCTTTATGATTAATGTTGAGCTAAATCTTATTTCTTCTAACACATGGGTATTGGATACCGGATGTGGAACTCATATTTGCAATTGGTTGCAGGGGTTCAAAAAGAATGAAGACTTAAAGAAGGGCGAAGTGAATCTTTTCATGGGCAACGGTGCAAGGGTGCACGTGGTCGCTAGAGGAGACTTCACTTTATCGCTTCCAAGTGGTTTGGAAGTTGTTTTGAGAAATGTTTTGTATGCTCCTAGTTTGACTAGGAACATTATTTCTGTGCACCTTCTTAGACAATGTAATTTTGACTTTAAATTTGTAAGATCAGAAATGCATGTATCATCTAATGGTATCTTTTATTTTAAAGCTATACCAAACAACGGTATTTATGAATTGGTTCATGATAATACCTTAAATAGCTCATTATATCAAACTTCTACTAAAAGACTCAAAAAGGATTTGAGTGATTCCTACATTTGGCATTGTCGCCTTGGACACATAAACAAGAATCGTATAAATACTCTCCAAAAGAAAGGTCTTTTGAAAACAAACGAGTTAGGTTCGTTTGATGAGTGTGAATCTTGTATTCAAGGCAAGATGACCAAAGAGCCTTTCAAAGGTACAAATGAAAGGGCTAAGGATTTGTTAGGTATCATACATACGGATGTATGCGGACCTTTCAAGCCAACTAGTAGGAATAGTGAAAGGTACTTCATTACCTTTACCGACGATTTTAGTCGATATGGGTATGTTTATCTAATGAAACACAAACATGAAGCCTTTGAAATGTTCAAAGAATTTCAAAATGAAGTACAAAATCAGCTCGACCGAACAATCAAGGTACTCCGCTCCGATAGAGGAGGCGAATACCTAAGTGATGCTTTTCAAAGTCATCTTAGAGATTGTGGAATTATTTCACAGCTCACTCCTCCTGGAACTCCTCAACATAACGGAGTATCCGAGAGGAGGAATCGAACACTGTTGGACATGGTTCGATCAATGATGGCACGAAGCTCACTACCGCCATCATTTTGGGGATATGCGCTACTCACAGCGGCTCGTATTTTGAATATGGCCCCGACCAAAAAGGTGGATCGAATACCCTATGAAGTGTGGCATGGAAAGGTTCCATCCTTTTCATATTTAAGGGTATGGGGATGCATAGTTTATGTTAAACGTGACACCCCAAATAAGCTTGAGGCTCGATCCATCAGGTGTATCTTCATAGGATACCCAAAGGATGATATAGGATATATATTCTATGATCCTAGTGAACAAAGAGTGTTTGTTTCACGCAAAGGATACTTCTTAGAAACTAGGTTCCTTATGGAAGGACCTAGTGAAAAGAGAGTGGAACTTGAAGAGGTTCAAGAATCACTGGATGATACACAGTTGGTCGATACTAGCTTTCAACACGAGGATGTTGAAGATGATCAAATGGTTGATCATACACACGTTGCTCGCAGATCTAGTAGGGTTAGTCAACCTCCCAAGAGATATGGATTTCTTATGGATGATTGCTACTTGGTCGATTCGGATGAACCGATCTCCTACAAAGATGCTATGTCACAACCTGATTGTGACAAGTGGCTTGAAGCCATGAGCGCCGAGATGCAATCCATGCACGATAATCAAGTTTGGGAATTGGTTGATCGTCCACTTAACTCCAAACTGGTTGGATGTAAGTGGGTCTTCAAAAGGAAGACCGATATGCATGGAAATTTAGATACTTACAAAGCACGACTTGTAGCAAAAGGTTTCACGCAAACTCAAGGGATTGATTATGATGAAACCTTCTCGCCGGTCGCGATGCTTAAGTCGATTAGGATATTATTTGCCATTGCAGCTCATTTTGATTATGAGATATGGCAAATGGATGTCAAGACCGCTTTTCTAAATGGATATCTTGAGGAAGATGTCCATATGGTTCAGCCTGAAGGTTTTGTCGATCCATCTAACCCTGATAAAGTTTGTAAGTTAAAGAAATCAATCTACGGGTTGAAACAAGCATCACGGATGTGGAATCATCGTTTTAATGAAGAAATCAAAGCGTTTGGTTTCGTCCAAAACGGTGATGAGGCGTGTGTGTATAAATGGGCTAGTGGGAGTATAATCATTTTCCTTATTTTGTATGTCGATGATATACTTTTATTTGGAAATGATATACCAAGTATGGAAAACGTTAAAGCGTGGTTAAGTAGTCGTTTCTCAATTAAGGATCTTGGAGAAGCGACATATATCTTGGGAATAAAGGTCTATAGGGATAGACAAAGGAAATTGATCGGACTCAATCAAAGTGCGTACATTGATAAAATCCTGAAAAGGTTCAGGATGGAAAACTCTAAGAAAGGTTTGGTACCTATTCCTAGAGGAACCGTGTTGAGCTCATCCCAAAGTCCTAGCTCTAAGGAAGAGCAGGATAGGATGAAGCATGTTCCTTATGCTTCGGCAATAGGATCTATTATGTATGCAATGATGTGCACCAGACCGGACGTCTCGTATGCTTTAAGCATAACGAGTAGATACCAGCACAACCCAGGTGACAGTCATTGGATGGCTGTCAAGAATATATTAAAATACCTTAGAAGGACTAAGGATATGTTTTTAATATATGGGTCTGGTGAGGAGGAACTCGTCGTAAAGGGTTACGTGGATGCGAGTTTCCAAACTGACCGAGATGATTCTCGGTCACAGTCGGGATATGTCTTCATTTTGAATGGAGGCGCTGTCTCTTGGAAGAGTTCGAAGCAGGATGTTGTCGCGTTATCCACTACAGAATCTGAGTACATCGCCGCTTCAATGGCAGCCCAAGAGGCTGCATGGATGAAAAAGTTCATCATGGATCTAGGGATTATCTCTTCCATTCAGGAGCCCCTAGAGATATTCTGTGACAATGAGGGTGCTATTGCACAGATCAAGGAGCCTCGTGCTCATCAGAAAACGAGGCACATTGAGCGCAGATTCAACTACATAAGGGATGAAGTTGAAAAGAGAAAGATATGTATTCATAAAGTTCATACCGATCAAAATATTGCGGACCCACTCACGAAGCTCCTCGATAGGCCAAAGCATGAGGGTCATGTTTGTGCATTAGGACTTCGGTATTCTAGTGAGTGGATTTAATCTGTATTTAGTGTTTGTAAAAGAGCGAATGTAATGGGTATCTCATGAAAATTAATTATGTTTAATTATTCAATGAGTTATGTTCTATATTTGCATGTTTAATCCATGAATGACTTATGTTGTTCTAAACGTCCGTAGTCGATCATGCTTGTGGGAACAAATATGAAGGTAAGACTATTATGAACCCGGATTGGTTGATATTCATGTGATGAATATAAGGCATAGGTTTGCCACCAAGGTTCATAGATATTTGTGGGATACAAATATTGGACATGATCCGCTCTCAAGGATCACTGCATGGAGTTAGTGCAACTGATCATAAGTAATCCTTGAGTAAAGGCGAGTATCATTGTGTCCTTTGACCTGAGATGCATATTGGATCTGGTTTTTCATCAAGTCTGATAACTTGACTCTCTTCTTTGTTTTTCGGTAACACGATGACGTAAAAGAAAGAGCTCAGATATCATACGAGATGTCAACAAGGATGTATGCAGTCAAGATGGGATTTGTTCCTCTTATGTGTTGAGAGTTTAGATGTCTAAGGCCTGTTAAGTTAAATCATTGAGAGAATGATCACTCTGTGTCTCTTCGATTTAACAGGACATCTAGTAACAAAGGGATATAATGATAAGACTTACCTATATCATATCAAGTATGGACTTGAAGGGGATGATGTTATTGAATGGCACTTAGTCGAACACACTAGGGGTGGTGACCTGTTGTTAGGCGGTATTCACCATTAGCATTAACTTCTTATGAGTCACGTGCAAGTGGGAGATTGTTGGAATACCATATGCCCGAGACACATAATTAGGTTAATATGGCTAGTTGTGTTTGATCCAAGTCGGGTCATACCCAATAACGAGTTAGACACACACCAATTATGTATTTGTTAAGATAAGATCTATAAGACAAATACAGAACACGATACATTCAGAAAATCGGGTTTCTGAATATTTACTTGAAAGTGTTAAATAAATTAATCGGTTAATTTATTTATTCAAATAATTATTATTGGAATGATTATTTAACTATGTATTCTTTTATAAAATGGTTTATAAAAGATGGGGTGTTTATATATTTTATAAAGTATAAAATAAATAAAAAAAAAAAAAAAAAAATATATATATATATTGGGGCCGGTTTTAGGGTGGGCCCCACACCCCATATCTTGGTCAATATCATGTCATGAAAGGTTGAGTGTTTGCATAAAACAAGAACCTAACACCATGCTTCATGATGGTGTATAATGATAAAAGGTAAGATCAAGTTCATTCAACATAATTTTCAAGTAACAAAAACACCAACAACTCTCCCTTTCTTTCTTTCTTGTTTACGGCCAAAAGGAAAAAGGAAGGGCTCGGGTCTCGGGTTTTTCGTGTTCAAGCTTCCTAGCATAGCTCGGTGTGTGTTGGAGGCTCGGGGTATATTCCGTTTGAGGGTTTTCCTTTGAAAGTCTAGCATTCACATTATCATCTTCTTCAACCATCTACTAAACTCTTAAAGGGTTAAGAATGTAAGTTTTACAAGCTTTGATAGTTTAGCTTTCCCGTATTACTTGATCCTTACTTCGGGTTTCTAATATATAGATTATTGGTAATCTAATAACATGGATAAACTAGGTTGTTCATGAACATATATTATATAGACTTGTAATATATACACATATAAACACATGGATACATATGTTTAGTTTGCAAATACCACGCTTCCGCCTTTAATGTGACTAGTTAAATGGTTAACTAAGTTTGTAAATTCCATAGAAACCCAACAAAATGAACTTATAAAAACCTACAAAAATAAATTATGTTGAGAGTGGGATTTGAACCCAGGCCCTTTCGGACCAGAACCTTAATCTAGCGCCTTAGACCTACTCGGCCAACTCAACCTATGTTCAAATATTAACATAATATATTTAAATACATATAAAGTAAATACATGTGAAAGTGAGTGACATGTATTGAGTGTTTTCTTATCCTTTTTCTTCTTTTCGAGACATTCATTGAGTTTAGTTTAAATTCATTTCTCCTATCTAAGTTAAACCATAAAATGAAACTTTTAAATATTCAAATATATCAACTGGCTTTTTGAAGAAATTATGTTAACAACCTTGACTTATCAGGATGTTTGGCTTGTAGCAAAGTGGCAAGGCTTGATGAGCCCGAAAGATAAACATTTGGTAAAACGGACATTCAATCTTAGATGGTTATCGCCGTTAGAAAAGGACATTTAATTTACCGGCATTTAGGTTCTATTAATTGAACACAATGAATGTGTACTAGTTAATACTATTATAGAATTAAGGGGACGACTTCACCTTTGATGATATGAGGCTCTCGTCAAAACCCATCCCCATGGGCATACTTCCCGGTTCATGTGGAACACATGATGATTTTGTTGTTGCTCTAACTTCATCTCTTGAGATTACAAAAGTGACAGAACATACTTTTGATGATGGTTACAGATTTTTTAAGTTGAAGGATCTAAGGATGATATGACAAAAATTCATGTGCTTTTAAACAGATTTAGTCAAGAGAAAGTGAAGAAGAGAAAGCTATGATACTACTTTAAAACATTTTGATTTAAAATGCCATATGACTCTTTTTGGTATAATCTCTTACAATGAATCTTTCAACAGCATTTTACTTCATTTTGGTATAAACACCTCAAAAACAACAAAACACTAAATCTACCTTAGATTGAATATTTGAATCAAAATGAATAAACTCAAACCTCATAAAGCAAACAATTAATACTTCATTTTGTAAGGTTAAAATCTTTGAATTATATACCAGATCAACAACGAATCGACTTTCATATAAGTATATAAAAATATTTATGGCTTAGACAGTATGTTCGGTGATTTTCGGTAACTGTTACTCTCTATCATGATTTCAAACAAATCTCCTTCAGAAGCCTCATCACATTCCTTCATCTTTCCTTTATTAACATTCATATGATATGATCCACTTCTTGCTGCTTGGTTTAACCATTGTGAATCTATATTTCTCATTGAAAAAAGCTCTTTGCTATCTTCATACCCCGATGATGAGGAAGTTGCCACTGGTCCAATGAAGCATGGATTTTGAGTTCTTTGCATATTTGCTGGTGCATATTTAAAGACACTTTGCCCGAAATTTACAAGCACCACAACATCACTGCTTGCTGCTAACACTGGATAGAGTGGGGTTCCAAATTCATCTCCTTTACAGTTGATTTCAAGTACAAGTTTGGAATCTACCGTGAAAAAAAGGTTCTTTAGACTTGGATTGTATCCACAACCGATCACCTTATCTGATCTTTCCCATCTTTCAATATTCGATTCAGTTATGAGTTTATTTCCTACAAAATCAAGTAAATTACTAAACTACATATCTTAAAGAAATATCAGTTCAGAAAGATACTAAAAGCATTATCAGCTTAAATGAAAGTTAAATTGTATTAAGTATACTAACAACAAAATTACATATATAATATCTAAAATCTAAATACAAATGACTCAACATCTAAAAGCATAAAGAAAGTTAGGTCCGAAAAGACCCTAATAAAGACATATTATACCTTGTTATATCACATAGAAGTTATTTAAAAATGAAACATGAAAAGTAGGCATGAAATAAATTATTATACACTTTTCCAAGTGTTAAGTTATTTGAGCTAAATAAGAATTGGTTGGTTGGTTGTTTGGTGGACCTGCCAAGGCTGTTTTATCACACTTATGTTTCTTAATGTTATATTATATACACTTCCAAGTTCCATCCCAATAATAATGAAAATAATATTAGTTTGTCTTATATAAGTATTCTTTTTTTACATTGCTCAATACATCTTTAGAATCAAGGATAATGTATAAGAAGATTCATTTTCTTTTACCCTAGGGTTGTTTTCTTAATAAGAGTAGTGAAAATTGAAGAATATATTATATGTAAAAGTGAAAACGACGGTTATGCTAACATTTACATTTGTTTTTATTCGGTTGGATTTAACTTGTTAAAATTTATACATGTTAATACCCATTCAATAAAACCAGTGTTAACTATTCAATTACCTGCACCCGTTCTAATCTGAATTAACATAACATTATTTTTCTAACATCATCCCGTTCTAACCTGAACCCGTGCCCCAAACGATCTTACATATTGTGCTAAAATAACACATGCAAATGTTTATGACCTTGTGTTGGTTAGATTGTTGTCAAGTATTAAGGAGAATAAAATAGAGCATACCATCCAGGTAAACAGAGCCATCAGAATGAAAGCCAATAGACTCGGGATAACTTCCCGGAAGCTTCACCAAAAGGGGACCTCCAACGGTAAACCCTACCGACAACATAACACTAACCTCATTCTCCCCTCCACCTATCTCCTTCACACAACTTCGACCTCTCAACTCTTCCATATTTGCATTCCCACCCTTCACCTTTACATCATTCTCTTGAATCAACATAATATTCTCATCCTCACCCAAACTCATCCCTCCTTTTCCATTAACACCCTTTCCATCTTCACTCTCGTAACATGATAAAATCGTAATTTCAAAATATGCCTCTTGCGGAAACGGTGACGTATTACCCACCTCCGGACCTGGTAACGGCAAAGCCGATCTAATAACCGAAGCCGCCGACATTGCTAACGTTGTCGTTTTAATGATTTTCTTAAAGCCTGAATTAAACCGAATCTTTTGCATGAAATCCGCGGATCCCGGACAAACTTCCCAACTTATTTCCACGTCATCCTCGTACTCTCCGGAGCCGTCAACGCCGCCAGCGCATGAGCCTAGTAGAAACCGGCTTGATCCAACGGACGAGGATGAAATATAATCCGTAAAAGCAAACCGTGACCACCCGTTTTCTATAGCGTCGGTTATGAGTGTAGGGTTATCCGACCAGTTGAACAATGTTAATTTTTTTGACGATGTTTCATGTCGGGAAACAGACGTGTTTTCGACGGCTGGCGGCGGCGGTTTAGGGTGGCGGAAAATGTACTTGAAGAGGATAAAGAGGAGGAAGAGGAATATTCCGGCGGATGCTGCCACCAGTGTAATGTGTATCCACCCGAGCATTGTATGATTGTATTGTATCAATAATTATTTAATTTTGGTGATGAAATTTTGAAATTGTGAAGCGTGGTGAGATGTTATATGTGAAGGTGGACGGCAATTAAGTAAAAATATAATTATGGAATAAAATATGAGCAATTAAATAGTTTTTTCTGTTTATCTTCTCCTAATATAAATTGGTTTAATTTGTTACTTAATTCTGACACCACACCAGACACCACCTGTTTTATTTTGCCTTAAAATTTTTTTTCTTGGTCTCCCGACACACATGCTTTAAACCATATAAACATTGGAGTTTTGGAGTTGGGTTGCTTGCCCCTTATTTGTTTATAAGAATAATGTTTTTTTTTAAATAATTAGAAGCTGATATGGTTGTGATTGGTGTTTTGTTTAATATGCCTTGAGTAAGGCTACAAATATAGATGAAGATCCAGTTAATAAATCGTGCATCTAAGGACCACTTGTGACAAAACATACACATCCCTAACTATTTTAGTAGGTTTATGACCGCATCAACCAAATTTCTTTATTTTAGTAGGTTTATTCGATTGTGACAAAACATACACATCCCTAATTATTAATTAGGATGCTCTTATGGTCTTTGACCTTAAATTGTCTCCTTTTGGTCTTTATATCCCTCCCTCATTCAAGGGAGGCTACCATATCTTACCAGTGACATCATCTTATATAATTAAATGTTTACTTTTGTTATAATCTATGCCTATTTTATTGCCATTATAATATATAATCCCATTTGTATATACATTGAATCATATGTTAACCTATATTATATTAATAATCAAAAAGTTTAGTTTTTTAGTTAAACTTTTTGACAAGGCTTTATATTCATGTTAATTTTGTCTTCATAACTACTAGAAATTAAAGATGGTGACATATAGGGTCATAAGGTGGGTTATGATAAGAGCTAAAAACTATAGGAAGCGATATGGGTCATTAGATCTTAGATGTTAAGAATGGAAATTATATCTAGTCAAAGAATGGTGTGCTTTATTTTTTGAATGCTAATAGTATTTTAAAAGGGCAAAAATGTCTTTTATACCATTTAGAAACGTTAACTTCTTTTAATAATTAATGTATTTTAATCAATATCTAGAAATCAAATAACTAGTGATTACATCGAAACATAAGGCAATCTTAAAAAAATATCTTTAAAACTATGTACTTTAGAGCATTCTCATCCAATCCTGTATTTTATGTGAGGGGTGTTTTTACAATTTAGAGAGTGATTTTGGGTGTTGTGAGTGAAGAGTTTTTATATTTTAGAAAAAACAGTGATTTTTCTGTATATTTGAAAAGTTACTGTTCACCTCCTATAATTTTTTAATATTTTTTGAAAGTGGTTGTGAGTAAGGGAAAGAAAAAAGTTAGTGAAAAAGGTATAAAAAAATATTATTTAATTAAAATAAAGAGAGAAAATATAATGAGTTTCAGTGTAATTTTTAGTTTAGAGATAAGAAGTAGGATGAGAATGCTCTTATCACTACAAAATAAAAAACCATAGTCACGCGTTTCTTATCAATGTCAAATCACGTTTTGTGAAACACAACGTTTGATAGTGATAAACTAAACACACTTTAGAATTAAAACACAATCATATACTCACTAAACTAGTGGATTTTCACTTGCGTCATGAACTAAAATACAATGGGTAACTTCTCTCTCTTGGGTCCTCCTTTATTCATCTTAACACAAAAGGAACTGAAACACTCTATGAACAACATCAAAAACCAACACAGTATAAACATTATTTGCATACCAATGGAAAACTAAAATATCATGGAAAACAAAAACACCATAGATGCTTATAATGAACTAAAACATTGTAATGAAAACATATAACAACTGAAAAACACAATAGCATGATTACGATAAAGTAAATCACGGGAATGAATAAAAAAAATATACCTTGGCAAAACCTTATAGTTTTAATTCTCAGTTGAGATCCGAGATTGCAAGGGGTGATACTAAATGCGTTGTTTTTTCTACCAAAAATAAAAGCCCAAAAGGCAATGCACTTTTTATTTAATTGAATAGATTGATACATGTCACCATACTATTACTTCTTATTTTATCTTAGAAAACTATCACTTTTTATTTAAATCATGCTCATAATATATATACTCTTCACAATATCTATATTTCTTATGTGTAAATGTACTCTAAATCATCTTTTACGGAATGATTACCAACGGACCAATAACAGATTTTAAATATTAGATTTTGGTAAAGATTTCGTCGAGATCCACCGGTGATGAAGATATCACGAATGGATCTCTTAGTATATCCACCATTGGTAATCATTAAACCGGCGGATCTCAACAAAATCTTCACCACCCACAAGCACCATAAAAAATGAATTTTTTTACTTTGTAATTTTACTTAAATGTTTGTGGAGATCTTTTGACAAGCACACTTGGTGGTTATTGAGAGATCCATTCGTCAGTGATTATTAAGCGCATTCCCATCGTCTCCCCGTAGCATTCTTTTCTCTATAACCTTTCATTCCTTTTATTTTAGGATTCACTGTTCATTCCTCAAATGCTTGTGAGTGGTCGTAATAAATATTATTTGTTCGATAGTATAAAGAGAGATAGGATGAAGATTGAGATTTGAAACTTTTAAAACCTATAAAAGAAAATCTGAATATTAATATGATGTTTAGCTAAATTATCTATAATAAGTAAAGTTGAACTTTGGTGTTGCTTGGCCCCTATTGGGCCAAGTGGCAGCCCATCGTTGGTCATTATTCTTTTGTTTTTTAAGTTATGGTATTGTAACGAATGCCGCTGATCGAACGTCAATTTTATTCTTTTGCTACTTTTTTTTTGTGTTAATATACCGAATTTGCGCAGGTGCACCACCTTAACGCCTGGGACCGACAACGGTCATATTTAACCAACGCTAGGGTTATACTGACCGACGCCACCCCATTGATCCATCTCAATTTTTATATATTTTGATTTAGTTCCAGTATCATGAAGAATGTAACCGAACGAGTTTGTTATAGTTCCGCTGCCGTAAACGAGCATGAAGTAAGCCGGTTGAATTCCCATAGACTCACCGCCTCAACAACTGGAACTGACAACGCTTGGGTTTTACCAACGCTGCATATACTGTAACGAACATAACCGACACTGAGTACCGAATTCACGTCGACCTGGACACCAACAACCTGGCTTTGCCAACTGAATAAATATGTTAATTTTTTTATAATACGTTATGCGAGTGCAACTATTTTTTTTTGTTTGGTTTATTTTGAGCATGTTAATTTAACAATCTTTTTTTAGATTTAGTTTCGATACAGTAACGAACGTGGCTAATATTCACCAAATTCGCGTTAACTCTTCGCTACTATACCTGGGTTTTACCGACTTATTTCTCCGCGCAATGCGCATGTAATTTACTGTTATAAGAATAAGAACGAACAACCCAATGCGAACTCTAAAAGACCCTTCGTTGGTGTCACTTAATTAGTTTAGTGAATATTTCATATTTTTTTTGCCTTTTTTAAATTTCTTGGTTTGATTTTTATTTTTTTTACTTGGTTTAATTTCCTAGTTAAATATATTCTCATCCCTTCCCCTATTTACAAATCCAAAATTACACTAAAATACACTACATTTTTCTTTCTTATTCTCAATTAAATAATATTTTTTAGGTTTATTGGATTTTAATAATCCCTATTGACTGGTATTGACCGATAATAATCCCTATTCATTTTATCACTGCTGGCGGTCCCAAATTTATAAAAGTTGGCCCCCAATGGTCCCTCATTAAAAATGACTTAACGAAGTTATACTTTTTTCCGAATTTCAAACTATTGTTTTAGGCTGTTGTTTGGAAATAGGATATGAGTCGATTGATGTAAAACTTAGCTCAAAACGGTGATCCAAACAACTTGATTTTTGTTAATTGTAAGTTTGAACAACCGAATTGAAGCATTGTTTCATCGTTTTGAATCACCGTTTCGAACGAAGCGTTAAGCCAATCGACTCGTATCCTCTTTCCAATCAAAAACTCTAAAACATTAGTTTGAAATTCTGAAAAAAGTATAACGCCGTTAAGTCTTTTTTAACGGGGGACCATTGAGGGCCAAATTTTTTAAATTTGAGACCACCAACGGTGATAAAATGAATAGGGATTATTATCGGCCAATACCAGTTAATAGGGATTATTAAAATCCAATAAACCTATTTTTTATACATTTATCATTACATTTTCTCTCTTATTCACTTAAAACGACTTTCAAAATATATTAAAAAAATTATAGCTACAAGAACTTTTTAAATACAGAAAATCACTGCATTTTCTCTGACCTCTACCGACAACACCCTAAACCACTTCCTATATTATAAAAACCACATTCACTAAATTTGATGAACGAATTATGGATGCTTAGAACCGGTTTAGTGTGATTTTTTATAGTTTTATTTCTTTTTTGTTTCAAAGTAATAGTTGTTTCGTTGTGTTTTTTATTTGTTTTTTAAAATTTGGACCCGTTACGCGCAGAGCTCCCTACACAACACGCTTATGTTTTGTTGATGCTATTTCTTTCCGTCATTTTGTTTCCTTGATGCCTTGAGATTCTACGGCGGAATGATAACCTTCATGATACATTTTTGTATTTATGCTTTAATATTCGAGTTTGATTTGACTAGAGCTGACCCGTTAACCTATTCATGACACGACCAATGGCAAGAGTGCGAGTGTAACCCGGCCACTAGTTATTATAATTTATTACAATTGTGCTTTTTTCACTTAATGATTGGCACATATGCTTTATTAAAATAGCAAATTGGTGCACAACCATTAGTATTTAGTTTCCTACATTTTGTCAACACCATTATATAATGATAAATAAAAACAGCTAGCAATTTGTATCCCAGTAACCTAACAAATCAAATATATTGTTGTTTATGTTATCCCGAAAAATGAAAATACTAATAAGGATATGTACCACTTTGTAGGAAAATTAATCAAATGTAATTAACAAAAAAGTGACATTGTCGATGGATGATTTAAGGAAAAAAAAAATTCTTTACAGTTAACTACATGCGAATGTTTTAATATTCACTCCAAAGAAGTAAGTGCATCAAAAGTTCATAACTGATTTCGAAACTACGATATAAATAGATATATTGAGTACCCTAGCTACATTATAATCAAACTTAATCGACCGTTTATTGTATTTTCTCAAAAGATCATTTATATTTAGAGAATTTGAAATATAAATATGTATTACAGATTAAATTTGTTGTAAATTTCATAAGTTGATGATATTGCTAGCCCATAGGCCGTAGCACACGTTCAAAAGAAACTCTTTCTCTTACATCACGTAATCAAATTCCACGTGTATGACCCTAGTGTTGTATTAGGTTACTAGTCAAGTAAAGACAACCACATTATTATCATATAAAACCATTGTACTTTGGATAAAGTATATAACATTAAGGTTACGAAGCCAATAAAATCCAATAGCCTACATAAGGTGCCCCATATTCAACTTCATTACTTCAATACCAGATGCAAACATATACCCTGATGTAGACATACAACATATGCATGTCATGATTGCCAACCAAGTTTCAATCGGTATACACAACTAGCATTGGAGTTTAAGTGCGGTTCACTTAGGATTACATAGTGAGAGACTTGGAAAACATTGTAGGTAATCTCAGAAGTCGACGAGACAAGGTCAAGCATAGGAGTATTGTAAGAGTACCCCCCATGTGACCTAATTTGTTTATCCTTGATTACATGATTTCAATGAGTGAAGAGACTTCATACATCACTAGCCATCTTATAACGACAATCCAGTAATTTGAGTATTCTAGGTTGTCTAAATTGAAAGCATGCTAATAATGGAACACATGTGGGCTTGTATGATCATTAGGCTGCATATGAAAGAAGATTTATCCACTAAATATTGTTAAGGCTATGCGTTATTGGGTAATTGTGGTTAGGGCTTTAAGCCCCGCCATGTAACACGCCGCGATGCATGCGGCACGGAGGGAAAATTTGTGGAGGGTATCGCGGGGGTGGGGACGAATGATGATGATTCTTTACAACTTTTTAGTTACGAATATAAGAAGCAATTACTTAGCTCCATCTCACTATTTAGGTTTTCAATTTTTCATTACCATCCCATCACATTTCACATTCTCACAACACACCATAGTCTTGTTTCTCTAGACCGTCTCCAACCAATGGCCAGCGAAATATTTGTGGGATCGCGAGTCTGACGTTTTGGGTGAGCTGGGTTGGATTTTTCATCTTTTCTTATTTCAAGTTTATGTGAAATAGATTTATATTGGTTAAAGCATATAGGCCATTTATATATGCAATACATCACATTTATTTTAATATTTAATCATTTTAAATGTAGCAAACGGGTAAAATAATAAAAATATGTATTGTTTTGATTATAAAAATCTAATATAATTTTTACATTGGTTTTTATTAATATTATACGAAGTATTTATTTTTTATATCATATAATTAACGAACTTTTCCTAAAGAACTAAAAATTTTTATGAAAGTAAAAAGTTTAAAAGAAAAGAAAAATAATTGTGCTCTCTTTTATAGAACGAGTTAAATTTCGATTTAATGATAGGAAATTAGGAACTTAGGAAGGCCTATAATTAGTGAGTGCTTCTTTAGGTGTCTCCATATCATCAACCAATTGACCCAGCATAGATCTGAAGCCCAAATAAAATCAGTCTCCATATTATTATTTTGTTGTTTAGTTAACCTATTGGAATGAAATGAATTATTATTTTATGTTGTTTAGTATAAAAAATGTGCAAAAGAAATAAAATAATAAAAATACTCATATTTCAAAATATTTTTGTTACCAAAATAAAAAAAATTGCAATGGCGATGGTGGTGGTGGCGACAGTGGCAAAGGTGGTGGTGGTGGCGGCAATGGTGGTGGTAGGGTGGCAGCGACGGTGGTGGTGGTCACGCAACGACAATGGTGGTGGCGGTGGTAGTCAGGCGGTGGCATTGTCAATGGTTGTGGTGGTTACGACGATGATGGTGGTGGCGGTGGTAGCGCTGGTGGTAAGGTAATGGTGGTGGTGATAGTAGTGGCAATGGTGGTGGTGGTGAGGGCGGTGGTGGTGGTGATGGCGGTGGTGATGGTGACGGTCAGGTGGTGGTGGTGGCGATGGTAATGGTGGTGGTAGTTGTTGTTGTCGTCAAGTGGTGTTGTTGAGAAAACAAGGTGAAAAAAGGAAAAGAAGGAAAAAAAAGAAGGGTGTAAGAAGGAATGGTTTTGATGGAATGAGATTCCATATGTAATGACTGATTCTTTTCCATTGAGCAACCAACCACCAGTTTTTTCCATTTTCACGCAATCAATCATTTCATTCCCCTTGTCACTACTGCATACCAAACGCTACGTTATTTATATTTCTTCTTCATGCAAGTCTTCTTTCATGATAAGTTCACTTTTGAGACTTTTAATATGTTATCGTGTTAGAGTGGTCTTTTAAGCAAACACGCATTAGTGCAAAACACATTTCCATCGACTAAGGAGTGAGCCTAGCCATAGTTGCAAAATGGGATAATGGGGCTTCCCTTCTTCCCACCAAGCCAAAATATTTAGTTCCACTAAATCTTCGTGGCACGTAGTGGTTAAAAAATCAGTTTCACCACGTCTTTCGAGCTCGCTAGCTGGGGTATTACCTATTTGCCATTTACTCACACTATTTCTCAAATCATTAAAAATTGGAATATTGGTTTTAAATAATCCTAACTATGCTCTATTGGTAAATATCAGCCACAACTTTGCACTTGCCTGTTGACAGTTCCAACTATTGGTGCATTTGTTTTTAACGGGCCGCGACTAACAGATTACTAACTCTATTAGTTTAATGTTCACATGGCACGCCTAGTTGTCAAAAAAATCTACGTGGCAACATTACGTGGCATCTGATGCTGAGTAGGCTGCCTTGTTGGATCTATCACTAAACATAAACTTATCGTCATCTTCATAAGATCGTTATCATCTCCACACTAATTTAGGGTCCAGATCGTCTCCTTCAAGATCGACATTCATTTCCCTCTTTTAACCCTAATTCTTAACAGGTTTTTGTCAATCTAGTTTTGGATCTAATTGTCGCTTCCTTCGTGATCTTCGGCGATAGTTTTAGTCTAATTCCTGAGAATCAATTGAAGGGGTAGAAGAGGGTGGTGTTTCCGGTGACGGTTGTAGACGAGGCGGTGGAGGCGGAGTGCCAACATGGCGGCGGTACAAAGATTGAGCGGAAGTTACAGGTACATAAGCCGAGCATAAGTTGCAGGTGATGGCCGGCGAACATGGTGCGCCAATAATTTCTGTTTGGATCTCCACCGCCGGTGGCCGACGAATAAGATAATGGTGGGGGTTGTGGGTTTCGGTGGTGGTTGTAGGGAATGGACATGGTGGTGGTCATGGGTTTCGGTGGTGGTTGTGGAGGATGGACATGGTGGTGGTCGTGTGCTCCGGTGATGGTTGCGACGTGTGCTCCGGTGATGGTTGCAGGGGTGGTGGGTAGGTGGGTTGCAAAGAATGGATCTGATAAATATGATAAGTTTTTGTTTAATGATTGTCCAACAAGGCAGCCTACTCAGCATCAAATGCCACATAATTTTACCACACAGATTTTTTTTAACAACTAGGCGTGCCATGTAAGCATTAAACTAACGGAGTTAGTCATCCGTTAGTCGCGGCCCGTTAAAAACAAATACACCAATAGTTGGGACTGTCAGCAGACAAGTGTAAAGTTAGGACTAATATTTATCAATAGGGCATAGTTGAGATTATTTAAAACCAATATTTTTTAAAAATTTTGAAGTTAGATTCCTATTTGAAATAGTTAACGACGAACCTAACAATTCGTGTATGCTGGTTGCTGAAGCATATATATTTCTTTTGAAATAATGATCAAAACACCAATAGTTGGGACTGTCAGCAGACAAGTGTAAAGTTAGGACTAATATTTATCAATAGGGCATAGTTGAGATTATTTAAAACCAATATTTTTTAAAAATTTTGAAGTTCGATTCCTATTTGAAATAGTTAACGATGAACCTAACAATTCGTGTATGCTGGTTGCTGAAGCATATATATTTCTTTTGAAATAATGATCACACATATTTTGTAAAGAAGTGTTAAAATGTTTCTTTTTTAAATGTTTTTGCACAATAGATGTCTTCTTTATGCAATTAAAAGTTTCAACCCCAACAATATTTATGGAAGAGTTTTGTGTGTCGACAAAAGTAATATAACTTATTTGTTTAATATATTTTAAGACAAATACCATAAAAAACCAACGTATTTTCTGTTGTTTTTCATAAAAGTCCATTAACAATTTTTTGCACATAAAAGTCCCTATACATGCTAATTTTGAACAAAAAGAATGACATAACTTATAAAAACACAACTTTTTTTCTTAAGTGGCAAAAATTGACATGTTATAGATAATTTCTTACGTTGTAAAAAATTGACATAAGATACAGGCATAATATTTATGGTTTCAAAAACAAAAGCCATAATGGATATGAGAAGAATATAAGAAAAAAAAACTTGACATGAGTGGATTGAAGTCCACTGAAGAAACACTAAGTGACCCCGGCATATTACGGATAATCTTAGAGTCAAGTAGATGTTTCACACGAGGGTTAGGTCCGGCAAAGATGGTTATTCTTCTGATGACCTGCAAAACAGACACCGTGAGCTCGTCACTGAGAAGGGGGGGGTACCTCCTTGTGACCACCCTCCGGCGTGAGAATCAGACTAGATTGCTCTGAATACAAGTGTATATTAAGAGAAATAGCTAGAGCAGATAAGATATGTGATGGTATAAGATAATATATGATACCGTTCCAAGGTGTTGGAGTATTTATAGTTACTTGACTTCCAAGGTATTCTTGGCTTCAATTCCCTGCAGGTGCTAAGTATGTGAAGGGTTTCGCCTTGACACTGTACCCGCACTTGTCTTACGGTTTCTTGGTTACCAAGGTATTCTTGGCTTCAATTTCCTGCAGGTGCTAAGTATGTGAAGGGTTTCGCCTTGACACTGTACCCGCACTTGTCTTACGGTTTGTTGGTTACCAAGGTATTCTTGGCTTCAATTTCCTGCAGGTGCTAAGTATGTGAAGGGTTTCGCCTTGACACTGTACCCGCACTTGTCTCACGGTTTCTTGGTTACCAAGGTAAGGGGGTATATTCCCTCTTATTTTTGAATCTTTGAATCTTTTTGAAATTCGAAGAGTTGGTGAAAGGATAAGAACAGTCCAAACTGTTGAAGGGACGTTAGCGTCGTCCGACAGTTTCTTCTGACAGTTTCAGGACGTGCAGGCAGTTATGGCGACGTGACAGTATATGGTCATTCCAGACGCTTTTTCAGGCACGTGGGCGCGAGTTTTCGGGCGCGTGGGCGCGAATTTTACGGCACGCGTCCTGTCGACAGCTGTTGCCAGCTTGCTTTCCACGTGTCGTTGTCTCATTGTGCCTGCGCTTTTCCCTCTCCCCCCGCATTAAATTCATCGCATTCATTGCGATGGGTATATAAAGGGGGAAGATGATGCATCTCAACTTACACCTTCACTTCACTCTTCTTCTAAACGATTTCTGGCGAATACTCTAACTTTTCCGCCGAGCATTCTCCTGAAATCGTTCTCTTTCATACCTCCAAAATGTCTTCTACTCATGATCCTGAGGTTACTGCCGAAGAGTCCGACGTATACCCTGAGAACCCGATGTCCGCGTCTGACAAGGACGATAAGAGTACTGCTGGCGAGTGCCAGTGTGCTCTTTCTGTCGATCTATACAGCTATATCGTCAAGAAGTTCATGCTCGATCCTTACGAGCCTGAGTTTCCGGAGCCTCACCAGACGGTGTACGATGCCCCCAAGGGTAAGATAGGGGTTTATGCCTCATCCTTCCTATATGGGAATCTCAGATTCCCATTAACGAAGTTCGTATACCGTGTTCTGGAGAAACACGGTGTACATTTGATGGAGGTGCACCCGATGGCGATCGCAAAGGTTCGCCACTTTGAATGGGTGTACCGCATTCTGGGCGTTGAGCCCCGCGTCGACCGCCTGATGACCTTTTATTCCTAGAGGTGCATCCAGGGCTGGTATACCTTGGTCACTCGGATCAAGGGTTTGAAGATCTGTGCTACCGAGCGCAGTCTTCGGTCTTGGAAGCGGGAGTTTTTCTATATCTCCGCTCGCGTCGTCCCCATAGCGATGACGTTCAAGAACGGGAGAGCACTTCCCAACCTTCACGCCTCCAACTAACAGGAGACTGAATGGTTTACCAAGATCTCCCGGATCCAGACTCCGGTTTACCGCTTTGTGGAGTCTGGGATGGTGATGCTCGGGATGAGCCGGGTATGGAAGGATGCCGGTTCTGGGACGCCGCAAGTACCTATCATCCTTGAATACGGTTCGAATTCTATTCCCTACGGTATGCTCCATCTCTTTTTGCTGATTTAGGGTTTTTCTTCTAACTGTTTTTCTGTTTATTTTCAGAGGGAAACAACTTGCAATCTCTTCTGCAACCGCGTGAGAGCGGTGGTCCCGCTCGGCTGGGTACTCGTGCTCTTGATGAGAACGAGTTGCCCATCCTGGAGCAAACGGCGGATAGGTTCGTGGAGGTCTACCCGCCGGGCCACGAGATTTTGAGCGCCACGCGGCCAGGTAAGGGATTCTTTAACCCTCGCCCTCTTCATGCTCAAACCTCTGCTGGAGTTTCCCTAATTTTATCATCTTCTGATGAGGGATCCGCAGATGGGCCTTTCTTCGTGAGGAAGAAGAAAGCTGCCGGTGTGAAGGGCAAGGCGAAGGTCGCCTCCACTGCCGATCAGGGAAATCGGTCCGATTCGGAGACCGAAAGCGAGGAGGCAGTGGGGAACCCTGGTGATGGTGAGACCACTGTTCCGGAGGTTGAGACAGCTGTCACCTCCGGGCAGCCCAGTACGACGACAGTGACCGGCGTGAAGAGGCCGGCTCCATCGGGTTCGTCCCCGCCTGTCAGAACCTTCAAGCTCAAGAAAACTCGTAAGTATAAATTAATCTTACCCGCAATTCTTTCCGCCATTGTTTTTAATATTTTGTCTTCATGCAGGCGTGGATGCAACCGCATTCCAGAGTGGAGCGGGAAGGAACATCTCTGGACCCATGACGGTAGGTTTGGTCAATCTACCCGAGGCGATGACCCAGGCGGCTGCGCCTGTTTGCAGTGTTGGTTCAGTTGCTCATCCCGTTGAGGCAACTGTTCCAATTGTGATGTCATCTCCGCCGGCTGTCAGTGCCATATTTACTGCATCCTTCACTGAGCCGGCGGTGATTTTTTCTGCGGGCTCCTCCGCAGCGGCGGCCTCGGTTGTGAGTTCACCTCCAGTGAGTTCACCTCCGATGGTCTCTACCTCGGCGGCTTCAACCGTGCCTCCGGCACCGGCGACTACCTCGTCCCCGGCCGGTTCATCAGGTATGTTCAGGGTTGGGGCTTCTAGCCAATCTCTGCCTCCTTCCCATCTGCCTGACCTCTTGGATGGATATCCCTTAGGTTCAGGTGATGGGTTTGGCGGCAACCGGCCTGTTGTCGACCCTACAGGTGCGTAGGGTTATTTTGGCCTATTATCTTTTTTTTCTCTTTTTTTATCATTTTTTCCGAACCGCTTTTTGTTTTTGCAGTTTCGGATTCCAATGAGGTGTATGTTCCACGGTGGAACATCCGCCGGGGAACAACCCTTCGAACGGCTGTGGATTGCGTCGAGTGGGCGCGTCACGCAGCCCCAAGTGGTGCGTTGGGGGAAGCCATGTCTAGCTACCAGGAGGGTAGGCTGACGAATGAGCTTCGGATTCTCCTTGCCCGGATGCAGCCGAGCGTCGAGTTGCTTTGTCGTGAAAACGACAAGTTAAAGGCGGCGCGTAGCCAGGAAGTGGCTCAGGCGCGGGCTATCCGGGAGGAGAACAGGAGACTTGCCGCCATTGCTGCGGAGAAGGAAAAGGCCTTCAAGGCCCTCGAGGTTGAAGTTCAGGCCCGGCTCGAGGCCCGTTCCAAGGCTACCCAAGCTGTTAACGAATAGCTTAGGTTGGCTAAGGAAACTGCGCGGAACGCGACCGAGAGGGCCACCAGAGCTGAAGCCATTGCTGAGCCTTTGCGCGCTGAGAATGAGGAGCATAAAGCCAAACTAGAGAGGCTTCAGCAGGCTCATGATGCTTTGGCTTTAGAAGATGCCAAAAAGCTCCAAGAGATCTTGGACCAGAGGGGTATGCTTGACCACACTGAGCGTAAGCTGAAGGGCGCTGAAGAGGCTGCTGCTAAGGAAGTGTTGCTTGCCAACCTTAACAAAAATGAAGCCGAACGCGCCCGTGACCAAGCTCAAGCTGCCCTCCAGGAAGCTCTGATCACCAAGGAATGGCTTCTACGAGAAGCGTTGTCGCAGGTATGCGTAGCTTCATAATATCTTTACGCTTTTCTTTATACTTAGAAAAGTTGATATATATATATTTTTTTTGTAGGTTGTGCATCGGATCTTCACGAACACATCTTATGACGATGCCATGAGCGCAGCCCTCAACGCTTCCCATGAGGATGGGGAAAAGGCTGGTTTATTGCTTGGTCTGGGGTTTGTTGAGAAGGGCATCCCGCCTTCCAACTTCCCTCTTTATGATGTGGACACTGAAGCTACTTACGACCAAGCAGTGAACCAGTATGCTGCCTTCCCGCATCCGGTGGTGGAGAAGGTGAACGAAATTGCTGCTGCTGATGATGGGCTAACTATTCTCAAGGCTTTCCTTGAACCGCCACAGCCAACTGATGGTGCGGGTTCGAGTGGGTTTGGAGGGAGTGGTCCTGAAGTTTGAACCTTGAGATCCCTTCCCACCGTTAGGATAGATTTACATTACTGTAGGCGGGTAGATACCTGGCCATTCTTGTAATGTTTGAATTTTTTATGAAATATAAATGTTTGTGCGGGTAGGACCGTCACTTTCACTTAATGACTTGCTTTATAAACGTTATATGACTTGCTCATGCATATTATAGTTTAATTTGGCACTTGTTTTGCCTCAAAAACAATATATGATTCGCTCGTGCATACTTTAGTTTAACTTAGCAATTTTCCAAGTGTTTTGGATAAGTTAACCTTTCGACGCGTGGTTGTCAATAGGTTAGTGTTCAGTTTCCTCTATCATGATTGTGCGGGTAGGACCGTCATTTCATTTAGTGGGATGACCAATCTTCACCTATAACTGACCTGCGTGAAGGTTTTCCTCATCTTTTCCTTAGAAATTTTTGCCGTTTTGTGTTTATGCGGGTTTTTGCCGCCTTCCACACGCAACGACTTACTTCCCCACTTATTTATGCGGTCAATACCGGCATATCAGTGTTTTGAATAAGTTAACCTTTCGACGCGCGGTTGTCAATAGGTTAATGTTCAGTTTCCTCTATCATGGTTGTGCGGGTAGGACCGTCACTTTCAATTAGTGGGATGACCAAACTTCACCTATAACTGACCTGCGTGAAGGTTTTCCTCATCTTTTCCTTAGAAATTTTTGCCGTTTTGTGTTTATGCGGGTTTTGCCGCCTTCCACACGCAACGACTTACTTCCCCACTTATTTATGCGGTGAATACCGGCATATCAGTGTGGTCAGATCATAAGTATAAATGTAAGACCATCAGCGTCAATGTGATAAGGAGAATCATTTCCATTAGAAGTGGCTCTAGGCCTTTTCTTTACAAGTTTGGAATTGATCTACATGCAGCCTGTGTAATTGAGCTCCCTTCCATATTCTTGGGATGGGGGTGTCATCGAGCCTTTCCAGCCGATATGCACCTGGTTCGGAATCTCGTTGTTTACGCAGTATGTAGTCTCCAACATTGAAGCTGCAGTTTCATCCGTGTTTTCCCCAACTGGGGTTCTACACGCATTAGCCTGCTTAGCGTCCATTACGCCACGAGGTGAGTGAGTTTCCCATTTCTGACGAATGCTTCGACGACGTCCTTCAAGGATACGCATTCCTCTGTGGTATGGCCTTTTGTTCTGTGGAAGTCACAGGATTTGCTCTGATCAGCGTTGTGACGCTGTCGGATTATTGGAGCCTTTGGCCATGGGAGCCTCTCGATGGCAAATATTTCGGTGACGCTTTTGGTGAGTGGCGTCCATCTGGAGTTCCGGTTCGACGACTGCATGTTATCCCTTCCGCCTAACCGAGGGTGCGAGCCGGATGAGGTGTCAAAGTTTACCCTTGACTGCCAAATACCAAGCTTCCTCTTTTTGTTTTGTCGGGTGGTAAGGACGTTGTTTTCTCTTGTTTTTTGAGTGTAGAGGTTTGTGCTCTGGGGAAGATCTCTACCCAGTTGCTTTTGCGTTTCCGCGAAGCGTTTAGCTGCTGTCATGATGGCATCCCACGTGGATGGCATGCCATCTTTACCCGTTAAGGTGCGGATGAGCTCTGGGTCTTCCGCGCCCTGGATGAAAGCAGCGCGAACAAGATCTTCGCTATTAGTGCCCAGACTTAGCTTTTTTGAATTGAAGCGCGTGATGAAGTTTAGTAAAGACTCATCTTCCTCTCGGATGCAGTTGAGGATCGTCCATTGCTCTTCAGTATACTTTCTTTGTTGACTGAAGTGTTGGCTGAACTTCTGCTGGAAGTCTGCCCAATCGTAGATGTGATGGACCGGTAGACGGTCGAACCACGCTCTGGCTGCCCCAACAAGCGTCATTTGGAACATGTAACACCACGTGGGTTCCGTCCAATTGCTGACGGTTGCCCCCACTATGAATCTGTTCAAATGATCGTCTGGGTCAGATATACCATCATATGTGCCTATGTTGGACATTTGTTTGGCACTTTTCGGGGCAATTGCTTCCGCAATGTCCCTTGCAAATTTGGACGTTCCCGCATTTGCAACAGTTGGTCTGAAGGTTTTAGAGAAGTCACGTGGGTTTCCACCCGCGATTTTTGGTTTAAAGGTTTCTCCAAAATTTCTTCTGTGGAAATCTGCTTGTTTACGCTTCCGTTTCGCCCTATGGCGCGGGTTTGCGTCACTGTCAGATTCTTCCCAATCTTTATCATACTCGCACTGATTACTCATGTTGAGCTGTTGTCGAGTGCTTCCGATTTCGTCAGCCTGTTGGAGTGAACGTAAGCGTTCATCCAACTCAGCTTGGAATTCCTTCTGACGTGCTTCCGCCCACGCTTTAACTTGATCAAGTGTTTGGCGGGGGAGCCTCGTCTGTTGTCTCCAACTGGGTATCGGTGAATCCCAGGGGAGGATTATTTACTGCACTTGCCCCGGGTTGGGTAACCGGGGTAGTGTTCGTAAATATTGTGTACTCGCCGGTGTTCCCCCCAGTAGCTGGGGTTGTGGTTACCGGAGTTTCTTGGTCACTCGTTGGCCTTGGCACCGGAGTAACCTTAACCATCTTTCCAGAGGTTTTGAAAGAACTGAAAATTAGTTCTAGCTTTATGCACGGATGGCGCCAATGAAGAAACACTAAGTGACCCCGGCAGATTACGGATAATCTTAGGGTCAAGTAGATGTTTCCCACGAGGGTTAGGTCCGACAAAGATGGTTATTCTTCTGATGACCTGCAAAACAGACACCGTAAGCTCGTCACTAAGAAGGGGGGTACCTCCTTGTGACCACCCTCCGGCGTGAGAATTAGACTAGATTGCTCTGAATATAAATGTATATTAAGAGAAATGGCTAGAGCAGATAAGATATGTGATGGTATAAGATAGTATATGATACCGTTCCAAGGTGTTGGAGTATTTACAGCCGAAGGTAGGTTTCCAAGCAGGTACAGCCAGCTGTATAATATTCCTTTTCTACCAACTGTGGGCTACGCACGTGCCATGCTGGTGGTTGGTGGGTAGGCAGCGGCTGATAGTGACATGGCCGGCTGTGTACTATTCCTTTTCCACCAACTGCAGGCTATGTACGTGCCACGACAAAGGTTGGTGAGTAGGCAGCGGCTGATAGTGACATTTTGTACTAGAGCGTGCTCCTCGTCGTACTGTTGTCAGTGAGCTGTCACCCTGTGATTGGTTCATGGGCTGCTTTGGTCAGATCTTGTCTATTTTGTCCATACCTTGGCAGGTATAGTACAAAAGATCCTCCAAAAGCGTACGGACTGGCTCATTTGGGCGAGAGTATTCCCGCCTTGCTCATTCCTTCGTCAGGTGACATTACTGAATTATTGAGAGTTAGTGCCTTGTGCGTGTAGCCTTGCTATTAGTGTGGGTAGCTTTCCCTGATGGCTTGTATTCGCAGCTGCGGGAACAGGCGGGGTACTTCACCATTGGGAGGCTTTTCCTGCGGGAACAGCTGGCGTACTGCGCGTAAGGTCTTCATCTCTCTGAGCATGGTGGGTCCTGCGGAACCAGTTGGTCTTTGCGCAGACGTCCCTCTTCAAGGTGAGTCTTGCGGGTCCAACTGGGCCCTGCTGGGACCTACCTCTTCATCCACAGAAATACACGGCGGGATTTTGAAAACTCTATCTTAGAATAGGAACTTAAATGAGTATAACTTATAGGTTAAAATTTTACTTACATTCGTTTTCTAGTATACTGAAGGTTTTTTATAGAAGCTTTTGTTGTATATGAATATATAGTTAATATATGTATTATAAAACATTTAAAAAATTCATATATTTCCAATTTCTAGGGTCCGGTTCTATACGACAAGTTTTGGGTATAAACCGTAAACCAAACCGTTCACTACGGTTTAAAACTTTTGAAACCGGCCAACCGAAAGGTTTGAAAAAAAACAACTGTGAAACCAACGTTTGAATGGTTTCACGTTTTTATACCGAGTCGTGAACACCTTAATGTCACATAAGAAAAAAAAAATATGTTTTTACAAGTTATGTCACTTTTTTGTTCAAATTTAACATGTAGAGGGATTTTAATGTGCAAAAAAATGTTGAGGGACTTTTATGAGAAAAAACAGAAAGTGTATTGGTTTTTTATGGTATTTGCCCTATATTTATAAACTTTGTTTTCATTTTCATGGTCTCTTCAAATTCAAAACTTGTTTATTGCCATACAGTGGCGGATCTAGACATAAATCTCAGAGGTAACGTTCAAAAATTTTTTTTTTCGTATTTCATACAATGTAAACGAAAAAAATAGAAAAACGATACTTGGTTTGCGAATTTCTTCTATTAGGTTTTTGAAAGCCTAAAATAGAGCCATTACATGTTCTTTTACTTTATTGAACGTTTCTCTTTCGATTGTACAAATTAAAGTATTGTTCAAATACTCATCACTCATTCTCTTACACAAACCAATATTGATAAGCTTCATTTTAGAAAAACATATTTCAATGGTCGTGGCTGTAATCGGAAAAACCAACGCTAGCTTTAATATTCAACAAATCAAAGAAAAAGTGGTGTGCTTTCTGGTTTCCTCCATTACAAGAGCAAGGTCACGCATTCATCCAATTTTTAAAATTTATCATCTTCCTTTAAAGTGTGATAAAAGACCGTACGATTACTCGAAATACACCTCTTTATTCATTACCAAAATCATTCAGATTCATTTCTGAAACTGCCACTATCTTTGATATATATGTCAAACTTGGAAATCGAATCTCAAGATTTAAACCATACATATTTTATAACAAACTAGTTGAGACCTCATTAAGAGCATGTTTGGGATTGAGTTTGAAAAATGCTTATTCACTTCTTCAAAAAAACTATGTTTAAAAGCTAAGATTTGGGGCCTTTAAAAGACTGTATTTTAACCCTTTCAAAAAGATAAAATAAAAAGGATTTTCGTGATTGGTAAACACATTGTAACTTATTTCCTTTTTAAAAACATCCGTAAGCATTTTTCAAACTCAATCACAAACATTCTATAAGCCTCTAATTCTATTTCCAAGTTCTTGAATTTGCATATCCAAAACTGAATTAAAAATTTCGACCTCAAAATGATGATTCTGTTGAGCATGTTTCTGTTTGATGTTTATCGTTCAAACAAAAGAAAAAAAAAATTATTGATTTCTATTTGCTTTGCGCTATAAATTTGTTTGGGATTTTTATTTGATTTGAACTTTTAAAAAATGATGATTCTGTTGAGCATGCTTCTGTTTAATATTTTTCGTTCAAACAAAAGAAAAAAAGATTAGTTGTTTTTGTTTGCTTTGAGCTATAAATTTATTTGGGTTTTATTTAATTTGAACTTTTAAATTGGTTGGCCTTTAAATAAGTAGGGCTAACGTAATATTTTTTTCAGGGCTAGCGAAATACGAAAATCGACCCAAAAGGAGAAAAAAATTTGCACGCAACTATTAAGTACATCCGTCACTAGCCATACACATTAACAATAACTAGTAATTCATATACTCCCGATATATATTTTGTTAGTTTGTAAAATTGTCTAGAAAATCGTTTTTTTTCTCTTCCAATTTTTGCTCAACCCTCGGTGAAAATATAGCCTGAACACTAATGACAAGTTGATCATAAACATTTGTAAACTCATTTTTGTTTTAGTGCGCTTTCAAACATTTTGCACGTCGAACTCCACCCAGTAGGCATGTCTTAACTCGGACATAAAGTGGGAATTCGTTTTGCAATAAAAGTTTTCATATTTTGTATATGTAAAGGATGGATATTAGTGGCTATATCATTAGGACCATTATGGGTAATTAGAGGTTTACTTAAGACAAATGAGAAATTAGAATATGCATTTATACAGGTTACGAAGTGCGTAGTACACACTTGATCAAAACTATTATAAACTATCCCAACCCAACTCAACCCAACCCAACCCAACCCAACTATTTATTAAAAAACTTCTCTCTTTCATCTATACAACCCAACCCAATTCAATATTTTACTCACTATCACCATCCAACCTAAACCAATATGTTATTAAATAAAAATGCTTCATTTTTCATAAAATTTATATCAAAATGTTCAATATTTTTTATTAATAATACCATGACGTTGCATTTTTTTAAAAAAAAAGGTTACAAGTTTTACTTTTCATGAAAAAACCAAGTTATATAAAAGTTTGGTTGCAAACTTAGGTTGCTAGAACAACCTAGATTGCAACCGGTTATGGATAAAAAAGAATTTCTAATTTTTAAATTAAAATATTTTTTTGTCTTTTTGTGCCACCTTGCAACCGGTTGTGATAAATGATTACCATAGTGGATAGTTAATAAGAACTTACACTTAATAGTGAGTGAAGCTCAATGAGCAACAAGTCTCAGGCAGCACCGCCGGTATTTATGGAGATTATAATCACCAATGGTAGTTATATAACTACCAATGGTTGGTATGACTGTTGTATAACTTCCAACTATTCAATCCCTGTATAAGAAATCGATTTCGGTATGACTTCGGAATTGCAATATTACACACTTCGAATTTTTCATTGAGAAGAACTTCTCATTCTTTGAGAAACTTTTGTCTTATCCGATTATTAATTACATACTACGCGGAATACTTTAATCTGAACCAAATTGTCCGTGATTCAGAAAGACATCCAGTCACAAATGAAGTCCAAAACCACTACACTAGTGACCATATCTTCCTGTCATAATTTGAGACAGATTGCTTAGCAAAATAATTAAATTCCTAATCTTGAGACATATCTTGTCTGCCGCAAGTGCCGTAGTAGTGTCGGTTAATTAAGCAGGAATGGAAAGATATGGAAGGTGGAAGCAGCATCTTTATTAGAGGGAAGATGACGGACAGCCAAAATCCAAGAACAAAGCAGCTGTGGGGATTAATAAAACAGTGAAAAGACCATTTTTAATCAACTAAACGATGGTTTTGCTGATATGATATCCATGTGCGGTTTCATCCTAGCTGGACCCTATATATGTCTAAACATTTTTATATGCTTAATGCATTTTGGGGATGGCTATATGTGGGGCATCATTTCATGGACATATCTTGCATTCTAGTTCACTACTACTACTACTACTTTTTATTTGTTTATGTATATAATGCGACACGAGTGGTTCATATATTCCAAGCTAGAAGACCACTTTATTTTTGTGGCTGAAACCTTATTTCTCTATGCACATTCGATATGGAATCTTTTGCACTTTCGACTTGTACATCTTTTTTTCTAGGATTGCTACATGAATGGCGGTGGAGTTGTCTGTCCAATTTAGTCGAGACAATACATTCTTTATAGTGAAGCGTTATGTTATGACTATATCTAAGAAAGTCGTCCATTCATTTACTTGCCATGCGTTATACCTGGTACGTGGTGAATGGATTTTTTTAAATAGTTAATATTAATTACTTTTTCTAAACATTTTGTTGTTAAATAATGATTAAATTAATTAACACCAAACAATTAATATATTAAATAGTAAATCGCTCACTAGCATACACTCACGGCGCCCCCTCACCTCAAAGATATGTAAAGTATGCGTATGTGCTTGTTACCATAGATTTATAACCCTCTTCATACACACGAAATCAACTTTCTCGTTTAACTTTCCATGCTAGTCCACATCATATTTGTAACGAAATATTATTAGTATGCTAGATCTCAAATGCCATTGACATCTAGTGGGAATGTTGTGAAGAGGAAGAAGGGACAAATATACTGAGAGTGGATCTATGTATTTATTGTAAGTTTCATATGTCGCTAGAAGTTTATGTTATGTAGTATTTGATATTTATTTTCTACGTCTTAAATATAGTTGTCCAAGTACACTGATGACATAACCTTTGGGGGGTTCTTTATGCTCCAACCCAACCAACCCGTGTTGTAGATTGCATTTGAGATAATAACTCATTAAACCCGCATAAAGTTAGCATACGCCTCCTAAAACGAGATTTATCCCATAATTAGCTTCGTAGATCAGATGGCAGAACCAAATAAAGTCGGGTTGTAAATGATCGATTTCATCTGACATCAAGTTGGATCTCAATCACAGGGACCTCTAACAAAAGTAACAAATATGGGAAGTCAAGATATTTAAATCAGACCGGACCTTATCAATATTACTCAACCTCAGTGGTAAAGTGCTAAGGATCTCAACAGTATGCAGATCTGTGACATAAACTAAGGTCAGAGTTATAATTTTATCCACTATAAACAAAGAGCCGGCTAACGGTTGGTTTAGAGAGAAAACTAATGATGAAGAAACAGTATGCACTCTAACTCCACTCTTAAAGGTATTATTAAGTCTTTCTTAACAAAGAAGGAGCCACGTTATATTCACTCTCAACTACTCACTCTCTTTGAATGGATACTGCTTACTACATCTTTCAAAAGATACTTATTTTACGTGTTGGAAGTTTGGTCACAGAAAACTTCGCACCCTCAGTATACAACGAGACTACCAATTGTTTGTTTTGCATGATAAAGTAAACTCCTGGAGTTCAAGCCGCATTGCTATTTTAGCTCCAAGTCTATAGTTATGCGGATACTGATGAGAAAGGAGCGAGCCAAAACAGGGGCAAATGAGTGCGCAATAATTTCCAAAATTTTGGCTGGTCGGTTGATGGCCCATTCAATCCCAGCATTTTCAAAGAAGACAACTTGTTTAGTAAATAACTAGGTTAGGGCCCGTGTGTCGTGTGATACACGGGTTGATCAAAAGAATTAACACAAATACCATTTTTAATAACTATAAAACAAAAAAAAAATTATAAAAATAAAAGCAAGAACAAATATATATCGTATACAAAGTATAAATAAAAATATAAAATCAAAATTTCATAATTTTAAAATTGTTAACCATAACATTAACCATTATTGCCATTCATAAACTTACTCAAATGTCAAATAACCAACAACCCGTTACAATAACACCGGCACAATATTACCGGGAACCTCAAAGACAAAACAAACATAAATATTGTTTTTAGACTCACCCCAACAAATCTATTTTTATCTTCTTAGGAACTAACAGATTTTTCTTAACTTCCGGAATGTCACCCTGAAAGATCTTTTACCTTGGTTTAATTAGTTGAATTTGAAATTGTGTCATGTGCATTTTCATAAATTTCTTCGAGGTTCCTTTCTAAATTAAAAGTGGGAGAAACTACACAACTTGTGTCACCAATTGATATAAGAGTAGAACTATTCTCACCTATGAATGATATCTCATTGAAAAAAATATAACATTAATAAAAATGTTGTGACAATGGCATATAGGAGGTATTAAACGTACCTTTTAAAATATTTCAAATATCGCATTCTTATTGACGGCGTCTTACGACCGATTAACTCCATTGCTAATCTGGTTTGATTTAGATATCTCAACCTTTCAAGTAACAGCAATCACAACCACCACCTGAGGAGAGGTCATCATAACCCCGATGCATCAGTGGACTACGACTTCTGCTTCTACTTCTCCTACGCCTCCCAAATTACTGTTTCCTAAACTCCATAAAAATATGCAATAAATGCATTAGTGAAAACTAAAAGTTGAGAGATGAATGTGAAGGGTATAAAAGTGAACTCACCTGCTAATCTTTTTCAGACGCATAAAGTTGTAATAACCACCTCTTCAAACATATACCAAATTAATGTTTTCTTAACACATGTTTTGACCCAAAATCGTTTTACTCAATAACATATTAACCCAACCATAAACAAAAAACATATAAACGAGATTCATATTAAAAATCAATGCTAACCATAAAAGGTTTATAGTATAACCGATTAGTTACCATATTTAAAGCTAAATGTATCATAATATCAAGAAATGTTAAACCAGCATAAGACAAATAGTTTCATAGATTTGTGCTTGTTGTATCATGATTCTAAGATATCTTTTACCGTAAAAAAAAACATTTTAGGGTCCCAAACTGTCCTGCAACCAAACTTGGGGCAAATCTATAAAGCTGGTCCCCATGCTGTCGGTGTGGTGATATGGAGAAGACCCGTGATTTTAAGATATATATTACCTAATCAAGTTTTGACTTAGAAATTATAACACAAACAATATCTAATTCAAAGCTACCCACAACCAAAAATTGTAAGACTACTATAATTGAAAACATTGAGTTTTTGATCAATGACACATTTTTAACATTTGTAAGCTACTTAAAAAATAATAATAAAATTTACACCAACACTAATTTAAAGCTAAAAACAAACCAATTTGAGATAAGAGATAAACCTTTCAGTGGGATCTAAAACATCTTGATCATCTATAAACTCAATGTAGCTCCTAGAGATTGATTGTTTAGCGTGTTGTTCCTGCTCCATCTTAAACATGCGGATAAAGCTCATTTGAATTAGAAGTCTTCAAATTGGTTATACATGGACAATCACAAAAAAAATGTAAATAAGAGCTTATAAAACTCTGCATTACAGTATACATCCTTATAATTAACAATTTTACTAACACAGATAACACTTAAATCATATAGAAGCAAAGGGATGCCAACACCAAAAAGATTGGTAGATAGGGTGCGGAGGTGGATAACCCATGAACGAAAATCAAAGTGAAAGAACAACAAAAATACAATATAAAAACCTACCGAAATCGATTGAGAATCGTTAATGAAAGGAGATCGATTGTGAACATTAGGTTTCTCGCGATCAATCGACAAACATTAGATTTCTGATGAATGGGTGTTGAATAATCCACAAACATTAGGGTTAGACTGGATCACCAGAAATCGACAGATGGCGATTAATTTCATTGTTAGGGTTATAAGGCTGAAGGATGGATGAAGAGGAGCCGCGAAGATGGAGTTTGAAAAAGAGAAAAGAAAGGAAAAATTAAATAATTAAGGAAGATAAATAAGAATTAAAGAAAATAATAAGAAAATTTCACCAGTAAAAATGAATAGTTTTGATAAAAAATAAGAGGTTGTTTAAGAATCCACTCTTTTATTATATAAATAAATATAAATACGAGTTTCTTTTGTTGAGAGGTGTCATGTGGTAAATAGTCAAATTACTTGGTATGCTTATAATCGAATGGATTTAATTTAACTTAATTGTATTAAATTAACTCGATTATACTAAATTACTAATCTTAAAAATTAAAGGGCATTGAACCGATAATACTTGGTGGTGTGCCAATGAGCTGGTGGTGGAGCGGTAAGGGAAAGACTTGATGTTCCATGTGCCCAGGTTCGATTCTTGTCCCAACATTTAGTTTTAACGGTATCAGGGTGTTGAAGGGAGACTAGGCGAGTATGTGGCGTTCACTAGATGGATTTTTAACTAAACTAGTTTTATATCATTGCACTGTCGTGCATTCGAGCGAGTATTCACGGGTGTTCGCCTTAGGTAAGAGTTTTCCCGAGATCGAAAGGTGAGTGTATCCTGATATGGTGAATTTAGCATGCAACCCATTTGGAGTATTCGTTGACTGTTCAAAAAAAAAATACCTGATGATGTAACAAATTCTCCATTCTTAAAGGTCGAGGTTTCAAATCCTAGCATAGACAAATTAGATGTATTTAAGATTAGATTATTAGTTGTTAAAAAAAAGTAACATCCAGATACAATTTGATTATCTCGTTTATTTTATAAGTGATATTTTTCACAGAAAGTGAAAATGTACATCAACTTATAGAATAATATTTGGATTATTGAATTTTAATAACCCCAAGTATCACATAATGGCCTATGTTACTCCCAACTAACAAGTTAACAATCACCACTCTATACTTTAAATCTCGTGTCACTCCTCAAACTAACCTGGTTAGTTTTGGGGTAAATATTTTCATTCTGCCAAGTTGAAGGTGATATGGAAATTTTATTTAACATAAATCCCAACATCTTCTGTCATTATTTTTGGCTACTCCACCATTCCCGGTCATCATCCCCTGCCACTCCACCATTTCCGGTCATCATCCCGTGCCACTCTACGATTTCAGGTCATCATCCCCGGCCACTCTGCGATTTCAGGTCATCATCCCCGCCCACTCCACCATTTCCGATTATAATCTTTGGCCACTCCACCATTTCCGGTCAACATCTTTGGCCACTCACTGGCACTCTCAACCGTCATATCTACTCCTTCTTACCCCGGGGCGGACTTACATTGAAGTTTGGGGGTGCACGGGAACCCCTCGAGTTCCGAAATTATAGTGTAATGTTATATATAAAATCTGGAGTGCACCCCTTATAAAATTGAAGTGCACCACCCTAAACAAGCTAGAGGATTGGTGGGGTGGTTAAGACGCCGGATGTTAACACAGATGTCTCATGTTCGATTCTACTGCTGGACGTTTTGTTTGGCTTTTAATTTATTTTACTTTTTGTTAACATGGTCTAAGATTTGTTTTAATATTTTTAGGGTTCAAACACAGCCCATAGCAGTCGCCTCCTCTCCTCCAATCCACGGTTTGTTCACTTCACTTGGTTTATAATCTTTATGTGAGGGTATGAATGTGTTGCTTTGGATAATATTGAAGGAATGAGCTAAAATTATTGAAACTGATAAGAAGCTTTCTTTCACTTCTATAAAAAATGTTTTAAATGCTACTGGTTAGCTTCTAATTATTAAGTGATTACCGTTATATGCAGTTTGAGAATCATACCATCCATGTTTGAGATAATACTACAAAGCAAGGCAATGTGAAAGAAAGTAAATTAAATAATACTTTTAAAGTTTTTTCTTTATTTGTTTTTCTGATTGATTTTCTCTTAGTCTAGGCCTTATTTAATTGTTTAGTTTATTATTTTTTTACTAGTTTGATGCTTTTTATATTAAAACTGAATTCGACATGCATGTATTTGTGTTTCTTAGTTTCTTGCAAGGTAGTGTGGCGCACTAACATCTTACACTTATGCAGTTAATCTTACACTAATATCCTCACACTACTTGAAAGAAAGTTAAAAGAATGATTTGAGCTTATTTTTTCTGTCTTTCTATTGCACTTTGACACTTTGCATATAAGAAAAGGTAGAACTCGTAAAGTAAGCATTTATCATATCATTTTTTTTGATATTTTGTTACTTTGATTTTTGATAATTCCATCTTATCTCATGCAAACCTTTAGCATTTTGTGCAATTTTCTACATGACATGGGCACAAACACAATGAGATTTTCTCAAGAACACAGACTGTTTTTCGGCTGTGAAGCACGACTTGACTCAATTTGTAAATATGTTTTATGTAATTGTTTTTATTATTTGCACAATTTGACCCATACCAGGATTAGACTAAGATAAAGGTGATGAATTAGTTGTTGAGAAACTATTAATAATATCATGAAAAGGCCTCGATCTTAGAGTTAGCTTTTGTATAGATGCAAAAATATATAATGAATTTTTAGCATAAAGAAATAGCATGTGATGAACCTTACCTGAATCGTTAAACTGACCCGAATTTTTTTATCTTCAACTATATGAAATTAGAGCATCTAACAACTGTGCACCCCCCGGAAAAAATTTCTGGATCCGCCACTGTTCTTACCCATCTTCGATCTCCAGAAGCCTCGAACCAAGGCACCTCCGCATGTTCACGTTTATTCGACGAGCTTACTACACCCCGACAGCTTGCCGGAAAACCTGCAACTTGCCGAAAATGTGCGAAGTCGTCGGAGATGGCTTCTAATGCCAATGGTCTCTAGATATGATGAACGATGGTGGTGATACGTTTTTAACGACTAAAAAAGTTGCCAGCGAATGTTTCTGGAGAGCTGACGGAGGTGTGGTAAGCTCATTGAAAAAATGTGAGGAGGTGGTGATGGCTTGGTGTGGGGATTTTGAAGGCTGGAGATGTTTAAGAAGGAGTGAAGAGGTTAAGGGTGCCAACAGATGATATGGTGGTAGAAATGTTCGTCCGAAAAACTGCAACTAGCCGGATAACCCGGTTAAACAATTTTTTCATTTTACCCCATCAACTTACAAAATGAAACCTTTTCCCCAAAACTAATTAACTTACGTTAGTGTTTGGTTACTTGGAGAGTGACACAAGATAACAAGTTTAAAGTATAGAGTGGTGGTGGTTAACTCGTGAGCTAGGAGTGTAACAACCAACATGTGAGAGGAATGTTGGATGTTTTAAAATGATGGAGGAATTGACATATGTCTTGCATGTAGAGAGATAAAATATATATTATTACTTTTATACCATTTTTTCTTTGGTCCCCACTAGGGCTGTAAACGAACTGAATGAACACGAACAAGGCCTTGTTCATGTTCGTTCGTTAAGAAAATAATGTGTTCACGAACGGTTCATGAACACATACTGAACAAGATTTTATGTTCGTGTTCGTTCGTTAAGGAACTTAATGTGTTCACGAACGGTTCACAAACACAAACGAACACAAATAAAATCGGCAGAGCCTACAGATTGAGATCGATGTATTCAACAATGTGAATAATGAAAATCTGTAAACGAATCGAATGAACACAAACAAGAGCGTGTTCGTTCATTTAACTTTAAAAGAACACAGACACTAAATCGAACAAATATTTATGTTTATGCTCATTTATTTAAAAATGGACATTTGCATTCGTTTGTTTAAAATCTAAACGAACATAACTGAACAAAGATAATCGAACAAGTATGGACAAATGTAAATGAACATAAATATAAACGAACTTATATGAAAACACTTAAATGAACACAAATTAACAAATACAGATAACCTATTCAAATAAAAAAAACATAAATAAATAGATATAAACGAACGTTCATGAACATAAATGAACGAACGGAACATGTGTTCATGTTCATTCGTTTAATTAAACGAACACAGATTTTTTGTTCATGTTCGTTCGTTATTAAATAATCGAACATAAATGAACTTCCCGCTGAACGGTTTACGAATAGTTTACCGAACGTTTGGTTCATTTACAGGCCTAGTCCCCACTTAGCATATGTCAATTAGTTATGACTTCTCACACTTCTCATTTTTGTTGGCATTTGTAGAATAACTCAACCCTGCTTTCTATAACATCGTATTTATAATTTCAAATTAATATTTTAACAATATAAATAGTTATAGCATGATAGGAAATAATATAAAGATATGTTATAACATATATAATTGTAGATAAGTTAGACATTAATAATCTAAATAAATTATGACCTATAGATAAAAGGTCTTGAGAATTAAGCGTGTAACCGAGGCTGCTATGATGATTCATTACAAAACTGAAAAGACTGCTATAATTAATTATGAATTTATAAATAGTGTTGTGCGAGCGACGTCTACTTGTCTAGATGCACACTAACCCTCAATCAGAAAAAGAAGATATTTTCTTTTTTTTTTTTGTTTAGAAAGGAATTAAAAGAGAACTAATAGCAAATGATAACCTTTTTCCTAAATAGAAAACACTAATATATGTCCAGTTTTATCTCTAACACACACACACACAACAGCAAGAAAAAAAAACACATGTATCAAGTCACATATTAACCTATGGGATGGCGGTCAACTGGTAAAGACAAAGTCTTTGAAACACCTAGGTTTAGGAGGGATGCCTTGGGTTAAAGTTTCACAGACGATAATGATCGATTAAATAAATTTACCGTTCAAAAAAATATCGCATATTAACGTTAAATCATAAATACATGATAGCACTAGCTATGTCACCAGTTCGATACAAACAGTATATAAAACGACCTTCCGAATTTCGTGACTCAACAGTCTGGTCAAGAGTTGGTGAACTACAGTTGTGAACAACTACATTTGTTGTGATATTGATTGCCATGGCCGGCCTATAGGGGGGGAGTGGGTGGTCGACGGCCTCAGGCCCGACACCCCGTTAAGCTCGAAATTTTTATTTTTTTTAATTATATATATTTTTATGAAAAACGATATATATATATATTTAATGTTAAACTCAATTAGATAACAGTTAGATTGGTCTAGTGGCAAAAGGCATGATTCCCAATCAAAAGGTTATGGGTTCTAGTCTTATTTGAGATATGTTTAAGCCTATTTTTATACAAAAGTTTTTTATATAACCCAAATCATAACCAAATAAACCAATTTAAAAATTAAATTGTTTAAACCCAATAAAATATTTCTTTACTTAAGGCATAAAATATTTTTCGCCTTCGGCCCAAAGTTTTTTTTTTCAATTCTCAGAGCCGGACCTGTTGATTCCGGACCTGTTGATTGCATAGTTGTACAACAACATGTTGTGAGTTGCATATGGGGCGAGGACCCGGTCTTCACTTCCAATTAAGATTGAAGGCGTGCCTAGAAAATAGATGCCCTTTGCCTAACTATAAAAAAATATAACAACTTCTTTTACATTATCTATTGCATGGAAACTTTACACCTAATGACTTTAAAGACCTTCATAATACCTTAACTGGCTTTAATTATTTTACTGTTTATTGGCCCAAATCACATGTTTGCTTAGACTTTATAAGTCATTGAGATTTATCAGAATTCTGAAATTTGTTAGTAAGTTTTATTATTCCATATCTTGATATATACTTTTTGCAAATTAGCTTTGATTTACAATCATTTTGCGAATCTGTGAATCTAAGAATCTGTCATGAACTTATGAATTACAATTATGAAACCGCCGCATGGATCATGATATATCTTACATATATAGTTGTGCAATATGTTTTGAGACTAAACTCGATATGGGGTGTGATAAAGGGCTTCAATTCCAATCAAGATTAAAAGTATCACTAGAAAATGAGATGGGAGTATGGGACAAAAGTAACAAACTTCAATTTTACAACATTTGTTGGGACAAAGAAAACCTTAGTTATCTCCGATGTTTTAAAAATCGGTTTTTTACTCGTACCGGATTGTGCTAAAAAATAGTACAACCAGTTGAACCCGGTTATACCGGGAGGTTCAACCGGTTAAACAGTTTACCTTATAATTTTCTATAAATACAGCTTTAACTCCAAAAATAACCCAAAAGTAAATGATTTCATAACAAAAAATAATCCAAAAGTTAATCCATATTAAAAAAATAATACAAAAACACTCAATTTTTAAAAAGGCAGTCCTAAAGTTTACACGCTTGAATATTAATTGTTGGGTTAAAAGTAATTTTGATAAAATATGAGCCGCAAATATCAAAAATTTCTTGGACATAAAACCGGTTTGCCGTTAAAAATCGGTATTTTAGAAAAAACCGCCGATACGATGTTCTAGTAAACCGGCCAAAAATACCGGCCTGATGCGCGAAATCCGGTTTAACTGGTTCAACCGGCCGGTTTGAACCGGTTTTTAAAACAGTGGTTGTCTCTGTGTATACGTTCCTATTTCCAAAACCATCCAACAAAACTATATTCCATTTTTCACCTATGTTTTATTCACAACGTGTCTTTAAAGGGGTGGATGTGGCTCATAATCAGGGGAGCATCCGTTACCCCTCAACTTTTCGTCAGTAGTGTAATTTTTTTTTTTGGTTGGTTTTCGTATTTCGTTACCCCTGAAAAAATATTATGCTACCGCTATTTGTTTAAAGACAACCAATTTAAAAGTTCAAATCAAATAAAGCTCAAACACATCCCAAAGCAAATAAAAACAATTAACTTTTTTTTTCTTTTATTTGAGCTAGAAACATTAAACAGAAACAAACTCAAACATAAATAGTCTCAATAGAATCATTATTTTTTAAAAGTTCAAATCAAACAAAGTTCAAACAAAGAAGCAAATAGAAACCATTAACCTTTTTTTCTTTTGTTTGAACGAGAAACATCAAACAGAAACAGACTCAACATAATCATCATTTTGAGGTTGAATATTTTAATATGGTTTTGGATACGCAAATTCAAAAACTTGGAAATAGATTTGGTGAGTTTGTTAGAAAATATGTTAAGCTTTGAATCTTAAGATTCGTTTTTCAAGTTTAACATATCTAAGACAGTGACATTTTCGAAAATGCATCCGAATGATTTTAGTAATGAAGAAAGAGTGTGCATTTAAGTGATCGTACAACATTTTTTCACACTTTTAAGGAAGATGATAAATTTACAAAATTGGGTGAATGTGTGACTTGCTCGTGTAATGACGGGAATCGGAAGCACACCACTTTTCCTTTGATTTATCAAATATTTAAGCTAGCGTTGGTTTTACCGATTGAACCTCAACATTTGAAATATGTTTTTTTTATAAATGAAGCTTATCAATACTGATTTGCGCAAGCGAATGGGTGATGAGTATTTGAACAATGCTTTTTATACAGTCGAACGAGAGGCGTTTGATAAAATAAAAGAACAAGGTGTGGCTCGATTTCAACCTTTGAAAAACCTAATAGGAGAAATTTGCATCCCATGTGTTTAAATATATTTATCGTGTTTATATTTTCGTCTAGTTTATATTATATGAAATTAAAAAATTTAAACGTTACTCCTGAGAGTTATTTCTATATCCACTACCTATTATTCTTTGATTTTCTGAACTAAATACATCACATTAATCAACACTCTCCAAGATTTAAACATTTAACACTTGAATTAATTTTGATTGTGAGGCACACCACTTACCTAACCGAATTTTACTTTGGGGACCTAGTAATGAGATCTCACATTCATATATAGTTCATTTTCAAACTAACTTGATAAATCCTATAAAACATGACATTTATATAGAACAAGAGGAATAAAATAATTGAGCAAAAAACCAGAAAAGGAAGGGATGTCGGTGTTAATTTAATAACTAAAAAACATATAATAGAATTAGAAAATACAACAACATTTATCGTTTAGCCCTAACTCAGTTAATTTTTATTGTTAAGTCAGGTCATGTGTATATCATATGAGGGCAAATTAGTCATTTTAGTTATTTATGTAAAAAACATAAAATATAATATCGTCATCCCCTTTCACCATCTTGACAAAACTCTCTAGCCACCGCCGCCGCCACCACATGCCGGCCATCGCCACCACCCACCGTAAAAATAATATCATATCCTAATATTCACAAACTCCAACCTGGACACATCTCTAGAAAAGAAAGAATTAGAGTTAGGGTTTGGTGGGGATTTGGGAAAAAAATGAGGTGAAAGGGTAGGGTAAATTTACAAAGTTGTGGATTCAAGGAATATGTGAGTTATGCTTCTACATCTAATCAAATACCTGAAAATTTGAATTTGAATGTAGATGTATCAAAAATTGTAGATGGTTATGTTCCTACAAAACCTTAAATGACCATCTTCGCTCGGCTTCAGTTCTTCAAGATAAATTGTAGAAGCCAGCTCATCAATGCTCATCGATGGTCGTATCTTGGCCGGAATATCTTACGAGATGTCGGATATGACGATGACGTACCGGAGCTAGGATTTAGAACAATTAGGTCGCCGTTTTTGAACCGAGCGTCTTGCTCCGTTTAACCGGAACAGCTGCCGCTGCCGCCGTTGTGTAGCATGAGGTCCAGACTCCAGAAACTCAGGCTCGTTCCTGGAGGTGTTGAGGAGAGGCTGAACCACCATGGCTTCGGACAAACCTCTGCCGTTCCATTTTCAAAAGAAGAAAAGTTACTTGTATGCTGGATACCGTAGTGAAGAGGGTGGGTGGTGGTGATGGTCGGCTGGCAGTGGTGGCAAGTGGTGGTTGTGGTGTATAATGGTGGTGGGCTAGGGTATTGTGAATAAGAATGAAGATGGAGAATTGGAGATGATGATATTATATTTGTGTTTTTAAATACTTGGGTAAAATTATAACATTACCCTCATGTGTATATGACCTGATTTAACAAGAAAAACTAACTGGGTTAGGGCTAAAGACAAATAATGTCGGTTTTGAAAACGTAAAGAATAAAATAAATTAATTTTAAAGATAATGACGATGATTGAAATTGGATACAAACATAAAAGACAAAATTTATGTAATTCTGTCTAATTTTCATGACTTGGATAAAATTTTAATACAAATATAAAAAATATATAGCCATGACTTCTAAAAACAATGTAGCAATGCATCAAGTTGTCACTTGTTACACCCGTGGGACCCTAAATGGTACCTCATTGCACTTGCGCCCGGAGTGGCACTAAGCTTAATGCAGCGCTTTTAAGAGTCACCTTCATATTTTTTTCACCAAGTGTACCAGGAGCGAACACAGATGGTAGACAAATTTTCTGTTGGGGCGTGCTACATGGGTAGCACGCACTCTTCGTGGGTGCGCGTGGCGTTGACCCGGAGCAGTTGGTCTTAGTGTGGGGCATGGGGAGTCGAGGGGCATGATACTTAGGTGATGACGTGGCGAGCCACTGATGCAAGTGATCGACTTTGAAGGATCTAGGATCACGATGGCGTGATTGTCTAGTTAACTGATGCAAGTAACATTGAATTGCATGGCAAGCTATTCAGTGTGAGCATAGCGTGCAACTGATCAGGTTACGTAGTGTGTGGCGTGTAGCAGATAAGCTACAATGCACGACACGTACACAACTGGTACAACATGGGCATCAAGTCCAACTCACGCAGCCAGTCTCGTACTCCCGTAGGTCCTGTTCCATATATTGAATGAAATATGGGGTACATTAATACATATAGCTTGTTCCAGGTAGGACTTGATTAAATTTGTAATGAATGAAATATGAAATTAAGAGCATGCTTGGGATTGAGTTTGAAAAGTGTTTATTGACTTTTTGGTGTTTTTAAAAAGAAAATAAGTTAAAATGTGATTGGCAATCACCAAAATCCTTTTTATTTTAGCCTTTTGAAATAGTTTAAAAACAATTTTTAAAAGCCCAAAATCCTGGCTTTTCAAAATGGCTTTATGAAAAAGCTAATAAGCCAATAAGTATTTTTCAAACTCAATCCCAAACATGCTCTAAGTTTCAGTCAAAAACTTACATCGCTTAAAGGAGATTAAAACCTATTAATTGCAAGATTAAATTTCTTGTTTATTACAAATTTACAATCTTACATGGGTCTTTAACGAATTGTAATATGTACACTATTTCCGTAAGCCAATGATTTTAATTTTATAGTTAAGTGTTTTTTTTCATATTTGCTACTGTCAACGTATCACACAGGAAGATGTGAGGAATGCACTTAGGAAGATGGAAAGGGCTAAGGCAGTTGGCCTAGACAACATACCGATCTAGGTATGGAAGTGTTTGGGAGATGAAGGAGTTATGTGGTTAACTACTTTGTTTAATACTATTTTAAAAACCGAAAATATGCCAGATCAATGGAGAAGCAGTGTAATAGTCCCTATTTATAAGAACAAAGGAAACGCCCAATGTTGCGGTAATTACAGAGGAATCAAGCTTCTAAGCCACATGATGAAGCTATGGGAAAGAGTTATTGATATTAGACTTAGACGGGAAACTCAGGTCACCATGAACCAATTTGGTTTGATACCGGGACAGTCAACTACAGAGGCAATACACGTCCTAAGAAGATTAATGGAAAAATATAGAGATAAAAAGCGTAACCTGCATATGGTGTTTATTGACCTGGAAAAAGCGTACAACAGTGTGCCACGTCGACTCCTTTGGGATTGCTTGGAGAGTAGAGGTTTTCATGGAAAATATATAAAGATAATTAGGGATATGTATGCTAAGTCTGGAACAAGCGTACGTGCGCCTGTGGGGGATACTGACTTATTCCCAGTAGAGGTAGGCCTTCACCAAGGATCAGCATTGAGCACGTTCCTTTTTGCAGCAGTCCTAGATGAGTTGTCAAAGTTGATTCAGGATACTGTTCCTTGGTGCATGCTTTTCGCCGATGATATCGTGTTGATCGTCGAGAGTAAACAAGATCTAAATATGAGGTTAGAGGAGTGGCGTTTTGCTCTAGAGAGTAAAGGTTTAATGATTAGTCGATCAAAGACAGAGTATCTTTACTGTGACTTTGGTGGGGTAAACGATGATGAAGACACCCAAATCACAATTGAAGGACAGGAGGTTCCGCAGTCAACCAAGTTCAAATACTTGGGATCATTTGTGCAAAGTGATGGGGGCATACAAATGTTTATATATATATATATATATATATAGGGTTATGTTAGAATAAAAACCCACTTGAGTTGTGAAAACTCTAGAAACCTATTCTCAACCACATGTTTTAGTTAAGAGTTAAGTGTCATTTGTACCTATGGTTTGTCCAATTACGCAACTTTAGTACCATCTTTGAATTTATTGCAAATGACTACCTCACTTTTCTAAAACTTGCAATTTTAGTACTTGTTTCTAACCCTGTTTATTTTTTTTATTAAGTTAGGGGCAAATTAGTAATTTCGATTATTTTATTTATTTTCTCTTTTAGCTAAGTGCCATTTTCATACCTATGGTTTGTTCAATCACGCAACTTTAGTACCTTTTTTTGAATTTATTGCAACTAGATACTTTTATTAGTTTTGGATAGACAGACAAACCAAGAGAGGCATTACATTTTAAAATTAAAAGATCATCTCTAACCCTAAATGAAAAAGATTAACCCCCCTTCCCACGCTCATTGATCATTCAAACCATAGCCATTGTTCATCTTCAGGTTCAATGAACTACGACATATTGTTTTGTCCATGTGATTCGCCAACCGTCATTCATCTACAAGTTCAATTGATATTATACTAAGATGTGCGAAGTTGTGTGATTGTTATTTGGCTTGATCCTCCGATGTGTTAAAGAGCTAATGTTATCATACCTGAACTTTGAAAAAAAAATCAATGCACATAAAGAAAATGCACGAGAAATGGCTAAGATGAACTTGAATATTGACCTACTGGCTAGAAGTAAATTGGTAATCAAAAATAAAGACTAAAAAATATGCTATACATTTCATAGTTGTTTTTTTGTTTTTTCATCTTCTATCATATATTTAGTTATCTTTTAATTGTAATATGTAATATGTAATGTCTCTCTTGGTTTGTTTGTCTATCTAAAACTAATCAAAGTATCTAGTTGCAATAAATTGAAAAAAGGTATTAAAGTTGTGTAATTGAACAAACCACATATATGAAAATGGCATTTAACTAAAAGAGAAAATAAATAAAATAATCGAAATTACTAATTTGCCCCTGACTTAACAGAAAAAATAAACGGGGTTAAAAAAAGTACTAAAATTGCAAGTGTTAGAAAAGTAAGGTAGCCATTTGCAAAAAATTCAAAAACGGTACTAAAATTGCATAATTGGACAAACACAAGTACTAAAATGACACTTAACTCATTTAATTAAATATTAAATCTTGTGGTCCACAATTAAAGTTAATTTATACTTTCCCTCTCTTGAAAACACATATAAAAATTAGTAATCAAATATAAAAAAATAGCAAAACATTTTTTTTAAGTTTTTTATGTTTTGTATATGTTACAACATATATTATGTGTGTAAGAAAAAAAAACGATGTTACATAGGGTTTTCATGGGTTTTTATAACTTAAATGGGTTTTCATTCTATACTTTACCTATATACATACATGTATGTATGTATGTATGTATGTATGTATGTGTATATCTATTTACTTTCCAGTTGGCGGTCTCGTCGGAAGCAACCTCTCTATCTTTAGGGATAGAGGTAAGGTGTGCTTACATCCCACCCTCCCCAGACCTTACTTATGATAGCTTAGGCTATTTGTGGGAAATACTGGGTATGATTGATTGATTGTTATTTTTATATTTGTGGTTTGCTTAATTACGTAAATTTTAGTACCGTTTTTGAATTAATTGTAATTGGATACTTGACATTTCAAAAACATGCCATTTTAATTATTTTTTTCCAACCCTGTCTATTTTGTCCATTAAGCTATGAGTAAATAGATAATTTTGTTTATTTTATTTATTTTCTCTTTCGAGTTAGGTGTCATTTTCAAACCTGCGGTTTGTTCAATTACGTAACTTTAGTACTTTTTTTTGAATCTATTGCAACTGAAAACTTGAATTAGCTTTGGATACATAGGCAACCAAAAAAGACATTACATCACATTTTACATATTACAATTAAAATGTCACTAAAATACATGATAGAACAAGAAAAACAACCATGAAATGCGCAACATAATTTTTAGCCTTTTGTTATTGAATGTCAATTTTCTTCCGGCTTCAAGATATTTAAGTTCATCTTAGTTATTGTTCTTGCATTTCATGTGCATTAATTTTGTTTAAAAGTCCGTGTATGATAAAAAAGAAACTCTTTAAAACATCGGAGGATCAAAGCACATTACAAACCCACAACTTCGCACCTTTTATTATAACATCAATTAGGTCAGAAATTGGAGGACCAACATCGGTTAATTAGGTCAGAAGTGAACAAAATTAATGTTTTAGCATGCCTTTCTACCACAACAATAAAAACATCAACCAAGGTTACATGATGTTCAAGATATTCGAACGATCGTTGACGAACTACATGGGTAAAGCCATAAAGGAACACATCATAATTCATTAAATTTAAAGATGAACAATAATTAAAGATTAAGGATCACTAAGCAGGAAATGATATGCCCTTTCAGGGTTAAAGATAACCAGTTAATTATAATATGTAATGCTTTTAATTGCCTACGGTCTCTTTTAAAAAACATAAGATTACTTAAATAATAAATAAATCCAGAACACATTAATTGCAACATTCATCTACTTTCCAAAAAGTCAAGGTGTCTTCATTTAAACCTTTAAACCCCTTTTACTATAAAATTATATATCTCGAGATAACCATCAACACAACTACTTAAAAAACTGATAAAACACATACATAATATTATTATATTATATGCTGTGGGATATATGTGCGTCCTCTTTTCATATAAAACTTAATCCTACTCTCCTAAAGATTCACATCACAGTTCACAAATCACAACCTCCTTCTCCCTAGTTTCTTTCAGTCAACGCCACCGTGCGCCACCGTCACACATGGGCGGAGACGGCGGATGTTCACCCACTTCCAGCAGTGATAATTATAATAACAAGAGAAAGAAAAGAGACGCGGAGAAACCCTACAGAGGGATAAGGATGAGAAAGTGGGGCAAGTGGGTGGCTGAGATTCGGGAACCCAACAAACGCACCCGTATCTGGCTCGGTTCTTACTCCACCCCCGTCGCAGCCGCCCGAGCCTACGACACCGCCGTGTACTACCTCCGTGGCCCTTCGGCTCATCTCAACTTCCCTGACTCCATTGCGGAAGATGGTTATCTTCATGATTTATCTGCTGCTTCTATTAGAAAGAAGGCTACTGAAGTTGGAGCTAAAGTTGATGCTCTTCAACTCCAGAACGGAGGTTCAAACAACCACCACCAGCCGCAGTCGATGGAGGAAGTTTAAGGTGAGATCGAGATGTAATCAAGATTAATGTTTGTTGATATGGATGGTTTTATTTTGATATTTGAAGATAGAAAGCAGTTTATAAACGGAAAGGATAATACATGTCCTTCATCTCAAAGTTTTTTAGTATTTATTACTATTACTATTGTATTAATGTTGTGGTGTCCTCAGCTAATCAAGAAGAAATTAAGATCATAGTTGTAGCTTCTTCATGGCTTTATCTTTCGTTTTTCTCCATTGCTTGTCACTGTCTTACTAAGCGATAGATGGACAATCATACTTCGATTATTTCTTGCCTTCTTTAAGATTTTTGTCAGATGAGTTTTTTTATAACAAGACTTCAAAAAAAAATAGCATAGGCACTTGATATCTCATATTCAAAAGACTCGCTTTGATATTTGAAGTAATTCTAAACAGTGTTAAAACAATATAAGAGAAATTTACGTGTGAAGCCTAAAATTATCTCACTAGGTTATTTTTTAAGGCAGTGGAGAAAACGAGTGTCATAGTGAAAAGCAATGGAGAAACGAAACGTGCATTGTTATGATACAACAAGGATGAGCTCGATATCAGTACCGAAGGCAAAAAATCAATAAAGTATCGATACCGTAACAAAGACAAAAAAATTGGTGAAATACTGGTACCGAGGCCGAAACCTCAAAAATTGGATATCGAAAGTTCACGGTTGAGTACCAGGACCATTTGCTCATCTTTATGACTAGGGCCCGACCAAAGGGAGAGGCGAGGAGGGACACGGCCCAAGGCCTAGTCAACCCTTGGGCCCAAAACATTAAAAATAAAGTGTGAAGCCAATTTTGTATATTGAGTTTTTTGTATTTGTTAGTTAATTACATGATATTAGTTAATTTCATGATATATTATGTTAGCTTTCATTTTACTTACGTATGTTTGGGCCGGGGGCTACCGTAAACAAAAGCCCATTAGGACCCTTGAATAGAAATAAGCATGGCATGCTCTACTATAAATAGTAAGAGCGTGCCCATGCAAAGACAACCTTTTTGCATATATTAGTAACTGTCATCAATTCTCTCTCAACCTTATTTTCTTCATTACCAATTCGGGCAATAATTAAACCAAGCAAGATCTGAAATCTCGATTGACTGTAAGTGATTTCCGCTAGCATAATTGAGATTGATTCAAGAACATGTTTTGATATCCATTATAAGGACCTACAAAAAGTTATATATTTATGTATATAGATTTGTTTTTGATAAATACAAATTGTAACATAGTGGAGTAGGAAAACATGTTTGCTTGTATCCCAAATGCTGAAAAAAAAAAATCCACCCTTAGTGAGTTTTAACCTTTTTTTTTAACAAAATGGACATATTACCAAATAAACTTGCTAGAAATAAGTTTGATTCCACACCATTTTTATAAACTTTTTTTTTACACAAAATGGCTATATTACCACATAAATTGTTAGAAATCCAAATTTTATAGAAATAAATTTGTTTTTTTTATTGATTAATTACTTAGTTATATGCAATTTATCTAATGTTACCATTTAAGTCATAATTTTATCATTACCATTAGCACATTTAAATCATTATTACTATTGAGAACAATATATTAGAGAGTACGAATTACAAAAGATTGACCGAGACCTTTGCTTCCAATAACGCTAGGAGAGGTTCATGACCCGTTTAAGTATATAAATTAGATCATTTTGCTACAATACTTTTATTTTTGTTATTGCTATCACAACTACATAAATAATATAAGAGTTATTAATTAAGTTTATATTTTAGTGGACAGTTTTTTTTTACTTGCCCAGGCCCCATAATTTTTAGGGCTTCACGGTGACGGCTCTGCCTATGATGCACATATGTTAGAGTGCCTATTGATGTCACATAAATTTTATGAAAATTGCATTTGAATAATCTAACTGAAACTTACCTCATATGGAAACATGGTTTCTCCACCTTCTTCAACATCAGATAAATATAACAAGAAAGAAGCAACCTGTAAGCAAGTCAAAATTGAACTCACAATTATTAATAACAGTCAAAAACTAGAGTCAAAAATCAAATTTGGTCAAAACTAGGGTATGGATGAGTCATGTACCCGCTGGCTCTTCTGTGGACCATACTCGGTAGGATTGAAAGCATCATAATGTGAATTATATCTTTGTCCAATCTCATATCTTAAAATATTGAATGACTGCAATAATAATGACATGCTTACATCAAACAGGTGAGTCATAGGTTAATAATTGAGATAATCATGAAAGAATACCTCTCCGTGACTTCTGGGAATCATCGTGGCCCGTTCTATTTTCTTCTCAATGATCTCCAAGATCCCGGTTTTGTCTTCAGATGCACTTATGAACATGCCAGAGCTGGTTCAGTTGAAACAGATAACAAAGAGTATTATTATCTCTGGTGACACATGACTTGCTAATTTAGCTTTCTAATAATATTATTACGAATACCTTGTTCTAATCCCCTTTGTGTTTTCAGCAGTTTCTCCCTTGCGTAAAGCTAAGGTCGAAGGTGCAAGTTTAACCTTTGCCATTTTGATTATGCTTTCACATTGTTCAGCTGTTGCAAAACCGGGAAAGTATTGTGCTCGAGGTGCCCAGCTTAATACCTAATTATAATATTAATCATACAATACCACAAACCTAAGCATCAAAACTTGCTCATTTAGGTCTACTGATTCACCAAGTAAACTGCAGAGTTTACAGATAGCATTATGAAACTGGTGTTCAAGAAAACCGATTAACTGCTAGCCAAAATGATCAAGTTAAGAGTATAGGCTTTTAGGTTTAGTTACATTATGAAATCACTACATGAAGTAGCAAAGGAATAACCATCAAAATAGGCATGGACAATCACATCTTGACACGTAAGCTTCTTGGGCCCCATTAGGCACTAAGGGCCGACTCTAATATCATGTAAACTGAGTTGGCAAAACCTTATTTTTCTATGTGCTGCGATCGAGCTACATAGGCGCCTAAACAACGACAAATGGGCTTTAGTGTTTCCCCACACTTCTTTTTATGTTTCTTGGGAAAGACAATCTGCACAATAATGGTTAGGCTAAGCTGGAGCGGAGCCTTCACCATCAGCGTCTGCAATTTCCCAGGCGTGGGTGGTGAGGCACCACCTTAGCCTAACCATTAATGCACAGATATTGTCTTTCCCAATAAACATAAAAAGAAGTGTAGGGCAATACCAGAGCCCATTCATCGCCATTTAGGCATTTTTGTAGCCTGGTAGCCATTTAATACCTATTTCGAAAATATTTCGGTCTAAAATTCCTATTTTGGTAATTTTCCCATTAACAAACACCAATCAATCAACAATCAATCATACCCTGATAAAGTCTTACCAATAGCAAGGCCATTAGTAGGGTTTGGGGAGGGTGAGATGTAGGCAAACCTTACCTTTATCCTAAAGGATAGAGAGGTTGCTTCCAGGAAGACCGTCAGCTCGATTAACATACATGACATGAGCAGTATAGAAAAATATATATATATGAACTCTAAAACAACATAGAAAGAATAGTAATACAACTATTAATATCGAAAAGTAGTAAAAAAATCAATAAATAATATAAAATATACCAAGATAGTAGAATCTTAGTGAAAAAAATTTTATTTGTATACCTGTGGTTTGCTGCTTCCATCCGTTTGTATACAAATTCGAAACCTTTTAACACTTTGAATACATATTAATTCCAATTGTATCCATTTGTATACAAGTTCCAAACGGAGTTAACCAATGCCGTTAAAACCTCCCCCACATGAGGGTATTTTTGTCTATTCAAATAAAAAATTCCATTGTGATTGCAGGTACATAATGGTATACTGTTAGTGAAAGTTCAATGTGTAAGCCTGCTACATTTTTTCAGTTTAGTCTACTATGTAGTGTATAAAAAAACTGACATTATGCATGAAAATCTGACAATATATTCCTACGATATATGATATGCTTCAATATATATTGCAATCTGCTGCAATATATTTATCACATTTATGTTGAAATAAAAAAAAAACTTAACATTTTGGTAAATGCTTGACTAGGTAATTAGATCAATAATTTAATAGTTTGACCAAAAGGTCAAATGTTGATCATGAACATGTGAACCTTAATTATACAACATTTATGTGTTTTCAAATTGTGTTTAAATTATATCAAAATTGCCTCCTTTTTATACAAATAAATTATGTTCCATTTAAATCTTGTAAACACAGTTTGACTCTTGTCAAACTATTATAGAAAGTCAACTGCTGCTATTTTCTTTGAGTTAGCCTAATTACAACATTATATGTAGGAATGTAAACGAACCAAACGAAAACGAGCATGTTCGTAGATGTGTATTTAACTTTTAGTGAAAACAAACACTTAATCCAACAAAATTTTGTGTTCATGTACGCTCGTTTTAAAATTGAACATGTTCTTGTTCGTTTAAAAAAATGAAAATATTCATGTTCGTTTATTTTCTTTTAAAAATGAACGGTTTTAAGCATAAACGGTTTTATTGGAATAAATATCCCTCATGTGGGAGAGGTTTTAACAGTTTGTTTAACTCCGTTTGAAACTTGTATATAAATGGATACAATTGGAATTAATATGTATTCAAAGTGTTAAAGGTTTCGAATTTGTATACAAATAGATGAAAGCAACAAACCACAGGTATACAAACAGAATTTTTTTTAATATTAGTAATCTTAGACAAACAATAAAACAATAAACGCGAAAAGGTATGGTAGTATACATAAAAGGAGAAAACCAAGACTAAACCCTCTCGCTAGAAAACCTTAATCCTACATCTCTAGGAAGTGCTATTCTCGACCTGAAGAGGTAGGTCCCAGCAGAGCCCAGTTGGACCCGCAAGACTCACCTTGAACAGGGACGTCTGCGCGGTTGGACCCGCAAGACTCACCTTAAACAGAGACGTCTGCGCAGTTGAACTCGCAAGACTCCTGAGGGACGTCTGTGCAAAGACCAACTGGATCCGCAGGACCAAACATGCTCAGAGACGCGACGTCCTTACGCGCAGTACGCAAGCTGTTCCCGTAGGAAAAGCCTCCCAATGGTGACGTACTCCGCCTGTTCCCGCAGCTACGGATACTAGCCATCAGGGAAGGCTACCCGCACAGCAAGGCTACACGCACAAGGCACTAACTCTCAAATAATTCAGTAGTCACCTGAAGAAGGAATGAGCAAGCCGGGAATACTCCCGCACAAAGCCGGGAATACTCCCGCCCAAAACCGGGAATACTCCCGCCCAAATGAGCCAGTCCGTACGCTACTGGAGGATCTTTTGTACTGTATCTGCCAAGGTATGGACAAAAGATCTGACCAAAGCGGCGACAGCTCACTGACAACAGTACGACGAGCAGCACGCTCTAGTACTTAAAGTCACTATCAGCCGCTGCCTACTCACCAACCCTCATCGTGGCACGTGCGTAGCCCGCAGTTGGTGGAAAAGGGAACAGTGCACAGCCGGCCATGTCGCTATCAGCCGCTGCCTACCCACCAACCACTAGCATGGCACGTGCGTAGCCCACAGTTGGTAGAACAGGAATATTATACAGCCGGCTGTACCTGCTTGGAAACCTACCTTCGGCTATAAATACTCCAACACCTTGGAACGGTATCATCATCTTATATCTTCATATATTATCTGACATCTGCTCTAGCTATTTCTCTTAATATACACTTATATTCAAGGGCAATCTAGTGTGATTCTCACGCCGGAGGGTGGTCACAAGGAGGTACCCCCCCCCTTCTCAGTGACGAGCTCACGGTGTCTGTTTTGCAGGTCATCAGAAGAACAACCATCTTTGCCGGACCTAACCCTCGTGGGAAACATCTACTTAACCCCCAGATTATCCGTAATCTGCCCGGGGTCACTTAGTGTTTCTTCATTAGCGCCATCCGTGTATAAAAGCTAGAACGTATTCTTTTTCAGTTTTTTCAAAACTTCTGGAAAGGTGGTTAACGTTACTCCGGTCCCGATGCCAGCGAGTGACCAAGAAACCCCGGTAATCACAACCCCAGCTATTGGGAGGAACACCGGCGACTACACAAATTTTACGAACACTACCCCGGTTACTCAAGCCGGGGCAAGTGCAGTAAATTTTACGAACACTACCCCGGTTACCCAAGCCGGGGCAAGTGCAGTAAACAATCATCCCCTGAGATTCATTGATACCCAGGTAGAAAGACAACAGACGAGGCTCCCCCGCCAAACACTTGAACAAGTTAAAGCGTGGGCGGAAGCACGTCAGAAGGAATTCCAAGCTGAGTTGGACGAACGCTTACGTTCCATCCAACAGGCTGACGAATTTGGAAGCACTCGACAACAGCTCAACATGAGCAGTGAGTGCGAGTACTCGGACGATGATCGGGAGGAATCCGACACCGACGCAAACCCTCGCCATAGGGCGAAAGGGAAGCGTAAGGAAACGGACTTCCAACCGAGAAGGAATTTCGAAGAAACCTTCAAACCAAGGAACGCGGGGGGAAACCCACGTGACTTCTCCAAAACCTTTAGACCAACTGCTGCAAATGCGGGAACGTCCAAGTTTGCAAGGGACATTGCGGAAGCAATCGCCCCGAGAAGTGCCAAACAGATGTCCAACATCGGCACTTATGATGGTATATCCGACCCAGACGATCATTTGAACAGATTCATAGCGGGGGCAACCGTCAGCAACTGGACGGAACCCACGTGGTGTTATATGTTCCAGATGACGCTGGTTGGAGCAGCCAGAGCGTGGTTTGACCGTCTACCGGTCCACCGCATCTACGATTGGGCGGACTTCCAGCAAAAGTTCAGCCAACACTTCAGTCAACAAAGAAAGTATACCGAAGAGCAATGGACGATCCTCAACTGCATCCGAGAGGAAGATGAGTCTTTACTAGACTTTATCACGCGCTTCAATTCAAAGAAGCTAAGTCTGGGCACTATTAGCGAAGATCTTGTTCGCGCTGCTTTCATCCAGGGCGCGAAGGACCCAGAGCTCATCCACACCTTAACGGGTAAAGACGGCATGCCATCCACGTGGGATGCCATCATGACAGCAGCTAAACGCTTCACGGAAACAGAAAAGCAACTGGGTAGAGATCTTCCCCAGAGCACAAACCTCTACACCCAGAAAACAAGAGAAAACAACGTCCTCACCGCCCGACTAAACAAAAAGAGGAAGCTAGGCATTTGGCAGTCAAGGGTAAACTTTGACACCTCATCCAGCTCTCACCCTCGGTTAGGCGGAAAGGATAACATGCAATCGAACCGGAACTTCAGATGGACGCCACTCACCAAAAGCGTCACCGAGATATTCGCCACCGAGAGGCTCCCATGGCCAGAGGCTCCAATTATCCGACAGCGTCCAAACGCTGATCAAAGCAAATTCTGTGACTTCCACAGGACAAGAGGCCACACCACCGACGAATGCTTAGACTTGAAGGACATCGTCGAAGCATTTGTCAGAGATGGGAAACTCACGCACCTCGTGGCGTAATGAACGCTGAGCAGGCTAATGCGTGTAGAACCCCAGTTGGGGAAAACACGAATGAAACTGCAGCTTCAATGTTGGAGACTACATACTGCGTAAACAACGAGATTCCGAACCAGGTGAATATCGGCTCGAAAGGCTCGATGACACCCCCATCTCAAGAACATGGAAGGGAGTTCAATTACACAGGTTGCATGAAGATCAATTCCAAACTTGTAAAGAAAAGGCCCAGAGCCACTTCTAATGGAAATGATTCTCCTTATCACATTGACGCTGATGGTCTTACATTTATACTTATGAACTTTCCTCACTGATATGCCGGTATTCACCGCATAAATGTGAAAGGAAGTCGTTGCGTGTGGACGGCGGCAAAACCCGCATAAACACAAAAAACGGCAAAAATTTGTAAGAGATGAGGACAACCTTCACGCAGGTCAGTTATAGGTAAAGTTTGGTCATCCCACTAAATGAAAGTGACGGTCCTACCCGCACAATCATGATAGAGGAAACTGAACATTAACCTATTGACAACCGCGCGTCGAAAGGTTTAACTTATTCAAAACACTGATATGCCGGTATTCACCGCATAAATAAGTGGGGAAGTCGTTGCGTGTGGACGGCGGCAAAACCCGCATAAACACAAAAAACGGCAAACCTTCACGCAGGTCAGTTATAGGTGAAGATTGGTCATCTCACTAAATGAAAGTGACGGTCCTACCCGCACAATCATGATAGAGGAAACTGAACACTAACCTATTGACAACCGCGCGTCGAACGGTTAACTTATTCAAAACACTTGGAAAATTGCTAAGTTAAACTAAAGTATGCACGAGCGAATCATATATTGTTTATGCGGCAAAGCAAGTGCCAAATTAAGCTATAATATGCATGAGCAAGTCATATAACGTTTATAAAGCAAGTCATCCAGTGAAAGTGGCGGTCCTACCCGCACAAACATTTAAATTGTATAAAAAATTCAAACATTACAAGAATGGCCGGGTATCTACCCGCCTACAGAAATATAAATCTATCCTAACGGTGGGAAGGGATCTCAAGGTTCAAACTTCAGGACCACTCCCTCCAAACCCACTTGTACCCGCACCATCAGTTGGCTGTGGCGGTTCATGGAAAGTCTTGAGAATGGTTAGCCCATCATCAGCAGCAGCAATTTCGTTCACCTTCTCCACCACCGGATGCGGGAAGACAGCATACTGGTTCACTGCTTGGTCATAGGCAGCTTCAGTGTCCACGTCATAAAGAGGGAAGTTGGAAGGCGGGATGCCCTTCTCAACAAACCCCAGACCAAGCAAGAAACCAGCCTTTTTCCCATCCTCATGGGAAGCGTTGAGGGCTGCGCTCATGGCATCGTCGTAAGATGTGTCCGTGAAGATCCGATGCACAACCTACAAAAAGAAAAAATATATATATCAAACTTTTCTAAGTATAAAGAAAAGCGTAAAGACGTTATGAAGCTAAGCTTACCTGCGACAACGCTTCTCTTAGAAGCCATTCCTTGGTAATCAGAGCCTCCTGGAGGGCAGCTTGAGCTTGGTTACGGGCGCGTTCGGCTTCACTTTTGTTAAGGTTGGCAAGCAACACTTCCTTAGCAGCAGCCTCTTCAACGCCCCTTAGCTTACGCTCAGTATGGTCAAGCATACCCCTCTGGTCCAAGATCTCTTGAAGCTTCTTGGCGTCTTCCATGGCCAAGGCATCATGAGCCTGCTGGAGCCTCTCTAGTTTGGCTTTAAGCTCCTCATTCTCGGCGCGCAGAGGCTCAGCAACAGCTTCAGCCTTGGTGGCCCTCTCGGTCGCGTTCCGCGCAGTTTCCTTAGCCAACCGAAGCTGTTCGTTAACAGCTTGGGCAGCCTTGGAATGAGCCTCGAGACGGGCCTGAACTTCAACCTCGAGGGCCTTGAAGGCCTTTTCCTTCTCCGCAGCAATTGCGGAAAGTCTCCTGTTCTCCTCCCGGATAGCCCGCGCCTGAGCCACTTCTTGGATACGCGCAGCCTTTAACTTGTCGTTTTCACGACAAAGCAACTCGACGCGCGGCTGCATCCGGGCAAGGAGAATCCGAAGCTCATTTGTCAGCCTACCCTCCTGGTAGCTAGACATGGCTTCCCCCAACGCGCCACTTGGGGCCGCGTGACGCACCCACTCGACACAGTCCACAGTCGTCGGAAGGGTTGTTCCCCGGCGGATGTTCCACCGTGGAACATCCGCCTCATTGGAATCCGAAACTGCAAAAACAAAAAGCAGTTAGGAAAAGATGATAAAAAAAAGGCCAAAATAACCCTACGCACCTGTAGGGTCGACAACAGGCCGGTAGCCGCCAAACCCATCACTCGAACCTAACGGATATCCATCCAAGAGGTCAGGCAGATGGGAAGGAGGCAGAGATTGGCTAGAAGCCCCAAACATACTTGCTGAACCGGCCGGGGACGAGGTAGTCGCCGGTGCCGGAGGCACGGTTGAAGCCGCCGCGGTAGAGACCATCGGTGGTGAACTCACAACCGTGGCCGCCGCTGCGGAGGAACCCGCAGAAAAGCTCACCGCCGGCTCAGTGAAGGACGCAGTGAATATGGCACTGACAGCCGGCGGAGACGACGTCACAATTGGAACAGTTGCCTCAACCGGGTGAGCAACTGAACCAACGCTTGAAACAGGCGCAGCCGCCTGGGTCATCGCCTCGGGTAGGTTGACCAAACCCACCGTCATGGGTCCAGAGTTACTCCTCCACGCTCTACTTCGGAATTCGGTTGCATCCACGCCTGCACGAAGACAAGATATATAAGTATAATGGCGGAAAGATATGCAGTTAAGGTAAATGAAGTTTATACTTATGAGTCTTCTTGAGCTTGAAGGTGCGAACAGGCGGGGACGAACCCGATGGAGCCGGCCTCTTCATACCGGTCACCGTCGTCGTCCTGGGCTGCTCGGAGGTGACAACTATCTCAACCTCCGGGATAGTTGTCTCACCACCACCAGGGTTCCCAGCCACCTCCTCACTTTCGGTCCCCGAGTCAGACCGGTTCCCCTGATCGGCGGTGGAGGCAACCTTCGCCTTGCCCTTCGCGCAAGCGGCCTTCTTCCTCATGAAGAAAGGACCGTCTGCGGATTCCTCATCAGAAGATGACAAAATTAGAGGAATTCTAGCAGAGGTTTGAGCATGGAGAGGACGGGGGTTAAAGAAACCCTTACCTGGCCGCGTGGCGCTCAAAATCTCGTGGCCTGGCGGGTAGACCTCCACGAACCTATCCGCCGTTTGCTCCAAGATGGGCAACTCGTTCTCGTCGAGAGCACGAGTACCCAGCCGAGCGGGACCACCGCTCTCACACGGTTGCAGAAGCGACTGCAAATTGTTCCCCTCTGAAAATAAACAGGAAAACAGTTAGAAGAAAAACCCTAAATCAGCAAAAAGATATGAAGCATACCGTAAGGGATAGAGTTCAAACCGTATTCAAGGACGATGGGAATCTGTGGCGCCTCTGCCCCAGCATCCTTCCATACCCGGCTCATCCCAAGCATCACCATCCCAGACTCCGCAAAGCGGTAAACCGGAGTCCGGATCCGGGAGATCTTGGCAAACCATTCCGCCTCCTGGTAGTTGGAGGCGTGAAGGCTGGGGAGTGCTCTCCCGTTCTTGAATGTTATCGCAATAGGGACGACACGGGCAGAGATGTAGAAGAACTCCCGCTTCCAAGACCGAAGACTGCGCTCGGTAGCACAAATCTTCAAACCCTTGATCCGGGTGACCAAGGTGTACCAGCCTTGGATGCACCACCAGGAGTAGAAGGTCATCAGGCGGTCGACACGGGGCTCAACGCCCGGAATATGGCACACCCATTCAAAATGGCGAACCTTTGTGATCGCCATCGGGTGCACCTCCGTTAGGTGTACACCGTGTCTCTCCAAAACACGGTACACAAACTTCGTCAATGGGAACCTGAGATTCCCATAGATGAAGAATGCAGCATACACCCCTATCTTGCCCTTGGGGGCATCGTACACCGTCTGGTGAGGCTCAGGAAACTCAGGCTCGAAGGGCTCGAGCATGAACTTCCTGACGATGTACTGATAAACGCCGACGGAAAGAGCACACTGGCACTCCTCAGCAATACTCTTATCGTCCTTGTCAGACGTCGGGTTCTCGATGTACACGTCGGACTCCTCGGCAATAGCCTCAGGATCACGAATGGAAGACATGTTTCGGAGGATGGAAAGAAGAACGATTTCAGGAGAATGCTCGACAAAAGTTAGAGTATTCGCCGGAAATCGCTTAGAAGATGAAGTGAAACTGTAAATTGAGATGCATCATCTCCTCCCTTTATATACTCATCGCAATGAATGCGATGAATTTAATGCGGGAGAGACGGAAAAGCGCAGGTGCAATGAAACTATGACACGTGGAAAAAGCAAGCTGGCAACAGCTGTTGACTGGACGCGCACAGTAAACTTCGCGCCCACGCGCCCGAAAACTCGCGCCCACGCGCCTGAAAAAGCGTCTGGAATGACCATATACTGTCACGTCACCATAACTTCATGCACGTCCTGAAACTGTCAGAAGAAACCGTCAGACCACGCTGACGTCCCTTCAACGGTTAGACTGTTCTTATCCTTTCACCAACTCTTCGAATTTCAAAAAAATTCAAAAATATTCAAAAGTAAGCGGGACTATACCCCCTTACCTTGGCAACCAAGTAACTATAAGACATGTGCGGGTACAGTGTCAAGGCAAAACCCTTCACATACTTAGCACCTGCAGGGAATTGAAGCCAAGAATACCTCGGCAACCAAGTAACTATAAGACGGGTGCGGGTACAGTGTCAAGGCAAAACCCTTCACATACTTAGCACCCGCAGGGAATTGAAGCCAGGAATACCTTGGAAGTAAAGTAACTATAAGACGAGTGCGGGTACAGTGTTAAGGCGAAACCTTTCACATACTTAGCACTCCGCAGGGAATTGAAACCAAGAAGGATCTTCTGGGTCATGCTTGCGGGAAGGGATATAACATCCCCGCATAGCGGGAACGTTGAGAACTAGATTGTTGGAAGCTCCAATATGGAATTGGTTGTTTAACATAATTGATCACTATGTTTAAAACTACCAAAACCCCGTGGAGAATCTACACAAGTGAAACTCAACGCTCCCGACTTGCGAGGAGGTTACACACCTACCCGCATCATACCCACAGATCAAGCAGAACAGTGGGAAATTCTGCACGTGACATTAGGAAACCCGCGGGAAGAATCCCCGCGGAGAACCTTAAAACTAAACCCTTTTCAAAACCCCTTGCTTAAGTCCAAAAGTTCACCTCACTTATTAACAATTCATGAGAAGAACATTGGACTGGGGGGACTTGAAGAGGTAGGTCCCAGCAGAGCCCAGTTGGACCCGCAAGACTCACCTTGAACAGGGACGTCTGCGCGGTTGGACCCGCAAGACTCACCTTAAACAGAGACGTCTGCGCAGTTGAACTCGCAAGACTCCTGAGGGACGTCTGCGCAAAGACCAACTGTATCCGCAGGACCAACCATGCTCAGAGACGCGACGTCCTTACGCGCAGTACGCAAGCTGTTACCGCAGGAAAAGCCTCCCAATGGTGACGTACTCCGCCTGTTCCCGCAGCTACGGATACTAGCCATCAGGGAAGGCTACCCGCACAGCAAGGCTACACGCACAAGGCACTAACTCTCAAATAATTCAGTAGTCACCTGAAGAAGGAATGAGCAAGCCGGGAATACTCCCGCACAAAGCCGGGAATACTCCCGCCCAAATGAGCCAGTCCGTACGCTACTGGAGGATCTTTTGTACTGTACCTGCCAAGGTATGGACAAAAGATCTGACCAAAGCGGCGACAGCTCACTGACAACAGTACGACGAGCAGCACGCTCTAGTACTTAAAGTCACTATCAGCCGATGCCTACTCACCAACCCTCATCGTGGCACGTGCGTAGCCCGCAGTTGGTGGAAAAGGGAACAGTGCACAGCCGGCCATGTCGCTATCAGCCGCTGCCTACCCACCAACCACTATCATGGCACGTGCGTAGCCCACAGTTGGTAGAACAGGAATATTATACAGCCGGCTGTACCTGCTTGGAAACCTACCTTCGGCTATAAATACTCCAACACCTTGGAACGGTATCATCATCTTATATCTTCATATATTATCTGACATCTGCTCTAGCTATTTCTCTTAATATACACTTATATTCAAGAGCAATCTAGTGTGATTCTCACGCCGGAGGGTGGTCACAAGGAGGTACCCCCCCTTCTCAGTGACGAGCTCACGGTGTCTGTTTTGCAGGTCATCAGAAGAACAACCATCTTTGCCGGACCTAACCCTCGTGGGAAACATCTACTTAACCCCCAGATTATCCGTAATCTGCCCGGGGTCACTTAGTGTTTCTTCACGACCATTTTCCTAAGAGATGTGCAAATCTAGCAAGTCACGCTAATAATCTTCTCATCCGACCCAGTGTACCAACTAATTAAGCATAATATCACATAAGCTCAATTAAACAAGCATACAACAGAAAATGAATTAATAAAAAAGCAGGTATGTACCTGAAAGGGAATGGTGGTGAAGGAGTCATCACCGGATTGACCACTAGGCATCGGATCATGGTCTTTCTGGGTAAGCAGTCTAGGTCTAGGATGTAAAGTAGATTCTTCATTCTCAACCTACAAACCAATCAAATCATTCAAGTCGCAATCATTAGAGATGAGATCGACTGGATGAATTATAATTATACCTGTTGAGATAACAAAGAGGAACCGAAAAAGCCTAAGAAGAAGAAGAAGAAGTTGCATAATAAGAAAACAGCAGGTAAACCTAGACTAGACCAGCCACCAATTCTGCCTCTGGGTTTCATGATCGGATAGAATGTAGGCGGGAATTGGTGGTAATTGCTGCTGGATTTTAGGCTTGATCAACGAATTGTATTGGTGGGACGGTGTTACTTGGACCCGACCCGGATTAAAGAAACGCCAAATTCCTGATATCAAACCAAATTGGATTACGCTTTCACGTTACTTAATTAACGCTTATCTTGGGTATAAAGTTAGACTACATTGTGAAAATTCTCAAAATAACCTTCTTTAGAGAGAGACAGTTAAAATAACATTTTTTTTTCTCAAAATTTTTTATAATTTTGACTTTCTAGACGCATTGAAAAAAAAATAATAATATAGAGGGAGAATGCCAAATAACTAAGGAAAGTTAGGGAGGATACCAGATTTGTGAAAATAATGAAAGGAAAGTCTAAATAATTTTGAAATCTTGGATTAAAAGTTCAATTTTCTACTAAACTTTTTCTCTCAAAAAACCGTCTTGAGAGACTGTTTTTTATGTTTCCTACTTTTTCCGTCCATATTTTCAAATTCTAGGAAAAAGAGATTTTCAAATCTCGTCTTGAGAGACGAGATTCTACCACCACCACCCACCGTTGGCCTTCTACCACCACCACTACCGCCGCCATCCACCACCACCACCACCCATCGTTCGCTACCACCACCATCCACCCCCACCACCCACCAACCGTCTGTCACCACCCTCGATCATCACCCACCACCCATCGTCCTCCACCACCACCGTCTACCATCCGATGGTAAAGATGAAGATAAAGATGAAAATGAAGATGAAGAAGGTGAGGAAGAAAAAGAAGAAGAAGAAGAAGATGATGATGATGATGATGATGATGATGATGGAGAAGATGGTGGTGATGGAGGACGATGGGGGTGGTGATGGATGGTGGTGGCGGACGATGGTGGTGGGTGGTGATCGATGGTAGTGGTGGACGGTGGGTGGGTGGTGGGGGTGGATGGTGGTGGTGACGAACGGTGGGTGGTGGTGGTGGATGGTGACGGTAGTGGTGGTGGTAGAAGGCGAATGGTGGGTGGTGATGGTGGTAGAATCTCGTCTCTCAAAACGAGATTTGAAAATCTCTTTTTCCTAGAATTTGAAAATATGGACAGAAAAGGTAGGAAATATAAAAAAAGAGTCTCTCAATACGGTTTTTTGAGAAAAAAAAGTTTAGTAGAAATTTAAACTTTTACTCCAGGATTTCAAAATTATTTGGACTTTCCATTCATTATTTTCACAAATCTGGTCTCCTCCCTAACTTTCGTTAGTTATTTGCCCTGCTCTCTCTATATTATTATCTTTTCACAATGCGTCTGGAAAGTCCAAATTCTAAAAAATTTTGACCAAAAATGGCTGTTTGGGCTTTCTCTCTCTAAAAGAGCCTATTTTAGGGATTTTCCCTTAGACTATTCAATGTATTTAACTTTAGCAATAGGTTAAGCCCGTGTTATGAGGGGTTTATTTAGGTTTTTGTTTTTTAATCGATTTGTAATTTTAAATTTTGTAATGATTTATTTCATTTTTAACGTAGTTTTGTTTTGATTTAATACAGGGCCGGCTTCGAGAAAGCAAAAAAATTTGGGTCGAAGGGGAAAATATTTGTGGGCCTCAAGTAAAAAGAGTATTTTGTTGGGCTTAAACAATTTAATTTTGATATGGGCTTACTTAGTTATAATTTAGGTCGTGTAAAAAACTTTTGTATAAAAATGAGACTAAACATGTCTCAAATGAGACTAGTTACCACAATCTTTTGGATGGAGGTAATACACATTTGCCACTAGACCAAGCTAATGATTATTTAATTGAGTTTAAACACTAAATATATATATTGTTTTAATAAAAATACATACAATTTTTTTTTTAAATCCGGGCCTAACGTGGTGTCATGGTCAGCCTTGATTTAATACGTATATATTAATTTGTGATGTTTGTTATATCTTTTAACGTTTGGGATCTTTTAATTGAGTTGTATGTGTTTTTAGATTGTTAACGAAATAACATAGACGAACACGAAAATGTTGATTTTTTTAAAATGAACAAACGTGAACACAAGGCGGTTGATGCAGGTGACTATGGTGGTTGATGCATGAGATGGGAGGTTGACGATGTGGGTGGTAATCGGAAGTTAACCGGTGGTGGAGATGACAGACTGGCGACGGAGAATATATAGAGGAGAGAAATTAAATTCGGATTTAATGATGAAAGAGTTTCACAAATAAATGAGAAGTTATAACCCGTTTGATGATTATCCGGGTTGAGTGAGACCTATCCCGTAAAAGTTATTGTTTGATGATTAAAGAGTTATTTTACAAATAAATGAGATGTTATAACCTGTTTAAGAAACAGGGCTATTCGGGATTGGTGAGACACATGACCGCGAAAATAATTATTTGATTATGAAAAGATTTAACAAATAAATGAGATGTTATAACCCATTTAAGGACTGTTCAGGTTTGATGAGACACGTGACTCGCGAATTCGGGTCAAGCATATGAGAATCCTTAAATCATAAATCAAGCAATTTGATGAATTTAGATGAGATGAGGAGCAACCATAGAATGTTATACATGATTTTTTATATGCATTTATATAGATAGATTAATTATACTATCATCGGATAATATTATTTACTTTTTTCTTCCTTGGAACGACGGCTTTTACTACAACACTAGTAAGAAACTAGAGTCTGGATACACGTACAAAATAAAATATATTTATTTACTAACAATGATAATGTGCTATTTGAAATTTACGTAACCTATTTTATTGTTGTGTGAAAAAAGAAAGTTTAATTCTGGTTAAAGTTTACGTTAAAATGAAAAACTAAAATTGTTTCTTTCATGTTGTAATTGAAAAAAATCAATGGAAAATTTAATGTAAATAGATGAACTTGGGAGGGGGTTTCTATCTTTAATTCATCACAATTTAAGTTATTTCTATACCTGATTATCTGTTTTTACCCTTATATTTTATTTATTAGTGGACTATGTTAACAACCCGTGTATTACACGGGGTAGGTATAATAATAAAATTAATAAATCTGGGTATACCTCTTATAACTGAGAGAAAAAATATTAAAAAATAAACACAAAATTATGTTAACTTATGTTTATGTTAACCTTTATATTAACATATGTTTTTCCATACATGTCTTTGTTAACTTATGTTAACTTAGTAAAAAATAAGTACCACCTTTTACTTTATGTTAACTTATGTTTTTCCATACATGTCTTTGTTTTCACCGGTGCTAAAATTATTATGACATAAAAAGTAAAAGGTGTTTGTTTCAAGTAAAATTCAAATTTATTCTGATTACAAAAAAGACAATATTATAAAAAAGTAAATAAATAAACTAACAACATGATTGAATTGTTATATAAAAAAGAGGTATTAAACCTATAAACTGTCGGTGAAACTTTGGGACAAACTCATTTTGTGAATATAATACATATTAGCATAGATAAGAGAAAAAAATTAATTAGGTTTTTTATTGTTATAATTATTAGATTCTTTAAATAGATGATTAATTATGCATAATATCTTACATGATTATTCTATAGTGCAAACATATCTGAACATAATTACGTAAATGGTGTCGGGTTATGCAGTGGCTTAGAGAAGATAATCGGTGACCTAGCGGATGACGGCTTTGGCATTTCCTTACTTGCTTTTTAGCATGCCACCAAATTCAAGCACACTCCATGACAGCATTGTGTTGGTGAACGCATCGGAAACTCGAACTTGGCGTTGTTCCCTGCATCATAGTACCTAGCTACTAAATCCACCTGCATTGTTAAATCATTAAATAAATCAGTTACAAAATATTATGATGTGTAATATCCAAACAAATTTACCATGCACCGAACAAATTAAATAAAATCAAACTTAGTATAATAATTTGACTATGCTAATAGGTGAAAAATAAAATTTTAAACAATAGAACTTTGAAAATGGAACATATTATACCATTTAATTTTTATTTAACAGCAAACAAATAATGATATCAAACTGACCATATCATAATCATCAAGAAATTTGATCTCCGCCACTCTTTTCTTCTTCGTTCACATCGTCTGTCAAACTTGACACATCACCTTCTTATGCCATGTAATCTATTTGATGGCATCAGATTAATCATGATTTAATACACTTAACTTCCCAAAACAATCAAAAGAACATGCAGTTAACTTCCTTGTGAAAACACCCTAAAAAGAACATTAAAATAAGGTATTTTATAACCATAGAAACTGAGAATCCAACTCTAAAACACAATTCCCAAGTTTAATTTAATAAAAAAGCAATAAAATCATCCAGTTGCAACAAACTATCTACAAAATGAATGAAAAAGAACCTACTAACTAAATAAAGATTGAACTTCTGGTCCATAGATTAACCACACAAAAACATGAATGAAAAAAAAAAACTAATCGTAAATTGCAGAAATTGGCAAATCTAGACTTCATTTCGCATGACTGGGGTGTTTGGGATTCCTTATTTTTACCTTCTTATAACTTATTCATAAGTCATAAATCATAACCTTGTGACTTATGAAACTTTTCCACTTACACACTAAGTAATCCCAAACACCTTTTTAACTTTTCAATAAGTTATAAGACTATGTGTTATAAAGGCTTCGTTGAGGGCTTGGGTGAGAAAAATGTACTGTCACATAGGCGACACATAGACACATTTTTTCTCACATATAAATATCCAAAATGGGTGCAATGAAAGGGGCTTTGTTGGAGAATATGGGGGCGGGTACAACGAATCCTGAGTACTTTGATTTCGATAGGTACGCTACTCTTGAAGGGTATGCGTACGATGTAATTGGCATTCTTGAGGAGCTTAGGATTACGTCATGTATTTATGTTGGTCATTCGGTGTCGGCTATGATTGGTGTTGTCGCGTCCATCAGTCGTCCGGATTTGTTCTCCAAAATCGTAATGATTCGGCTTCTCCGGTTAGTCAAACATGATTTTGATTTTTTGTACTTTATATGATTTAAATAACATTACGTCTATCTGGCGTGGAAAATTGTTCGGTGTTAAGGTGTAATTATTTTTTAATTGTTGGTTTAAGATATATTAATTGAATTGCTTAATTTGGAAAGTGATATCATTAGGGGTTGGTGCGGTGAGATTAAAACAAATTTTTAAAGGGACTAAGGTTGGTATTTTGTGTATATTTAATTAGGTATTTGAACACTGTGGATTACTTCGGTGGTTTTGAGGAAGACGATGTGAACCAACTGTTTGACGCAATGCAATCCAACTACAAGGCATGGTGTTCAGGGTTCGGGCCACTGGCGGTTGGCGGGGACATGGACTCGGTAGCGGTTCAAGAGTTTAGCCGGACGCTATTCAATATGAGACCGGACATAGCCTTGAGTGTAGCACAAACCATTTTTCGAAGTGATATGAGACATTTGTTGTGCCATGTGGTTGTCCCGTGTCATATTGTTCGGAGAATGAAAATTTGGCGGTTCCGGTGGTGGTAGCTGAGTACCTTCACCAGAACCTTGGTGGTGAGTCCATTGTGGAGGTGATGTCAACAGACGGTCACCTCCCGCAGTTGAGTTCACCGGATGTGGTTGTTCCGGTGCTTCTAAGGCCCATCCGATGTGACATCGCTGTGTAGTTATTTATGCTTAGGTTATTTGTTTGGTTATTTTGGTTGTTTAATTAAGTTGCAACTTGTCGATAAAACTCTGTTATAAATTTGGAATTCCGTGTGTATGACATGTTTTTCTTTGTTTTGGTACCAAATATAACGTGTATATCTCTTGTTCTTACTTAGACCATATGTTGTGGCCTGTGGGGCTTTGTTGGGGGGCTTCAGCCATGTCACTCGTGAACACCATAACACCTTCTAGCGATCAGGGGGTTCATCCCATTTGCGGCCGCTAAGGGAGGTTGGAGGGGAAGGTTTGGTTATTTATGGCTCGCGAGCAAGGTTTTATCCACAAAAAGGTCAAGTGAGCGAGCATTGGATTTATCCGAAGCCTAGTCAGCATTACGCGGCGTAATATTAGAGGATAAATATGGGGCCAAAGAAGCCCCACAACACGTAGTCTTATCTAACTAGATATTATTTCAACAAACCATGTGAACCATTTATTACCATTAAATGCATTAAATGGCGTTAGAGCCCATGAAATAGACTTTGATGAACGCAACTTGAAGTAGACTTGTTTAATCATCCCTATTATATGCATTAACCAGTATTTACGTATTGATTTATATAATATCTTTTAAGGAACGAAAAAACCCATTCAAATAAGATTTTTTGAAAAAACATATTTTGGTGTATACATCTTTAAACACTTTCATATAACACTATGTTTACCAAATCCAACGTTAATACCCATTGTAAAATGGCTTTATGACCAAGTTCACTTGCACTATAAGTTTTCAATTTCATACATTTTTACAATATATATCCTGTTGATTCAAAGTGACTTTATGCTTCAATTCAACAAGCTCATCATGTCGACCCACAATTATGTTCTTATCACTAAAACCACTAAAAGGTGTTTTATAACCTTAAAAAAAATCAAAATTGGTCAATGAAGAAACACAAGGTGACCCCGAGTAGATTATGGATAATCTAGGGGTTAAGTAATGTTTCCCACGAGGGTTAGGTCCGGCAGAGATGGTTATTCTGATGACCTGCAAAACAGACACCGTGAGCTCGTCACTGAGAAGGGGGGGGGGGTTCCTCCTTGTGACCACCCTCCGGCGTGAGAATCAGACTAGATTGCTCTGAATATAAGTGTATATAAAGAGAGATTGCTAGAGAAAATGGGTGCAATGAAAGGGGCTTTGTTGGAGAATTAGTTGATGATTAAGTTATCATTATTTAATTATTATTAATTTTTTATGTTAGTTTATAAATTAACAAATGTAATTAAATATTATTATTAAATACATTTAAAGTTAAACTTTCATTGAAGTCTAAACAAAAGAATAAAATTAAAATAGAAAAGAAAAACTAAATATATGGAAACTTATTGAAAAAAATCGTAATTATAAGGAAACTTAGTCTAAATAAGGAAACTTATTTTAACCAAACTTATTAGTTTTAACTTGAATGCTTTGATGTCTTGATAAGGTCGTGGTTGTTAAAAATAAAAAGCAACAACAATATCATATCCAGTAAATTACCACCAATAGCACAACTATTAGTAAGGTCTGGAGAGGATGGGATGTACGCAAATTGCACCTCTATCATCTTCGGGATAGAGGTACGATTTGTCTACATCTCATCCTCCCCCGACCTTGTTATAGTTGCTGTCGCTTGTTTGTTATTAAGAGCTAATTTTCGCAATTAAATTTGATATCAATTTTTAAAACAAGGGTGTTACATAATTTAGCGGGGCGCATTTGGTAATCTCATTTATGTATCATCAATTCGTGATTCGTCATCATCGATTCACCATTCTATTAATCTGGATTCTCGAATGCTTAAACGAAACTACCAAAGCATTTTGTATTTCATTCTTTGAATGGTAACATGTTACCGTATCAACAAGTTCAAGACATATTGTATCAGTTGAAACTTGAAACTCTATTCAGAACTTCGGGTACTAATTGAAAGCATCATGTAGTTTGAAAACCTTACTTGAATATAAAGTAAGGTTTTCATCATTATTTAAGAATTTTGGAAATTTATTATTTGATATTTCACCCAAGCTGTTTCTCTAATATTCTTGTTCTTGTAATAATCGCTTACCTCTTCATGTATTTTTCACTAATTATTATTCGTATCATTTGTTATATATAAATACACACATAAAAAAAATTATAACTATACATTTTCAGTGTATCATTTGTTGTAGATTTTCTCATATTCTTTGGATTTTGTTACCCTTTCGAGCATTGTATAAATTCAATCATTCAGGTTGACTTCATTTTCCTATACTAAAATCATTGGCGGCGACATGTCATGAAATCATTCACATTATACTAAACTGAGTAAAACTGAAAAAAATGAACTTTAGACTAAATTACAACATCCATAAAAGCTTATGAATTATTTTATTTTTGTTCACAGTATTTATAAATTTACATATATACAGTTTAATTAATGCATGTGTATTTATCAGCTATATCGTTTTAATCTATTTTTTATATTCATATTTAACTTATTATAATTACAACTCAAATGATATGCATATAAATTAACACACAAATATAGTTAGTTAAGAACGTTTAAAAAACATGCGAATGGCATAAGATATTGTTGAGTCACATGAACTCCACTGGCGTGATACATATGTGGTGTAAAAGAGATACAATTAATACTAGGTTATAGTTATGCAAACAAACAGGCTGGTTCCAACGTAATGATTAAATGAAAAACAAGGAAAGAATTAAACATGTAGGGAGGTCATTTTCTCCTTCACAAGCGTCCCATGATACCACATTAAAGACGGACGTCCTTCTTCACAATCTCGATCTACTTCAAGTAATTCTTTTTTTTTCTAAAATAAGATTATACTTTAATAGATAATTAGGTGTTTTCGATCAATGATCAAGACTAATATATAAATCTAGGTATAAAAGGGAAAAAAAAGAAATAGAAAATTGGAAAACCATGCCTTTTACGTGCAAAAAAACATTCATTTTACACAAATTTTTAGAGCTTTTATATATAAGTTATTTTAATTAAAAAAATCAGTTAAAAAAATGCTTTTACAAAATTAAAATTTTTTATTGAAATGTGTTCTACATTTATATACAAAGTTCCAAAACAAAATATATACAAAAACTATTTTTTTATTTGCGAAATTAAGTTTTGTATTATTCTTTTAATGTAAAATACATGGTTCATATTTCTTACTTTTTTTTGTGGTTAAGTGTAACAAACTATGATTGTGGTGTTATTTTTTAATTTTTTTTGTGTCTTATTATGTTATTTCTAGTAATAGAGTGTTTTAGTCTAGTGAATTATATGCATATGTGTATCATATATAGCATTTTAGGACATGCACATGTGTATGCATACATCCTTTTGAAGATAATACCCAACTTCTTATATTTATAGGACTTTTATTGGTACTCAAATTACATGCACCAAGTACATGTATAATTTTATTTGTTTTAGGCATATAGCAACACATGTATTATTGTGGTACTGTCATTAAAGTTGGAGATGGACAAGTTGAAGGTTAGTTCATTTATACATATAGTGACATACCATGGGGTGAACATGAAAATTAGGCATATTGTTAAGACTTACACCCTCACTGATCGTTACAATGTCTTAAACAATGTTCTTTCAAGGCATTATAATAGGTCCATGACGACTTCAACAAATGGTTCTTATAGGAACCTTAGCTAATAATAAGAGGGATAATATGTACTTCCTTGGGGTGACCAACAAGAAAAATGAGGCTCACGGTCTAGGCTAAGGGTTTTGAGAATACATCATGAAGATTAAGTATCTTTCACGGATTATGTATCAAAGCACCCAAATTATAAGAGCGGTTTCATATATTGGAGCATGCTTTTGCAAAGGATAACCCATTGATCCTTTATATAGGTGCCACCACCCGAGGCATGAGTGGAAACCATCTTAAGGACGTTGCATCAATGTCTTGTTAGACGTTAGTATCTTGTATTACACACAATTCAAACTCAAAGGGCTCAAGAGTTTGTTAAGTCTATGTTGTGCTAAATATGTTGTATTATGGTGTTCTATTTCATCAATAAAATTGCAATTACATACCACAATACTACAATTCTACAAAGTAATACTATAATATATGATTCGTAAATAAATAAATAAAAAGGAATGCATTCAACCTAATCATAAGAAAAATGCTATTTTTTCTTTAACATACAAAGTGGATTTGGTAACATTTAAGTATGCACATCATCAAAATTCCAATGACATTCTAGTATCTCATAAATTAAACAATTGTATGTGGATGGCCGATTGCCAAAACTCGGAACAGTTTGATTCACAAGAAGTTAAAACTTTCAAATATAATATTTAATCATAGAGGTGAATGAAGATGGTATGAGAAGTGAACATATGGCCTAAGCAGGCCGCCCTCTTTACCCCAACCAACTTGTAAAAAGCTGTCCCCCTCAAATTACAAAAACAGTCCCTCTATGGACTATACTTGTTACCAACTAAAACTAAAGGACCGATTATGTAAATGTAACATCTCTATACACTCTCCACTATATAAACCAAACATTCGTTATTTCTTAATACCATCCATCCAAAGAATGACTAACACTTCCTTGCAATAATAATAATAATAATAATTTGGTTCAATTTATTTCCCATGAAAATCAATGTTTTGAGGATGATCAAGATGAATCATTATCTCTTTGTGATCTTCCCATCAACAACCATCAAATCGAGACAAATTCAAAAATACAAGACAATGGTTCACAAGACTTCGAATTCGGTTCGGCTCGCACGGCCTCTCGGTCACCAGAACACATGTGCACGGCCGAGGAAGTCTTCTTCCAAGGCCAGGTTCTACCTTTACGCCACTCGGTTTCACGGAAAATGAACCGGTCTGCATCCATGAGTGTTGACCCGAAAACCAAGATCCGAAACCAGTTCCATTCACACCCGAGTCCGTCACCGAAGATCCGAACACAAAGTTTTCGGACGTGTTCACGTTCTAATGCAAAAACGTCGTCGTTATGGAGCTTTATGCAAGTTGGGTTAGTGAAGCCACAAGAAATCAGGTTGTCGGATCTTAAAAACCGGAGCAAGAGATCCGGAAGCTATAACAGCAACATAGTGAAGAGGTAGGTCCCAGCAGAGCCCAGTTGGACCCGCAGGACTCACCTTGAAGAGAGACGTCTGCGCAGAAACCAACAGGATCCGCATGACCCACCATGCTCAGAGACGTGACGTCCTTACGCGCAGTACGCAAGCTGTTCCCGCAGGAAATGCCTCCCAATGGTGAAGTACTCCGCCTGTTCCCGCAGCTGCGGATACAAGCCATCAGGGAAGGCCACCCGCGCAGCAAGGCTACACGCACAAGGCACTTAGCTCTCAATAATTCAGTAGTCACCTGAAGGAATGAGCAAAGCCGGGAACAATCCCGCACAAAGGCGGGAGGGGGAATACTCCCGCCCAAATAAGCCAGTCCGTACGATACTGGAGGATCTTTTGTACTGTACCTGACGAGGTATGGGCAAAAGATCTGACCAGAGATACGACAGCTCATTGACAACAGTATGGCGAGCAGCATGCTCTTGTACTGTATGTCATTGTCAACCGCTGCCTACCCACCAACTACCAGCATGGCACGTGCGTAGGCCACAGTTGGTAGAACATGAATACTATTCAGCCGGCTATACCTTCTTGGAAACCTACCTTCGGCTATAAATACCCTAAATGGTATGATCATCTAATCTTATCTTGTATCTTATATCTTATACCTGATATCTGCTCTAGCAATCTCTTAATATATACTTATATTCAAGAGCAATCTAGTCTGATTCTCACGCCGGAGGGTGGTCACAAGGAGGAACCCCCCCCTTCTCAGTGACGAACTCACGGTGTCTGTTTTGCAGGTTATCAGAAGAACCATCTTTGCCGGATCTAAACCCCTCGTGGGAAACATCTATTTAACCCCCAGATTATCCGTAATCTGCCCGGGGTCGATCAGTGTTTCTTCATTGGCGCCATCCGTGCATAAAAGCTAGAACTTCATTTCTTTTCAGTTTTTTCAAACTTCTGGAAAGATGGTTAAAGAAACTCCGGTAACCACAATCCCAGCTACTGGGGGGAATACCGGCGACTACACAGTTTTTACGAACACTACCTCGGTTACCCAAGCCGGGGCAAGTGCAGTAAAATTTACGAACACTACCCCAGTTACCCAAGCTGGGGCAAGTGCAGTAAATAATCGCTCACTGTGATTCACCGATACCCAGTTAGAGAGACAACGAACGAGGCTCCCCCGCCAAACACTCGATGAAGTTAAAGCGTGGGCGGAAGCACGTCAAAAAGAATTCCAAGCTGAGTTGGATGAACGCTTACGTTTACTCCAACAGGCTGATGAATTCGTAGAGTACTTTGACGATGATTCGGAGGAATCCGATAGTGACGCAAACCCTCGTCATAGGGCGAAAGGGAAGCGTAAGGAAACGGACTCCCAACCGAAAAGGCATTTTGGAGAAACCTTCAAACCAAAAAACGCGGGTGGAAACCCACGTGACTTCTCCAAAACATTTACACCAACTGCTGCAAAGGCGGGAACGTCCAAATTTGCAAGGGATATTGCGGAAGCAATCGTCCCGAAAAGTGCCAAACAGATGTCCAACATCGGCACTTACGATGGTATATCTGATCCAGACGATCATTTGAACAGGTTCATAGCAGAGGCAACCGTCAGTAGTTGGACGGAACCTACGTGGTGTTACATGTTCCAAATGACGTTTGTTGGGCCAGCTAGAGCGTGGTTCGATCGTCTACCGGTCAACCACATCTACGACTGGGCAGACTTCCAACAGAAGTTTAGCCAACACTTCAGCCAACAAAGAAAGTATACCGAAGAGCAATGGACAATCCTCAAATGCATTCGAGAGGAAGATGAATCTTTGCCAGACTTCATCACTCGCTTCAACTCAAAGAAGCTAAGTCTGGGTAATATTAGCGAAGATCTTGTTCGCGCTGCTTTTATCCAGGGCGCGAACGACCCAGAGCTCATCCGCACCTTAACGGGTAAAGATGGCATGCCATCCACATGGGATGCCATCATGACAGCAGCTAAACGCTTTGCGGAAACGGAGAAGCAACTGGGTAGAGATCTCCCCCAGAGCACAAACCTCTACACCCAGAAAACAAGAGAAGACAACGTCCTTACCGCCCGACTAAACAAAAAGCGGAAGCTAGGCATTTGGCAGTCAAAGGTAAACTTTGACACCTCATCCGGCTTGCAACATCGGTTAGGCGGAAGGGATAACGTACAGTCGAACCAGAACTCCAGATGGACGCCACTCACCAAAAGCGTCACCGAGATATTCGCCACTGAGGAGCTCCCATGGCCAAAGGCTCCAATAATCCGACATCGTCACAATGCTGATCGGAGCAAATACTGTGACTTTCACAGGACAAAAGGCCACAACACTGAAGAATGCACAGACGTAAAGGACATGGTCGAAGCATTTGTCAGAGATGGGACGCTCGCGCACCTCGTGGCGCAATGAACGCTGAGCAGGCTGATGCGTGTAGAACCCCAGTTGGGGAAAACACGAATAAAATTGCAGCTTCAATGTTGGAGACTACATACTGCGTAAACAACGAGATCCCGAACCAGGTGCATATCGGCTCGATGGCACTCCCATCCCAACAACATGGAAGGGAGCTCAATTACACAGTTTGCATGTAGATCAATTCCAAATTTGTAAAGAAAAGGCCCAGAGCCACTTCTAATGGAAATGATTCTCCTTAGAACATCGACGCTGATGATTTTACATTTATACTTATGAGAACTTTCCACACGGATATGCCGGTCTTCACCGCATACATAAGTGTGAAAGTCGTTGCGTGGGGAAGGCGGCAAAACCCGCATAAACCCAAAAAACGGCAAACCTTCACGCAGGTCAGTTAAAGGTAAAGTTCAGTCATCCCACTAAATGAAAGTGTCGGTCTATCCGCACGAATCATGATAGAGGAAACTGAACACTAACCTATTAACAACCGCGCGTCGAACGGTTAATTTATTCAACACTGATGCCGGTTTTCACCGCATGATTACGTGGAAAGTTGTTGCGTGGGGAAGGCGGCAAAACCCGCATAAACCCAAAAAACGGTAAACCTTCACGAAGGTCAGTTAAAGGTAAAGTTCAGTCATCCCACTAAATGAAAGTGCCTGTCTATCCGCACGAATCATGATAGAGGAAACTGAACACTAACCTATTAACAACCGCGCGTCGAACGGTTAATTTATTCAACACTGATGCCGGTTTTCACCGCATGATTACGTGGAAAGTCGTTGCGTGGGGAAGGCGGCAAAACCCGCATAAACCCAAAAAACGGCAAACCTTCACGCAGGTCAGTTAAAGGTAAAGTTCAGTCATCCCACTAAATGAAAGTGCCGGTCTATCCGCACGAATCATGATAGAGGAAACACTAACCTATTAACAACCGCGCGTCGAACGGTTAATTTACTCAACACTGATGCCGGTTTTCACCGCATAATTACGTGGAAAGTCGTTGCGTGGGGAGGCGGCAAAACCCGCATAAACCCAAAAAACGGCAAACCTTCACGCAGGTCAGTCATAGGTAAACTTGGGTCATCCAACTAAATGAAAGTGCCGGTCCTAACCGCACAAATCATGAGAGAAAACCGAACCTATTGACAACCGCGCGTCGAACGGTTAACTTATTCAAAATACTTTAGAAAATTTCTAACAGAAGGATGAGGAAAACCTCCACGCAGGTTAGATGTAGGTAAAGTTTAGCCATCCTACTAAGTGCAAGTGACGGTCCTACCCGCACAATCACGAAAGAGGAAGCAAGACTTCAACCTATTATCTACCACGTTCAAAGGTTAACTTATTCTAAACACTTAATAAAATTTCTAAAAAGATGAAGAAAACCTCCACGCAAGTCAGATATAGGTAAAGTTTAGCCATCCTACTAAGTGCAAGTGACGGTCCTGCCCGCACAATCACGAAGGAGGAAGCAAAACTTCAACCTATTATCTACCACGTTCAAAGGTTAACATATTCTAAACACTTGGAAAATTGCTAATTTAAAGTATGCATGAGCAAGTCATATAACGTTTATAAAGCAAGTCATCCAGTGAAAGTAGCGGTCTTACCCGCACAAAGATTTATATTTTATAATATTCATTACAAGAATGGCCGGGTAACTACCCGCCTACAAGAATATAAATCTATACAAACTAAACCTATCCTAACAGTGGGAAGGGATCTTCAGGATCAAGCTTCAGGACCACTTCCACTTGGACTAGCACCATCAGTAGAGCGTGGCGGTTCAAGGATAGCTAGCCCATCATCAGCAGCAGCAACTTCGTTCACCTTCTCCACCACCGGATGCGGGAAGGCGGCATACTGATTCACTGCTTGGTCATAAACAGCTTCAGTATCCACATCATACAAAGGGAAGTTGGAAGGCGGGATGCCTTTCTCAACGAACCCTAGACCAAGCAGGAAGCCGGCCTTTTCCCCATCCTCATGAGAAGCGTTGAGGGCTGCGCTCATGGCATCGTCGTATGATGTGTCCGTAAAGACTCGATGCACAACCTACAAAAAAAATATACAAGTATCAAAATCTTTTCTATTTACAAAGAAAAGCGTGAAGACATTATGAAGCTAAGCTTACCTGAGACAACGCTTCTCGAAGAAGCCATTCCTTGGCAACCAGAGCCTCCTGGAGGGCAGCTTGAGCTTGGTTACGGGCGCGTTCGGCTTCACTTTTGTTGAGGTTGGCAAGCAACACTTCTTTAGCCGCAGCCTCTTCAACGCCCTTTAGCTTCCGCTCAGTATGGTCAAGCACCCCCCTCTGGTCCAAGATCTCTTGGAGCTTCTTGGCGTCTTCCATCGCCAAGGCATCATGAGCCTGTTGGAGCGCCTCTAGTTTGGCTTTAAGTTCCTCATTTTCGAGGCGTAGAGGCTCAGCAACAGCTTCAGCCTTGGTGGCCCTCTCAGTTGCGTTCCGTGCAGTTTCCTTAGCCAGCCGAAGCTGTTCGTTAACAGCTTGGGCAGCCTTGGAACGGGCCTCGAGACGGGCCTGAACTTCAACCTCGAGGGCCTTGAAGGCCTTCTCCTTTTCCGCAGCCACTGCGGAAAGCCTCTTGTTCTCCTCCCGGACAGCCCGCGCCTGAGCTACTTCTTGGATGCGAGCTGCTTTTAACTTGTCGTTTTCACGACAAAGCAGCTCGAAGCGCGGCTGCATCCGGGCCAGGAGAATCCGCAGCTCATTGGTTAGCCTACCCTCCTGGTAGCTAGCCATTGCTTCCCCCAACGCACCACTGGGAGCTGCGTGACGAGCCCACTCCACGCACTCCACAGGCGTGCGAAGGGTTGTTCCTCGGCGGATGTTCCAGCGTGGAACATACACTTCATTGGAATCCGACACTGCAAAAAACAAAAAGCAGTTAGGAAAAGATGATATATATATATATATATAAAAAGGCCAAAAGAACCCTACGCACCTGTAGGGTCGACAACAGGCCGATAGCCGCCAAACCCATCACCTGAACCCAAGGGATATCCGTCCAAGAGGTCAGGCAGATGGGAAGGAGGCAGAGGTTGGCGAGAAGCCCCAAGCATACCTGAAGGGTCGGCCGTAGCTGCCGACGTCGGAGGAGGCATGGTGAAGGCCGCCGCGGTAGTAGAAACCAACGGAGGTGAACTCACCGTAGGTGAACTCACAACCGTGGTCGCCGCTGCGGAGTCCGCAGAAAAAGTAACCGCCGGCTCAGTGAAAGATTCAGTAAATATGGCACTGACAGCCGGCGGTGATGTCATCACAGTTGGAACAGTTGGCTCAACTGGCTGAGCAACTGAACCAACTGAAGCAGGCGCAGCCGCCTGGGTCGTCGCCTCAGGTAGGCTGACCAAGCCTACCGTCATGGGTCCGGAGGTACTCCTCCCCGCTCCACCCTGGAATGCGGTAGCATCCACGCCTGCACAAGGAAGATAAGTATTAATGATGGAAAGCTATGAAGTCAAAAATAAAGGAAGTTTGTACTTACGGGTTTTCTTGAGCCTAAAAGTGCGCACAGGCGGGGACGAACCCGATGGAGCCGGCCTCTTTACGCCGCTCACCGTCGTCATCCTGGGCTCTCCGGAGGTGACAGTCGTCGCATCCTCCGGAGTAGTGGTCTTATCACCACCAGGGTTCCCCGCCACCTCCTCGCTCTCGGTCTCTGAATCAGACCGAGGCACCGGATCGGCAGTGGAGGCCACCTTCGCCTTCCCCTTCCCGCCGGCAGCCTTCTTCTTCCGCACCAACGGAGGACCATCTGCGGATTCCTCATCAGAACACAAGATTAGAGGAATTCCAGCAGAGGTTTCAGCATTGAGGGGTCGAGGGTTGAATAACGCCTTACCTGGCCGCCTGGCGCTCAGGATCTCGTGGCCTGGCGGGTAGACCTCCACGAACCGATCCGCCGTCTGTTCAAGGATGGGCAACTCGTTCTCATCTAGAGCACGAGTACCCATCCGAGCGGGACTATCAGCCTCCCGCGGATGCAGGAGCGACTGCAAGTCGTTCCCCTCTGAAATAAAAGAAAAACAGTTAGAAGACAAACCTATATAAACAAAAAAGACAGAGCATACCGTAAGGGACAGAGTTCAAACCGTATTCAAGGACGATCGGGATCTTTTGCGCCTCCGCATCCTTCCACACCCGGCTCATCCCGAGCATCACCATCCCGGACTCCGCAAAGCGGTAAACCGGAGATTGGACTCGGGAAATCTTTGAGAACCATTCCGCCTCCTGGTAGTTAGAGGCGTGAAGGCTGGGGAGTGCTTGCCCATTCTTGAACTTCATGGCAAGGGGGATGGCGCGAGCGGAGATATAAAAGAACTCCCGCTTCCATGAACGAAGACTGCGCTCGGTTGCGCAAATCTTCAAACCCTTGATCCGGGTTATCAGAGTATACCACCCCTGGATGCACCTCCAAGAGTAGAAGGTCATCAGGCGGTCGACGAAAGGCTCAACGCCCAGAATCCGGCACACCCACTCGAAGTGGCGAATCTTCGCGATCGCCATCGGGTGTACCTCGGTCAGGTGTACACCGTGCCTCTCCAGAACATGGTACACAAACTTCGTCAAGGGGAACCTAAGATTCCCATAGACAAAGAATGCGGCATATACCCCGATCTTGCCTCTGGGGGCATCATACACCGTCTGATGAGGTTCAGGAAACTCAGGCTCGAAAGACTCGAGCATGAACTTCCTGACGATGTACTGATATAGATCGACAGGCAGAGCACACTGGCACTCGCCAGCAGTACTCTTGTCATCCTTGTCGGACGTGGATGATGGGTTCTCGGCGTACACCCCAGCCTCCTGGGCTGTAGCCTCAAGATCGTGAGCAGAAGACATCTTGCAGGTATGAAAGAAGAGAACGATTTCAAGAGAATGCTCGACTGAAAAGGTGAGTATTCGCCGGAAATCGTTTTGAAGATGAAGAGAAAAGTGAAAGTGTGGATTACAAAGGACCATCTCCCCCTTTATATACTAATCACAATCAATGCGATGAATTTAATGCGGAAGAGAGAGAAATCGCAGGTGCAATGAAACTATGACACGTGGCAAAAAGCAAGCTGGCAACAGCTGTTGAAAGGACGCGTGCCATTAATTTCGCGGCCACGCGCCCGAAAAATCGCGCCCACGCGCCTGAAAAAGCGCCTGGAATGACCATGTGCTGTCACGTCACCATAACTTCCTGCACGTCCTGACACAGTCAGAAGAAACCGTCGGACAACGTTTCAACAGTTTGGACTGTTCTTATCCCTTCACCAACTCTTCGAATTTCAAAAATTCAAAAAGATTCAAAAGTAAGCGGGAAAATACCCCTTACCTTGGCAACCAAGTAACTGTAAGACAGGTGCGAGTACAGTGTCAAGGCAAAACCCTTCACATACTTAGCACCTGCAGGGAATCGAAGCCAAGAATACCTCGGCGACCAAGTAACTATAAGACGGGTGCAGGTACAGTGTCAAGGCAAAACCCTTCACATACTTAGCACCCGCAGGGAATTAACGCCAGGAATACCTTGGAAGTAAAGTAACCGTAAGACGAGTGCGGGTACAGTGTCAAGGCAAAACCCTTCACATACCTAGCACTCTGCAGGGAATTGAAACCAAGAAGGATCTTCTGGGCAATGCTTGCGGAAACGGGAATAACATCCCCGCATAGCGGGAACGTCGAGAACTACATTGTTTGAAGCTCCAAGATGGAATTGGTGGTTTTAACATAATTGATCACTATGTTCAAAACTACCAAAACCTCATGGAGAATCCACACAAGTGGGACTCAACGCTCCTGACTTGCGAGGAGGTTACAGACCTACCCGCATCATACCCAAAGATCAAGCAGGAAAGTCGGGAATTTCTGCAAGTGACATAAGGACTTCCGCGGGAAGAATCCCCATGGAAAACCTTAAAACTAAACCCTTTTCAAAACCCTTTGCTTAAGTCCAAAAGTTCACCTCACTTTATTAAACATTCATGAGAAGAACATTGGACTGGGGGGACTTGAAGAGGTAGGTCCCAGCAGAGCCCAGTTGGACCCGCAGGACTCACCTTGAAGAGAGACGTCTGCGCAGAAACCAACTGGATCCGCAGGACCCACCATGCTCAGAGACGTGACGTCCTTACGCGCAGTACGCAAGCTGTTCCCGCAGGAAATGCCTCCCAATGGTGAAGTACTCCGCCTGTTCCCGCAGCTGCGGATACAAGCCATCAGGGAAGGCCACCCGCGCAGCAAGGCTACACGCACAAGGCACTTAGCTCTCAATAATTCAGTAGTCACCTGAAGGAATGAGCAAAGCCGGGAACAATCCCGCACAAAGGCGGGAGGGGGAATACTCCCGCCCAAATAAGCCAGTCCGTACGATACTGGAGGATCTTTTGTACTGTACCTGACGAGGTATGGGCAAAAGATCTGACCAGATATACGACAGCTCATTGACAACAGTATGGCGAGCAGCATGCTCTTGTACTGTATGTCACTGTCAGCCGCTGCCTACCCACCAACTACCAGCATGGCACGTGCGTAGGCCACAGTTGGTAGAACAGGAATACTATTCAGCCGGCTATACCTTCTTGGAAACCTACCTTCGGCTATAAATACCCTAAATGGTATGATCATCTAATCTTATCTTGTATCTTATATCTTATACCTGATATCTGCTCTAGCAATCTCTTAATATATACTTATATTCAAGAGCAATCTAGTCTGATTCTCACGCCGGAGGGTGGTCACAAGGAGGAACCCCCCCCCCCTTCTCAGTGACGAGCTCACGGTGTCTGTTTTGCATGTTATCAGAAGAACCATCTTTGCCGGATCTAAACCCCTCGTGGGAAACATCTATTTAACCCCAGATTATCCGTAATCTGTCCGGGGTCGATTACGAACAACAGCATGAATAGTAATAACAAGGATCAAGACATGAAACATAGGAAGAAGAACACTAAGAAGAAGAAACAAAGGATGTTGTTGGGTGGGTGTAATTGTTCGGCAGATACAATTGAGAGTACGAGGAAGAAAACGACAAAAGAAGAAAACATGTTACATGTGAGGAGCGGAGAAGGGAGAATTGCGGCGTCACGTCATCGGACATTTGAGTGGTTAAAGCAGCTTTCAATTGAAGCTTAGTTGATTGAGATGCATGACATGATGATTATTAAGGTTGTGCATGCTTATAAAATATTGGTTATCATGATGATTCATCAATCTTACTTTCCGACAACTTTTGTGGAGAAGATATATCTGACATTTTCAGGGGATGTTTTTTATTTTTGTTTTTTTAAAGGTTTTATGTTTTGTCTTGTGGGGAATGGGGATAAGGTTTATTTGTGTAAGCTAGGAACGTGACTCACTGATCATGTTTAGAAATCATATATTGTATGATTGTAACTAAAGGTTTGTTATTTATCTCTATTTTTTTAAAAAAAAGGAAAGTATATATAATTTGGTTTAGATGGTCTTCGACGGGAAGCCCATGAGACGTACATGATATGGTGTGGAACCGCCCGTTGGAAGGTCACCATCAAACAAGGTCTTTTAGAGAGGGGGTCTAACGTGAAGAGGGGAGAACGGGACGATTATAGATAATGCTAGCATCCAAGCATCGTGTTACTCTCACGTTAAAAATGGTTTTAAAACATAATTTAGATTGTTAAAGAGTCAAAGATCTTAATTAACTTCAATCTTAAACTCTTGATGCATTTTTGTCTTTACCTAATTATATAAGAGGGCAGGTAGCAACATGGTGTGATGGAAATAAGAATAATGTGTTATATAATATAAAACTATTTAATTAATATGACTATAATCTTGTAAGTGCATGGCTTAATATAATTAACAGTTCTTAATTTGCAATATAAAAATGTAGTGTCATATTAGCTTTATCGTTAAGCATGTATATAATTAAAATTATCTAGTCAATCAAAGCATCTTGTTTTCATTACTTTTAGCGTGCAATTCTCACTTTTCAACCAAACCCATATCTATATGCAAGGGCGGACAAACTTTATATACATGGGTCGGTGAGGCTGCGTGCTATGGTGGGGGCTTCGAAGCCCCTCCACAGTGCCACGTTAACGTTACGTAAACACTAGGGGCATCGAAGTCCCAGGGCATAATACCCCTCTATGATGAGGGGGCTTCGAAGCCCAACCTTTTTTATTTTATTTTTTTTATAAAACAAAAAAACCAATACAAATAAAAATATAAAACATACAAATAAAAAAACCAATACAAATAAATAATAAAAACCCTACAAATAAAAATAAAAATCCTACAAATAAAAATATAACTAATGCTCGTCGTCGTTGTCCTCGTCCTCGTTTGCATATTTGGCCAATATCTTTGCTCTTCTTTTTTCCATCACCGCCCGCGACACAGGATCTAGATGCGATAGATCTTTTGTGATGAGCTCGAGTTCCTTTTGTTTCGTTCGCTCGTTGTGGATCGCTCTGAATTCCGCAAGCATCGTCTTTCTTTCTTCGTGCACCTTCATGAGGCCCTCCTGTCTTTGTTTTTTAATGTTGGCAATCTCGGCTAGCCTCCGCTCCAAGTTTTCAAGATACGAGCTCGTGTCGGAACTCTTAGAGGATGTGGTTCTGGACGAAGATCCTCCACCTCTAGACGCCGCCTTAGCTTTATCTCTTCCTAACGGCCGTGGCAACTCATCCGGTTCGTCAAAAATTAATTCCGGATCCAACTCGTTTAGATTAATTTGACCACGACCATCAGACATGGGCTGCGACGGCGATTGATCGGCCGAAGTAGACGTTGTCTTTGACCGTTTGGACGGTCGCAGTGGTGATGATGTCGGGACCGTATGCCACTTTGGCGAGCTTATGCATTGTCTCCAAACATCCAACATGCTAAAATCTTTATTATAAAGGGCTTTGTATTGTTTTAAGCATGCCTCCAACACATCGGCATCGCCCATGCCGCTTTTTCTGTTGTTCTGCACGTGGGTGTAAACGGCTGTGAAGTCGGTTATTTGTGTGCGTAATGACTTCCATTTGTTGTAGACGTAGTCATTCCCGCGATACTCTCCTCGACCCATTAAAGCAAAGAACTTGGTGCGTATTTGTACCTAAAACTCCGGCGAATGTTTGCCGTCACCTTCGATACATATAAAAGCTTAGTATTAATAAACAAAAAAATATAACATGGAAAACATATAAATATTTTTATAATGTACCTTGAATCGAGTCTTCAGAAGAGTCGATCCACACTAAGGCTAACGCCATTACCTCATCCGCTTCCCACATTTGTCGTTCGCCCTTTTCGGTTGTTCGAACGTCACCCGGGTTCTTTTTTTTATGACTTATTTTTGGACGCGGGACTTGCGTTTCGGGTACTTGCGTTTCAGGTATTTGGGTTTGTGGTACTTATGAGGACGTATACGGCATTGGCGCCCGAAAGAACATATCGGGGGTAAACGGTGGCATGGGTGGAGGAATCGTCGATCGTTGTTGGTTTGCATAGAACGGGTTGCTAATTAAGGTCGACGTTATTTGCGAGCAAACTAGCCCACCACATACAACTCGGATCCCACGGGTTTTGATTCGGGTTCGGGTTTGGGTTCGGTGTTGAGCTTGAGCCCGTGTTCGGGTTCGGGTTCGAGTTAGGATTCATGATTTGGTGTGAAGATGAATGTTGTGAAGATGGTTAAATTTGAAGATGAATGTTGTGAAGATGGTTAAATTTGGTGTGAATATGAAAGTTGTTTGAGTAAAATTGAGAAAAAGGTTTGAATTTATATAGAAATGTTAATTTTAATTTTTTTAAACGGCTATATTACCGTTGGTGGTGGGCCCCCCACCGCGCCCATCATCCCCTCTGCACCCCACATCACCGCGCCCCTCTACGGTGTTTCATGCCCACCACGCCCCTCTCCCCCCTCCTTCCGCGCCCATAGTGCATAGCCTTAATGCCTTAATAGGTCGGTTAATGGGGGTTCTTTAAAATATAGAAGGATTTGAAATGCTACACATAAGATACATAACTCGTGTAAAAATATGTCATAACATTTATTTTACAAAAAAAACTGCATTGCATTAGGTGAAGTTGTATTAGATCTAATGCAACATTTTTGTTAGATAATGCAACTGTTTCTTTTAAATGCAACATTTTATAAAAGTTGCATTTGAACGAAACAGATGCGCTATATGAAAAAGATGTTGCATTAAGTATAATGCAACTTCACATAATGTAGTTTTTTTTGTAAAATAAAGGTTGTCTTGGACCAACTTTTTTGTGATGAAAATAATTGTGCAGATCCTGGATACTCTTTTGTTTTATAACTCAGGGCTAGTGTGTGAAATGTAAGAACTGATTCGTCTCAATCATATAATCATAGTGTCCTTTTTCAAAATAGGCCGGAGAGATGGTGTTGTAATTATCTTGGTTATCTGATTATATCACAAAACATGATTTCTTCTGGTGCGCTGTATTTAATAAATGTATGCTGATGACATAAAAGTATGGATGATTTATGTCAAATATGATGGTTGACATGTTTTTATTGGATAGCTTGATAGCATTGGTTTGTGTTACTACCCAAGAGATCGAATGTTATGTGTCACTTGATGGAGCAAATTGAATATCCTACGTTACCTGGCGCACAAGAGTGTATGCCGTGTGCCACTTGACGCACAAGTTTAATTGTCATTCACTAATGGACGAACAAGTGCATTTATTTACATCACATGTAAAAGTTCAATTTAATTAATACATTTAAAGAAATCCAATGGCTATTTTCACAATTTTTTTGTTCGTCCATAAAACATATTTTTTTAATGTTTCCCGAATTAATATGTATGCTAGCTCGAGGATGTGGATGATGGTGGTCTTTCTAAGGGCGAAGATGGGTGGAAAATGAATCCAATGCGGTGGAAGAAGTGGAGGTTATATGATGGAAGTATTCATTAAACTTTAAAGTACATTAGAGGTTGTTTGTTTATTGTGAGGGATGCAGAGATACGGTGACAAGAAAGGAGGGCACGCTCAATAGAACATCTATTGAATTGAGGGAGCTACAACTTTATGGTTCCACTCAGTATGGTTCGGAATGTTGTCCACCCTTCTATTATCCCATGTGGTTTATAACTTTATATGTGACTTCAAATATCCATCAAAGCTCACCTGTCATTGATTTGATTGATAAAAGTTAGTGTAGTTTTTTCAACTGTTAAATGTAAAATTGCGTATTTAAAACATAATATCATAAAAGAATAAAAACCAAAATCTGAATGACATAAACATGCCATGATCAATAAAATACTGAAACAAAAACACTTTATAAAAATCAAAATAAAAACAATGTGTAAATGACCATATTCAATTCATCATCATCATCATCGTACTCAGTATATCCCACCAATAGTAAAGCTATGGTAGGGTCTGAGGAAGGTAAGATGTAGACAGCCTTGCCTCTACCCCGTAGGAATAGAGAGGCTGCTTCCGGTGAGACCCCCGGCTCGATATTCAATTCAGATTAAGGTGTCAAAATATGTTAGGTTGTGAGCTGAAAACTAGAAGGATTTTAGGCTAGTGGTATCAAGATATTAGATAAAGTTTTGATTTCAAGGTGGTGAATGATCAGATCTCATATATTGAAACGACTATATTGACGATCAAGGAAATATGGAAGAAAATGCTGTTTTTTTTTTTTGAACATTTATTGGAATTGTTTACTAGGCACATCCTGATGGTAACTCCTATCAGAGGAGGCTTAACTGCGGAGTTCTCCTCACATTCACTAACATTTAACCCAAAATATGTTGATGATTTAACTATTTAAGGGGCAATAATCTCTTTTTTTTTACGGCCGATGTGAGATTTGCCTAGGGTATTGGTCCACCGTCATGTTAATCTTCTTTGTATCTTTACATTTTGTCTATTTTTTTCAAAACAAGAGTTGAACTGCACAAGTTGTAGTTTCAAAACAATATGTTTTTGACAGCTATTTTTTTTCAGCCCCAAAACAAGTTGAACTGCACAAAAACTTCCATTACAGTCCATTTTGTAGAGAGTTTTCAGCCCAAATCAATCCAGTGGCCTTAGCTTCAAAACAATACAGGGCTTAGTGTCATTTACCTTCAATCTTCTTGACTATTGCTACAAAATCTTGGATCTACAACAAATAATGCATGAAATTTACAATTTTGGTCATTTACAAATTGAATCTTGGAAATTAGGCTATGTGTGCCGGAGGGCTACAAAATGGGGCAAGTATCGACACGTCAACAAAGGGCGATTTGCATTTTAGGGGTGCAGTGGCGTTATAGCCCCATCACATCATATACATATATATGTATATGTATATTACACACACACTAAATATAATAATATTAACCCGCAAAACACACACGACCCCCCCCCCCCCCCGGTCGCCCCTTTTATCGTCAGGGGGATGGTGCTCTTTGTCAAAATCGCCCCTTGTCGCCCCACTACACATTGTCTTATGCTTCTAACCTTAGCCTACAACTGGTAATGTATGTAAAAAAAAAAAGATGGCAATGTATGAATTCATGATTTGACCAACTAGACCTTCAATCTTGGAACTTAATTAATGATAAAACATGTTTATTGATTTTTGGGAATATTCAGTCAAAATAAGTAACCTTGGAGCTAACAATCATCATACACGGTCGTGCAAGAACAAATGGTACGTTTGTCATATTTTAATTGTTTTGTAAAACCAACCATAAGTTGAATATGAATATGGTTTTTATTGTTGAACAACGTGATGATGATGAGTTTGAATTAGTTCAATACCCGATAAGCTAATTTAGACTTCAAATTAGTGAATTGACAACTAATGAAATTTATGTGACGGGTTAGTCTCAAATTGGAATTGAAGGCCATTATCATGTATCCTAATAAAATAGATCATGATTCTACATCGGACAACTTAAAGTAACTTAGTAAGCTGGTTTGAAGCTAGTAATTGTCTCTATCTGAACTCAAGTGTTTGTTTTGACTGAGGTGGAATATATTAGCACATGTATATCACTTAAATGAGCATTCTATATTTAAGTGATATACATGTGTGTTCCCAACATCTGCTGCCGTGGCAGCTGTGAGGTCAGAACCACCATCTGAACACCGACGTCCAAATTCATCTCGAGCCGGAGGTCGTCACAATAACCATTCTCGAGGAGGTGGTAGGGGTGGACGTTTCAAAGGGAACCCCACCAGCTCCCGGGTAAACACAAACCATTGCCAACTGGTTCTAACATGAGTTGGGCCGGCTGGACTCCACCACCGAGCCCATATCCCACCCATGCATGGACTCCACCATCTCCCTTCCAGCCGTGGATGGGCCACCTCCAACATCCTAGTAGCAGCAAACAAACCACTTCATCCAATCCTAGCCTAGGTAATTCTCAGCCGGCCCCACAGGCTAATGTTGCAGCTTATGATGCAATGGACTCAACTCAACTTGGCCAAGCTTTTCAAGCCATGACCATGACCCCACCAACCAATGATGAACAGTGAACTATGGATTCCGGGGCTACTGATCACTTAACGGGTAATCCAAGTATGATTCAAAATCCCTTCTTGTCAAATTCATATGGTTATATATTTGTAGCGTATTCCCATCCTTGGATCATGCCATCACACCATTAAAAACCCAAACCGACTCTTTTATCTAAAAAATGTCCTTTATACCCCCCAACATATTCAAAAATCTAATTTTGATACGTAAATTTTCAATTGATAATAACGTATCTGTTGATTTTGACCCTTATGGCTTTTCTGTGAAGGAGTACCCGAGTGAGAAGATGATATCTCGCCACAATAGCTCAAGCCAGCTCTACCCGTTTACCTATCCGGTGTCGTCTTCAATATTTCTAGCTTCTTCAAACACAGACGTTTGGCATGAACGTTTGGGTCACCCTGGCAGACCCGTTATTGAATGTTTAAATTCCCGTAATTTTATTTCTTATACTAAACTTGGTAAAAGCACGGTTTGAGCCTCTTGTCAACTTTCAAATAATAAACGTTTACCGTTTTCTTATTCAACGTCATCTACTTTGTTGCCATTTGACATAATACATTGTGATTTATGGACCTCAGCCGTCCTTAGCAAAATAGGGTATAAATATTATATGGTACTTGTAGACGACTATACCAACTATACATGGACATTTCCGTTAAAATTCAAATCCGAAACTTATGAAAAATTCACCCAATTTTACCGTTTCATCAAAACCCAATTCAGCATGCCCATTAAATCTTTCCAATGTGACTTAGGGGGTGAATTGTTGCCAGGGGCGGATATACTTCACAACTAGGGGTAGCCTCCGCTACCCCTTAACTTTTCGTTGTTAGTATAATTGTTTTTTTCTTTTTTTTTGTCAATTTTCATATTTCGCTACCCCTGAAAAATATTCCGCTACCCCTGAAAAAAAATTCGTTACCCCTATTTGTTTAAAGTTCAACAAATTTAAAAGTTCAAATCAAACAAAACCCAAAAAAATTATAGCCAAAAGAAAATAAAAACCATTAACCTTATTTTTTTTCTTTTGTTTGAAAGAGAAACATCAAACATAAACAGACTCAACAGAATCATCATTTTGAGGTTGAAGTTTTTAATACGGTTTTGGATATGCAGATTCAAGGCAAGGTCTCAACTATTTTGTTAGAAAATATATCTGGTTTAAATCTATGAGATTCGTTTCCCAAGTTTGACATATTTAACATAGTGTAATTTTCTGTGATTTATCTGAATGATTTTAGTAATGAAGAAAGAGGGTGTATTCGGCCTTTCGGGTGATCGTACGACCTTTTATCACACTAAATTTAAAGAAAGATGATAAATTTGCAAAGTTGAGTCGAATGTGTGACCTTGCTCGTGTAATGGTGAAAAACGGAAAGCACACCACTCTTCCTTTGGTTTATTAAATATTGAAAGCTAGCGTTGGTTTTACTGATCGCAACCGCAACCGTTGAAATCTGTTTTTCTTAAATAAAGCTTATCAATACGGGTTTGCGCAAGAAAATGGGTAATGAATATTTGAACAATGGTTTAGTTTGTACGGTCGAAAGAGAAACACTTGATAAGGTAAAAGAAGATGTGTAATGGCTCAATTTCAAGCTTTCAAAAAGTGAATATGAGAAATTTGTACCACATGTGTTTAAATATATTTATTATCGTGTTTCTATTTTTGTTTCGTTTACATTGTATGAAATATGGTAAAACAAAATTTTAAACGTTACCCATGAGATTTATGTCTAGATCCGCCATTATTGTTTGCGTGTATGCAAAATCTTAATAGAAATGTTTGAATTTTGATGAAGCGAAATGGTTAAAGTGAGGTATGTAATAGGTAAAATAATAATAACTATTTTTTATTAAAATTTAAAATAGCTTTATAACCGTTGGTCACTTGGTCAACGGCTATTTCATCACTCGCAACCCACGCCCCCTACCGGATTTCTATACTTGCACCACTGACAACAATGTACCCACAGTGGAGCTGAGAGATTGAAGAGTGTGCAGATGGTGATGGTGATGGTGCTGGTGTTGGGATTGGCTGCCTTCAGCTGCTTCTAGATTATTTATTTGTTGTTTTTTTTGTTTGTTTTTAATTTGATTTGTATTCCTTATTTATCTGGCCATTGGTATACTTTGTGTACATGTATAGAATTGTACCGCATTGTATTTCAAACGATTCGTTCAATCAAATTCATGATTCATTTTCTACTGTAACTATTATAAGAAGCATATTGTAGGTCATCATGGGTTCAGACCCATAATGTCAAACTTCTTTACATTACATACATGGTCAAGACTTCGCTTATAATGGTGTGTGATTAAGGCTACACTTGTAATGTTGTAATGACCATACTATATGAGAGTATTGTTGAGATGGCTTTTTCAAGAAAACTAAGAACTAGAGATTTATAAGAGGTATTTTGAAACTCTTGATTATTACTGTTGCTCAAATGACATCTTAAGAGGGGGGTATGTTTAGAAGTAGGGTGTTTTGCTGGTTAAACTTTCGGGTTTTGGTTTTTTCAGGTTGGGTTAGAATATCTAAGAAACCAAAAACTAATCATAATAAAATGCCACCATTCTAAAATTAGAGCAAAAATTCATCTTCACATGTAACATAACAGATCATCAGTTAGTGAGGTAATAATATTGCCAACATAACCTATCAGCTATTTGAATAGACATATACGTGTGCGCGCACGCATACATTAAAAAATCATCCAGCCATAATGAATAGAGTGCAAACACAACCAAATTGTCAAGGCTGGATAAGAAGAATGCATAGGTCTTTCGGCTGAAATGCGAACCGAATCGCTATACTGCCGGAACGCGAGTGAAAGATTTGGGCAGCAGTATGGGAACAAGGTGAGGGCCTGAGGGGGTTGTAAACTAGTCAATCTGAGCCCAAACTCATCCAAACGCTAGCTCAAGTCGTTTCAAGCTCTATGTTTATAGTTCAAGCTCCGTTCGTTACTAATTTAAAAATATTTGACTATTTATTCATGTATTTATAAATAATAGTATTTGATATGTATTTCTAGCCTACTAAAATAGAAATTATTATATTCATATATAGTTTAAACTGGCATTTTGAAATTTAAAAACAAAAAACTGAAATCAGGGATAACTACCACATTATAGAACAATCAACTTTTAACCATCCAAATGAATATTCAAAATACATGAAGAAAATGTAGTACTAAAAAGAAATGAACAAACACACATACACTACATTAGACTGCAAATATAACCACAAAGATTATTCACTCCACCCACCTCTCCATCTATCTCCACTTCTAGCCTTCTATTTCATTTTTCCACACAAATCAAGACCTCCATATGCAACATTAGCCAACAGATGTACACTGTATACAAATCTTACCATCAACCTATTAAATTACCAATTTACCCCTATCCCCTCCCTCCATTACCATGCCTCTGGGTCCTAAAATAGCTAAGCAGCGACTGCGCCTGCAACATAAAGAATATCGCATTTCAAAATCACAAATTACCAATTTACCCTCACATATTAAAGAAAAAAACAAAACACACAAAAAAAAATACCTTTTCCTTGGCTCGTGGTGTACCCGACTGTGACAAAGCAACCAGTGGTGGGACGGCACCCTCCTGAAGAACCATATTACAAAACAGACTACTATTGGTGCACAACTGTAACAAGGCGGCTGCGGCATTCTCCTTCCCTCTAGCCGAACCCAACTCAACAACTTCAACCAGAACCGGTATCCCGCCCTCCTGACCTATAGCAGCTCGCCCCTCGGGAATTGTTGCGAGGTTTGACAGAACCGCAACCGCCTTATCAACCATTCCTGCCGCAGGGTCCATTAACTCCACAAGGTACCTCACCGCACCCGACTGCACAATACGTGCCTTGTTTTCATGAAATATTGACAGGTTAAATAAAGCTGTTGCTGCATCTTTTTTCCCTCTTGGAGTCCCATTTCCCAATAAGTCAACCAACGGTCTAATCGCACCTGACCTCCCGATTCTTATCTTGTTATCTTCAATAACCGAGAGGCTAAAAAGAGTTGCAGCAGAGTTTTCTCTAGCCTCAGAGCTCCCGGTTTCAAGCACATGTATCAGTGGCTCGATTGCATCCGCATTTGCAATCGCGGATTTGTTGTTGTCATTTATCGATAGATTTAGAAGCGCAGTGACCGCATTTTCTTGAACTTCTTCATCGGTGGACCGGAGTAGACCAATTAATAAGCTGATGCCACCGCAGTTTGCCATAACAATTCGGTTATCCATATTATGTCTAGCAAGTAATCTAAGTTCCCCAGTCGCTTTCTTTACTACATCAACCGACGTGCTGCTTAATTCCTCAACCAGTTTTTTAACTTGGGTTTCCACTCCAGTAAGGTCGGGGCGGATTTCTGCAGACGGAGAAGAAACTATTCTCGGCCCGTACCGTTCTGATGGCCTGCGCCATAACTGGTTTCTGGGTCGGGTTTCAAACCGTGGGGAGAATTGTGGAGTGGTGGGGGTGATGGCGGCGGGAGCGGGCTGTGATTCCGGTGCTGCCTCTCCCGACACATCACTGCTGTATGCAGTTGCCATTGGTACCGCAGACGCCTCGTTTGCTTCATGAGATAGCTCTTGGGAAAAGCTTGTATTGGAATGCGTGCTGGAAGTCGAAACCGTTCTCTGGTGACCCTCAGTCAACCCACCACCAGCTGATGACTGTGCACCAGAATCTAGACGTTGGCCTATGGAACCTGCCAACACGTGCCCGTTTTCGGGCAACGAATCCTCTGAAGATGATTGGACATGATGGGTGGTCCCACTGGATGAGATTAGGCTTTTCTCAGGTGAACCTATGGTGGCCCGCACTGACTCGGGTGACTTAGGTGGAGTCAAGGTCACCGTCTTCACAGGGTCCGGGAGCTTAATATTGTTTAACTCACACCAATTTGCAATTAGTGCCTTGACAGTGTAATTAGGTATAAGATTAGTATGTGCAAGAGTTTGCATGGTCTTAGGGCAAACCGTAAGCCCGAGATCAAGCCATTTACGGATATATCCTCGCTCGTACGTCTGTCCAGAAGCTACAATTACAGGATCGGTCATGAGTTCAAGTGATAATGGGCAACAGAAATCAGGAGGTATGGGCACAGGGTTAGAGGTTTGGGCCTGTTTGGCCTCGATTAAACAATCGTTCATGTGGGTAATTAGGGCAATCATTTCCTCAATGCACTCTAAATCTTCTGCCTTTTCAGCTTGTTCAGCATTTTCCTTTAGTTTTTCAAGTGCAACAGCCTCTATTAGAAGCTCTTGGTTTGACTTCAAGTTAAGAAAGTCAGCAATCTTTGACCTGCTATCGATATTAAGTCCAGACCCCTCTGCTTGATCCCTTATAGCTTTTGAAAGAATGGCTGATGATTTTTCATAACTCATATTCTTAATTTTCTGTATGCAATGCTGCAATCAATTGTAACACATATAAGATAAATCATAAAAAGTGATTTACTTCAAAGTAATAGGAGTCATCTTTTTTTGCATACCTCAAGTGATGTTGAACTTAATTCCTCAGGAAGATCTTTAGGGGAAGATTTCAGCAGCTCAAAAACCTCTAAGCTTTGAAGCCGAACCTTTGCAAATAAGGATTCAACTTGCATAACCTACACAATGCAAACTGATTATAAGATTCCAATATATACATATACACGCACGTTCATTTCAGAAGCAATAATATGTTGAGAACCGCATATGAACCATTACCGGCACATTGTGCATAAAAGATAAAAGATAATATAAGTAGTGGGAGAGGGAAACAAAAGCAGTTCATAACTGTCCTGTGTGTCACATTCGAAGCAATAGGTACAAATGAAATGCATTATGCAGTTCTTGCAGTTCAGAACTTAATACTTTTTAACTAAATTCCCTTGTATATAAGGAGAGACTGAGAGAGAGGGTTGTTCAAGATATCCAATTATAAGTAGAGAACTGCGAGAATCGAATATACATCTGTACCTATTATTAGAGAACATAACCATTAACGGTTTCCCTCCAAAGAGTTCATACAAATTTAATATTTAAAATATGTAACTCTTGTTTACATTAAGATAGTTTGAATAGGTTTGATTAGTTTTTATTATATATTTAATATTCCAGATTTGTAGCTTGTAACCGATTTTCCTTTCTTGTATTTATACCTTGCTATTATTAATAATAAAATCAAGTTGGTTTGATAAACTTATTACGGTATCAAAGCCTAAAGTGCTCCGTTGAGCTCTTTCCGATCCCAACTTCCGGCAACGGTTTTCACCACTTACTGAAATTAATTAACATCTTGTTGCCGCCTCAAATTTCTCCATCAAACTTACTTCCACCACTAAAATATTTTCCGGCGACGCACTGTTCCGTCAGCACACTGTTCCTTTCCACCACTACAATATTTTCCAACGACGCACTGTTCCATCAGCCCACTGTTCCCTTTGACCACTAAAATATTTTTCGACGACGCACTGTTCCATCGACCCACTATTCCCCTCCACCAATAAAATATTTTTCGGCGACGCACTATTCCGTCAATTTTCGGCGATGCACTATTCCGCCACTATTCCCCTCTACCACTAAAATATTTTCCGGCGACGCACTGTTCCGTCGAACCACTGTCCCCTACCACCTCTAAAATACTTCAGACCGACGCACTGTTCCGGCTACCCACTGTTCCCCTCCACCAATAAAATATTTTTCGGTGACGCACTGTTCCGTTGCCCCACAGTTCCTTTCCATCACTAAAATACTTCTGACGAGCCACTTCTATCCTCTTTCTCATGACAACACAAATTCTTTCTAAACCTCAATCATCCTCCCATTCTCCATTTCAACTCCACCAAACCAAACTAATAACCATTAATTGGTTTCCCTCTAAAGACCTACACACACACCACTCTTACCAAAATCTTATTTTCAAGATTGGTCTCCTCTTACGATCATCCATCTTGCGGGGGCATATAGAGAACATAACCATTAACGGTTTCCCTCCAAAGAGTTCATACAAATTTAATATTTAAAATATGTAACTCTCGTTTATATTAAGATAGTTTGAATAGGTTTGATTAGTTTTTATTATATATTTAATATTCCAGATTTGTAGCTTGTAACCGATTTTCCTTTCTTGTATTTATACCTTGCTATTATTAATAATAAAATCAAGTTGGTTTGATAAACTTATTACCTATCGCTTTAACTATGATGCATAAGGCGGTAATGTAACCTCATAACCGCCTCTCTTTCTATATGTCCCACTACATTTTTTCAACACTACATACAAGCGCTGAAGCCCATTTGTGGTTATCTACTTTAATTGGTATATACTGAATGCAATATATATATACAACGTTCAGTTCATAAACAATAATATGTTGAGAACGGCATTAAATCTTGTACTACTATATAAAATGACTAAAACGCATGTAAACTTAAAAAATTTTAAAATCTCTTTTTAAAACAATATTGATAGTCTTTCAAATAAATGCATATATGCACATTCATATGCATGTGTGCACATTTTTGTATATTGTATTAAAATTTTCAGGAGAGGAGAGATATAACCAAAGAAAAGAGTGAAAAAGGATTAAAAAAATTGTTTTTCAATTTTAGCCTTTTTGTTAAAGCGCATAGTTACGTATTGTGTGGTTCTCGCGATTCTAGACATACTATCGATTCTGAAAAGAGCACGCCCCTATATATACATACATACATACATATGTAAACGTGTGTATATGTGTGTGCAACTTGGAAGTGCTGATGATAAATACATACAAAGTAAACTTTACTCATCAATGGATGACTATCTTCAATAAGCTCCCTGAGATCATTAACATATTGACTCAAGCCTGCAAATTCTTTTTGAAGTGACTCATCAGAAGCCACTTCTGAATCAGCAATAGACTCCAGTACTGGCTTAACTAACTTGAGTATATCTTTAATCTTTTGGTGGTACATTTGAACAAGTTCTGAAGTTCTGTTTTCATGACACTGCAGATTAAAGAAATTAGAAATGTTTTTGAGAAGGACTTTCAGCACTGATATCTCCATCACACCTGCAAATAACCCGCAAATCATCATCTAAACATTATTGCTATTAATAGGTTTAGGAGATACTTTTTCTGATGTCAAATAGATCAATTAAATGATGTGATACTATGAGGGTCACAACAAAATAAGGTGACAAATTAGTGTTCAGGTGGTGATTTTAACAATAAACCCTGGTCAATAAGTATGAAAGAAGGTAACAGAAGTTTTAAAAAATGAGCGTGATGATAGCATGCTTGTTCGCTTTAACATATTTACATTTGACTGTATGAGTTGCAAATTCTACCCGTCTTACTAGGGGGGCTAATTTATTATAGGGCTGATCTTGCATGGCTTAAAATTCAATTATACCTCATCCTCTAAAGATTCCAAAAACTATGAGGTGACAGAAAGAGACCGAAACAACCACAGCGGATTCAGTCATTCAGCATTCTGACATCATTGACAAGGATCATAACATGAGAGCAAGATGATAATATGTGAGAATGTGTACTGAAATTACTTTTAATATGCATACATCTTACAATTGATAAGATTATTATTGGTATTCATCTAAATTATTTAATCTTATTACAGACGACGATGCCTGTAAGAAGACAATGGAGGGTAGGAGGAGCAAAGGTCGGGGATTTATAATTATATGTATTGATTTGTCTTAGCTTGTCCTGCCTTTCTTCATAGGTGTCGATACTAGGACGCCTCGGGATCCTTTTCCGTGCCTTGAGTTATCTCTTCTTTTCTCTTCTACTACCAATATACACTTTAATCTTATATGTAGTTTATAGTACCTACCTATCTTTGTTGTTAGTCTTATAGATGCAATCCTCATGATTGATTTATAAGTGATTGAATTTTATTGAAGTTAAGTATTATTAAGATTTATAAGTGTGAAATTAGGGCAAAAGGCCTATCAGACATTACAATTTACAAAGCAAAACCTAATCAGCAATACATACATAGCTAGAGGTTAATGATCTAGCTGCAAAATCAATCATATATACACGGAAAGTTTAGAAAAAGAGACTTAAAAACGATTGAATTGGTCCAACAAGGATCAATAATATAATAATATGAAATGAAACCCTAGAAAGAAAGAAAGAAAGAATAAGAAGTAACCTGGAGACGTAAGCAAACAGATCGGCAAATGATATTTAGTTGGCTACAAACAACTTCCCAGGATCTTATTATTATTATTATTCAGAAAGAAAGAAAGAAAGAAAGAGAGCAGACGGTATGTAATGAAGCTGGAAGAATTTGGGAGCACAGCACCTCAATTCTCATTGGCTTTTTATTATTTATTATTTATGATTATTATTAATTTATTGTTGGATATATGCTTGTAACCCAAAATATATCAGAATTTATTCCATTTCTTTTGTGCCCAAAAATACTACGTCCCAAAATAAATATTTATATATATATATATATTATATTTAAAGAATATTTTCTTTTGAAACATGTTATTAGTCTGTATAATATCTATGGTATGTAGCCAAGTCTATACTTGTTGGTATTTGTTGATTCTAAACATTAGTGAACAAGTTTTGACCTAAGTATATGGCCTTTGTATAGGCTCCGGTTTAATATTAATACAGAAAAAGGAATATAAGTTCAACTCATTTACGACCCGTTTACAAATCATAAGTTTGTATATGACATGTTTAAGTATCGTTAATCCGGTTGGTTCGTTTAAATAGATGGGTTACACGGATTGTGTTACATAATCTTAAGTGTATCTAGATTAGAGTTGATGCTTTGAATACATAAAACATAGGAGGCTATGTTCAGATTATCAATTCATCCTGTCAAGAGAAATCCCATCAACTCAAGGCAGTTGACCACTTAACATGAAAGAAGGACATGTAAATACTAGATAATGAACAAGCGTATGACATACGTGTAAACAAATTAGATAGAATTGTTTATGTATTTATGACACACGGAGTGTGAGATGTCTGGGACTATGGGATACTGAGAGTCTGAGATACTCTATGTGGAGTGTTTTTAGCATCGTATAATTACATAGTTTACTAATTTTTCCACGTATGCTTATCTTGCTATGCCAAAGAGAGGTGTGTGAAATTAAAGAATTATGAATATAAAGTATTTTAATAGAAGGATTTTTACATATATCTTCTTCCTAACTTCCTTTGTTACATATTTCCCTAATGCTAAAACCTAAATTATATATTTCCCCTTCTATCTTCATTTATCATTTTACAACTATATGAAAATGCCCCTATATTTATTTGAGCTCGAATGAATTTTACGTAATTTGATAATTTGACTTTGATACTTTTTTATAGTGCTTTTTTATTATAATTAATAAAATCAATTTAAATAAATTTATTTCGTAACCTACATATAGAAAAGCAATTGAAATTTAATATATTATATAACCATATTAGTGCATTTTATAAATAAATACTACGTAATTATTTGATATAATTTAGGGTGGGGATATATATAAAAATCCATTTATACAATATTATGTGATATAATTTGTTGATTTCTCATGTTAGAAATGTTGAACCTATAAACCATGTAAAATTTTGTTTCTTTTTTTATGTTCGCTAGCGATTAAAAAAATCGACCCCAATTGAATTTATTAGCCTTGATATGTTCGCCTTAAAACCAACTCGGGTTGAGTTTAAACTAAGGATATATGTGACTGTTACCATAAGAAGAGGATATATGTAAATTAGTTCATTAAGGGTAAAATGGTTATGTAGTTTGTTAATTTAAATGAAATGGGGAGACATGTAATATATGTAATTTAGAGAGGAAAAATATGTAATTTAAGGTTTACTATTAGAGAAATATGTAATAAGAGAAGTTAGGAAGATATATATTAATGCCCCTCTAATAAACATATTTATGGTTCGAGTCCTTGTGATACTTATATAAAAGTCATAATTCATAAAACACGTAAAGAAGAAACTTTCAGATTTGTGTGATATCAAGATGATAAACTATGGACTTTTCGATGTCCATATATCCTTCACTCATTTTCCGTGAGGATTAATATTTTTAAAAAATAATTAATAAATATCAGATAATGGACAACGCAGACATATGAAAATCGAATTCTAAGAGTAAAGAAACCCCGTCTTGTATTATAGGCTAAGCAGTTAATACGGAAAAATATCGGATATCGGTCAAGGACCGATATCTGAGATATCGGTTATCGCAGTGAGATATCGTTGGGATATCGGTAATTTTAATATCATGTAAAATTCACATATATAGCAATTTAACACTAATAATTCAGTATAGTCTCATATCATTAACAAATTAACCTTTTGCAGCTTGCAAAATACTAACAATTGTAGCAAGTAAAATTGATTAAGACTTAAAACACTAACACTGAACACTAAAAGTTGATAATTAAGACTTAAACTTTGATATCGAGAATATCGGTCAAATATCGATCAAATATCGGTCAATATTGCTGATATTATCGGTACCAATATTCTAACCGATATTTTGATTGATATTTCACCAAGGAACCGATAACCGATATATCATTGATATATCGGTGATATCGACTGCATAGATTATAGGTATAAATTGACAATTTACGACAACCGTCATATTCTTATTTTTTAATGGAAAAAAAATTGTTTTAGTGTCTAATGCTTGGCTTCATTCTTGTATCTATGTGCCGTTCATCAGAGCTAGTGTCAGTAACCAGTAATTACTGATGGACGTTGTTACTTCGTTTCTTGTTACTGATAAAAATCATGTGTCCGTAAGCATATGGTTTGTTGAAGTTGTTTTGACACAATGAGGTTTGCTTGTAAACAATTTTAAGGGTCCATGAAACACTTGATGAGATCCCTAATTGCTTATGATCTACGGTAAATCAATTAGGCATGTAATATTTTTAGGCTTCAAACAACGTTGTATTGGTGAATCACTGAATTTGTTTACTAGATGTCTTTTAATAGATGTTGCAAGCATGAAAACTATTAAACTTATTCGTTGTAACGACTTGATCAAAATTGTTTGACCGGATCATTGTGGTTCTTACATATGAAAATGCCTCATAGATAAACTCAAAACATGTTGAGCCGTCTCCGTGTATGACATAAATGAACTTATGTAATATTTATAAAGAATTGTAAACTTAAAAGAAAAAAGATTTGATTACAAAGTGTTACAGACGATGTGCCCTATTAGTTGCATCTTCCTATTGTATTTTATTAAAGAATGTTCATTATAACTTAATGTTAACTTTTTGTGTGTTTTCGAACCAATCTACACATCATTTAGCTGGCATTTGAGGTGTTATTGGACCAATTACACTTAGAAACTGATTTGAGGATATAAAATGCCAAATTATAAATTTGAGGGGTGATAAAAAGACCAAAATCAATCTTGAGGCAAAAATAGAATACGAATTTTAGATTATTTAATGCAGACAGTAAGGTAAAATCAACATGTTTAACTAGTTAATTGGCAGCCGGTAATTGATGTGTCTGATAAGATACTTGCAAGTTGGAAAGCTCACACATTGTCAATGGGGTCGTTTAACGTTAATAAAGCCAGATCTTGAAGCGCTCCCTAATTATTATTTCTCCATATATAAGGCTGAAGAAACACTAATCGACCCCGGGCAGATTACGGATAATTTGGGGGTTAAATAGATGTTTCCCACGAGGGGTTAGACCCAGCAAAGATGGTTCTTCTGATAACCTGCAAAACAGACACCGTGAGCTCGTCACTGAGAATGGGGGGGGGGTACCTCCTTGTGACCACCCTCCGGCGTGAGAATCAGACTAGATTGCTCTTGAATATAAGTGTATATTAAGAGATTGCTAGAGCAGATATCAGGTATAAGATGTAAGATACAAGATAAGATGAGATGATCATACCATTTGAGGTATTTATAGCCGAAGGTAGGTTTCCAAGAAGGTATAGCCGGCTTAATAGTATTCCTGTTCTACCAACTGTGGCCTACGCACGTGCCATGCTGGTAGTTGGTGGGTAGGCAGCGGCTGACAGTGACCAGGCCTGCTGTGTACTATTCCTTTTCCACCAACTGCCGGCTATGCACGTGGTATGACAGGAGTTGCTGAGTAGGCAGCGGCTAATAGTGACATACAGTACAAGAGCATGCTGCTCGCCATACTGTTGTCAATGAGCTGTCGTATCTCTGGTCAGATCTTTTGCCCATACCTCGTCAGGTACAGTACAAAAGATCCTCCAGTATCGTACGGACTGGCTTATTTGGGCGGGAGTATTCCCCCTCCCGCCTTTGTGCGGGATTGTTCCCGGCTTTGCTCATTCCTTCAGGTGACTACTGAATTATTGAGAGCTAAGTGCCTTGTGCGTGTAGCCTTGCTGCGCGGGTGGCCTTCCCTGATGGCTTGTATCCGCAGCTGCGGGAACAGGCGGAGTACTTCACCATTGGGAGGCATTTCCTGCGGGAACAGCTTGCGTACTGCGCGTAAGGACGTCACGTCTCTGAGCATGGTGGGTCCTACGGATCCAGTTGGTTTCTGCGCAGACGTCTCTCTTCAAGGTGAGTCCTGCGGGTCCAACTGGGCTCTACTGGGACCTACCTCTTCAAGTCCCCCCAGTCCAATGTTCTTCTCATGAATGTTTAATAAAGTGAGGTGAACTTTTGGACTTAAGCAAAGGGTTTTGAAAAGGGTTTAGTTTTAAGGTTTTCCATGGGGATTCTTCCCGCGGAAGTCCTAATGTCACTTGCAGAAATTCCCGACTTTCCTGCTTGATCTTTGGGTATGATGCGGGTAGGTCTGTAACCTCCTCGCAAGTCAGGAGCGTTGAGTCCCACTTGTGTGGATTCTCCATGAGGTTTTGGTAGTTTTGAACATAGTGATCAATTATGTTAAAACCACCAATTCCATCTTGGAGCTTCAAACAATGTAGTTCTCGACGTTCCCGCTATGCGGGGATGTTATTCCCGTTTCCGCAAGCATTGCCCAGAAGATCCTTCTTGGTTTCAATTCCCTGCGGAGCGCTAGGTATGTGAAGGGTTTTGCCTTGACACTGTACCCGCACTCGTCTTACGGTTACTTTACTTCCAAGGTATTCCTGGCGTCAATTCCCTGCGGGTGCTAAGTATGTGAAGGGTTTTGCCTTGACACTGTACCCGCACCCGTCTTATAGTTACTTGGTCGCCGAGGTATTCTTGGCTTTAATTCCCTGCAGGTGCTAAGTATGTGAAGGGTTTTGCCTTAACACTGTACTCGCACCTGTCTTACAGTTACTTGATTGCCAAGGTAAGGGGTATTTTCCCGCTTACTTTTGAATCTTTTTGAATTTTTGAAATTCGAAGAGTTGGTGAAAGGATAAGAACAGTCCAAACTGTTGAAACGTCGTCCGACGGTTTCTTCTGACTGTGTCAGGACGTGCAGTAAGTTATGGTGACGTGACAGTACATGGTCATTCCAGACGCTTTTTCAGGCGCGTGGGCGCGATTTTTCGGGCGCGTGGCCGCGAAATTAATGGCACGCGTCCTTTCAACAGCTGTTGCCAGCTTGCTTTTTGCCACGTGTCATAGTTTCATTGCACCTGCGATTTCTCTCTCTTCCGCATTAAATTCATCGCATTGATTGCGATTAGTATATAAAGGGGGAGAGGGTCCTTTGTAATCCACACTTTCACTTTTCTCTTCATCTTCAAAACAATTTCCGGCGAATACTCACCTTTTCAGTCGAGCATTCTCTTGAAATCGTTCTCTTCTTTCATACCTGCAAGATGTCTTATGCTCACGATCTTGAGGCTACAGCCCAGGAGGCTGGGGTGTACGCCGAGAACCCGTCATCCAAGTCCGACAAGGATGACAAGAGTACTGCTGGCGAGTGCCAGTGTGCTCTGCCTGTCGATCTATATCAGTACATCGTCAGGAAGTTCATGCTCGAGTCTTTCAAGCCTGAGTTTCCTGAACCTCATCAGACGGTGTATGATGCCCCCAGAGGCAAGATCGGGGTATATGCCGCATTCTTTGTCTATGGGAATCTTAGGTTCCCCTTGACGAAGTTTGTGTACCGTGTTCTGGAGAGGCACGGTGAACACCTGACCGAGGTACACCCGATGGCGATCGCAAAGATTCGCCACTTCGAGTGGGTGTGGCGGATTCTGGGCGTTGAGCCCTTCGTCGACCGCCTGATGACCTTCTACTCTTGGAGGTGCATCCAGGGGTGGTATACTCTGATAACCCGGATCAAGGGTTTGAAGATTTGCGCAACCGAGCGCAGTCTTCGTTTATGGAAGCGGGAGTTCTTTTATATCTCCGCTCGCGCCATCCCCCTTGCCATGAAGTTTAAGAATGGGCAAGCACTCCCCAGCCTTCACGCCTCCAACTACCAGGAGGCGGAATGGTTCTCAAAGATTTCCCGAGTCCAATCTCCGGTTTACCGCTTTGCGGAGTCCGGGATGGTGATGCTCGGGATGAGCCGGGTGTGGAAGGATGCGGAGGCGCAAAAGATCCCGATCGTCCTTGAATACGGTTTGAACTCTGTCCCTTACGGTATGCTCTGTCTTCTTTGTTTATATAGGTTTGTCTTCCAACTGTTTTTCTTTTATTTCAGAGGGGAACAACTTGCAGTCGCTCCTGCATCCGCGGGAGGCTGATAGTCCCGCTCGGATGGGTACTCGTGCTCTAGATGAGAACGAGTTGCCCATCCTTGAACAGACGGCGGATCGGTTCGTGGAGGTCTACCCGCCAGGCCACGAGATCCTGAGCGCCAGGCGGCCAGGTAAGGCGTTATTCAACCCTCGACCCCTCAATGCTGAAACCTCTGCTGGAATTCCTCTAATCTTGTGTTCTGATGAGGAATCCGCAGATGGTCCTCCGTTGGTGCGGAAAAAGAAGGCTGCCGGCGGGAAGGGGAAGGCGAAGGTGGCCTCCACTGCCGATCCGGTGCCTCGGTCTGATTCAGAGACTGACAGCGAGGAGGTGGAGGGGAACCCTGGTGGTGATAAGACCACTGCTCCGGAGGCTGAGACGACCGTCGCCTCCTAGCAGCCCAGGACAACGACGGTGAGCGGCGTGAAGAGGCCGGCTCCATCGGGTTCGTCCCCGCCTGTTCGCACTTTTAGGCTCAAGAAAACCCGTAAGTACAAACTTTACTTTTTAACTTCATATCTTTCCTCCATTATACTTATATCTTCTTTGTGCAGGCGTGGATGCTACCGCATTTCAGGGTGGAGCGGGGAGGAGCACCTCCGGACCCATGACGGTAGGCTTGGTCAACCTACCTGAGGCGATGACCCAGGCGGCTGCGCCTGCTTCAGTTGGTTCAGTTGCTCACTTAGTTGAGCCAACTGTTCCAATTGTGATGACATCTCCGCCGGCTGTCAGTGCCATATTTACTGAATCTTTCACTGAGCCGGCGGTGACTATTTCTGCGGGTACTTCCGCAGCGGCGACCACGGTTGTGAGTTCACCTCCGGTGAGTTCACCTCCGTTGGTTTCTACCGCGGCGGCCTCCATGCCTCCGACGTCGGCAGCTACAGCCGATCCTTCAGGTATGCTTGGGGCTTCTCGCCAACCTCTGCCTCCTTCCCATCTGCCTGACCTCTTGGATGGATTTCCCTTGGGTTCAGGTGATGGGTTTGGCGGCTATCGGCCTGTTGTCGACCCTACAGGTACGTAGGGTTCTTTTGGCCTTTTTTTTTTTATATATATCATCTTTTCCTAACTGCTTTTTGTTTTTTGCAGTGTCGGATTACAATGATGTGTATGTTCCACGATGGAACATCCGCCGAGGAACAACCCTTCGCACGCCTGTGGAGTGCGTGGAGTGGGCTCGTCACGCAGCTCCCAGCGGTGCGTTGGGGGAAGCTATGGCTAGCTACCAGGAGGGTAGGCTAACCAATGAGCTTCGGATTCTCCTGGCCCGGATGCAGCCGCGCGTCGAGCTGCTTTGTCGTGAAAACGACAAGTTAAAAGCAGCTCGCATCCAAGAAGTAGCTCAGGCGCGGGCTGTCCGGGAGGAGAACAAGAGGCTTACCGCAGTGGCTGCGGAAAGGAGAAGGCCTTCAAGGCCCTCGAGGTTGAAGTTCAGGCCCGTCTCGAGGCCCGTTCCAAGGCTGCCCAAGCTGTTAACGAACAGCTTCGGCTGGCTAAGGAAACTGCACGGAACGCAACCGAGAGGGCCACCAAGGCTGAAGCTGTTGCTGAGCCTTTACGCCTCGAGAATGAGGAACTTAAAGCCAAACTAGAGGCGCTCCAACAGGCTCATGATGCCTTGGCGATGGAAGATGCCAAGAAGCTCCAAGAGATCTTGGACCAGAGGGGGGTGCTTGACCATACTGAGCGGAAGCTAAAGGGCGTTGAAGAGGCTGCGGCTAAAGAAGTGTTGCTTGCCAACCTCAACAAAAGTGAAGCCGAACGCGCCCGTAACCAAGCTCAAGCTGCCCTCCAGGAAGCTCTGGTTACCAAGGAATGGCTTCTTCGAGAAGCGTTGTCTCAGGTAAGCTTAGCTTCATAATGTCTTCACGCTTTTCTTTGTAAATAGAAAAGGTTTTGATACTTGTATATTTTTTTTTTGCAGGTTGTGCATCGAGTCTTCACGGACACATCATACGATGATGCCATGAGCGCAGCCCTCAACGCTTCTCATGAGGATGGGGAAAAGGCCGGCTTCCTGCTTGGTCTAGGGTTCGTTGAGAAAGGCATCCCGCCTTCCAACTTCCCTTTGTATGATGTGGATACTGAAGCTGTTTATGACCAAGCAGTGAATCAGTATGCCGCCTTCCCGCATCCGGTGGTGGAGAAGGTGAACGAAGTTGCTTCTGCTGATGATGGGCTAGCTATCCTTAAAGCTTTCCTTGAACCGCCACGCTCTACTGATGGTGCTGGTCCAAGTGGAAGTGGTCCTGAAGCTTGATCCTGAAGATCCCTTCCCACTGTTAGGATAGGTTTAGCTTGTATAGATTTATATTCTTGTAGGCGGGTAGTTACCCGGCCCTTGTAATGAATATTATGAAATATAAATCTTTGTGTGGGTAAGACCGCTACTTTCACTGGATGACTTGCTTTATAAACGTTATATGACTTGCTATGCATACTTTTAGTTTAAATTAACAATTTTCCAATTGTTTAGAATAAGTTAACCTTTGAACGTGGTAGATAATAGGTTGAAGTTTTGCTTCCTCTTTCGTGATTGTGCGGGTAGGACCGTCACTTGCACTTAGTAGGATGGCTAAACTTTACCTACATCTAACCTGCGTGGAGGTTTTCCTCGTCCTGTTAGAAATTTTCTAAAGTATTTTGAATAAGTTAACCGTTCGACGCGCGGTTGTCAATAGGTTCGGTTTCCTCATGATTTGTGCGGTTAGGACCGGCACTTTCATTTAGTTGGATGACCAAAGTTTACCTATGACTGACCTGCGTGAAGGTTTGCCGTTTTTTGGGTTTATGCGGGTTTTGCCGCCTTCCCCACGCAACGACTTTCCACGTAATTATGCGGTAAAAACCGGCATCAGTGTTGAGTAAATTAACCGTTCGACGCGCGGTTGTTAATAGGTTAGTGTTCGGTTTCCTCTATCATGATTCGTGCGGTTAGGACCGGCACTTTCATTTAGTGGGATGACTGAACTTTACCTATGACTGACCTGCGTGAAGGTTTGCCGTTTTTTGGGTTTATGCGGGTTTTGCCGCCTTCCCCACACAACGACTTTCCACGTAATTATGCGGTGAATACCGGCATTAGTGTTGAATAAATTAACCGTTCGACGCGCGGTTGTTAATAGGTTAGTGTTCAGTTTCCTCTATCATGATTCGTGCGGTTAGGACCGGCACTTTCATTTAGTGGGATGACTGAACTTTACCTATGACTGACCTGCGTGAAGGTTTGCCGTTTTTTGGGTTTATGCGGGTTTTGCCGCCTTCCCCACGCAACGACTTTCCACGTAATTATGCGGTGAATACCGGCATCAGTGTTGAATAAATTAACCGTTCGACGCGCGGTTGTTAATAGGTTAGTGTTCAGTTTCTTCTATCATGATTCGTGCGGATAGACCGGCACTTACATTTAGTGGGATGACTAAACTTTACCTTTAACTGACCTGCGTGAAGGTTTGCCGTTTTTTGGGTTTATGCGGGTTTTGCCGCCTTCCCCACGCAACGACTTTCGCACTTATGTATGCGGTGAAGACCGGCATATCCGTGTGGAAAGTTCATAAAGTATAAATGTAAAATCATCAGCGTCAATGTGATAAGGAGAATCATTTCCATTAGAAGTGGCTCTGGGCCTTTTCTTTACAAGTTTGGAATTGATCTACATGCAAACTGTGTAATTGAGCTCCCTTCCATGTTGTTGGGATGGGAGTACCATCGAGCCGATATGCACCTGGTTCGGGATCTCGTTGTTTACGCAGTATGTAGTCTCCAACATTGAAGCTGCAATTTTATTCGTGTTTTCCCCAACTGGGGTTCTACACGCATCAGCCTGCTCAGTGTTCATTGCGCCACGAGGTGCGCGAGCGTCCCATCTCTGACAAATGCTTCGACCATGTCCTTTACGTCTGTGCATTCTTCAGTGCTGTGGCCTTTTGTCCTGTGAAAATCACAGTATTTGCTCCGATCAGCATTGTGACGATGTCGGATTATTGGAGCCTTTGGCCATGGGAGCTCCTCAGTGGCGAATATCTCGGTGACGCTTTTGGTGAGTGGCGTCCATCTGGAGTTCTGGTTCGATTGTACGTTATCCCTTCCGCCTAACCGATGTTGCAAGCCGGATGAGGTGTCAAAGTTTACCCTTGACTGCCAAATGCCTAGCTTCCGCTTTTTGTTTAGTCGGGCGGTAAGGACATTGTCTTCTCTTGTTTTCTGGGTGTAGAGGTTTGTGCTCTGGGGGAGATCTCTACCCAGTTGCTTCTCCGTTTCCGCAAAGCGTTTAGCTGCTGTCATGATGGCATCCCATGTGGATGGCATGCCATCTTTACCCGTTAAGGTGCGGATGAGCTCTGGGTCGTTCGCGCACTGGATAAAAGCAGCGCGAACAAGATCTTCGCTAATATTACCCAGACTTAGCTTCTTTGAGTTGAAGCGAGTGATGAAGTCTGGCAAAGATTCATCTTCCTCTCGAATGCATTTTGAGGATTGTCCATTGCTCTTCGGTATACTTTCTTTGTTGGCTGAAGTGTTGGCTAAACTTCTGTTGGAAGTCTGCCCAGTCGTAGATGTGGTTGACCGGTAGACGATCGAACCACGCTCTAGCTGGCCCAACAAGCGTCATTTGGAACATGTAACACCACGTAGGTTCCGTCCAACTACTGACGGTTGCCCCCGCTATGAACCTGTTCAAATGATCGTCTGGATCAGATATACCATCGTAAGTGCCGATGTTGGACATCTGTTTGGCACTTTTCGGGACGATTGCTTCCGCAATGTCCCTTGCAAATTTGGACGTTCCCGCCTTTGCAGCAGTTGGTGTAAATGTTTTGGAGAAGTCACGTGGGTTTCCACCCGCGTTTTTTGGTTTGAAGGTTTCTCCAAAATGCCTTCTCGGTTGGGAGTCCGTTTCCTTACGCTTCCCTTTCGCCCTATGACGAGGGTTTGCGTCACTATCGGATTCCTCCGAATCATCGTCAAAGTACTCTACGAATTCATCAGCCTGTTGGAGTAAACGTAAGCGTTCATCCAACTCAGCTTGGAATTCTTTTTGACGTGCTTCCGCCCACGCTTTAACGTCATCGAGTGTTTGGCGGGGGAGCCTCGTTCGTTGTCTCTCTAACTGGGTATCGGTGAATCCCAGTGAGCGATTATTTACTGCACTTGCCCCAGCTTGGGTAACTGGGGTAGTGTTCGTAAAATTTACTGCACTTGCCCCGGCTTGGGTAACCGGGGTAGTGTTCGTAAAAACTGTGTAGTTGCCGGTATTCCCCCCAGTAGCTGGGGTTGTGGTTACCGGAGTTTCTTTAACCATCTTTCCAGAAGTTTGAAAAAACTGAAAAGAAATGAAGTTCTAGCTTTTATGCACGGATGGCGCCAATGAAGAAACACTAATCGACCCCGGGCAGATTACGGATAATCTGGGGGTTAAATAGATGTTTCCCACGAGGGGTTAGACCCAGCAAAGATGGTTCTTCTGATAACCTGCAAAACAGACACCGTGAGCTCGTCACTGAGAATGGGGGGGGGGTACCTCCTTGTGACCACCCTCCGGCGTGAGAATCAGACTAGATTGCTCTTGAATATAAGTGTATATTAAGAGATTGCTAGAGCAGATATCAGGTATAAGATGTAAGATACAAGATAAGATGAGATGATCATACCATTTGGGGTATTTATAGCAGAAGGTAGGTTTCCAAGAAGGTATAGCCGGCTGAATAGTATTCCTGTTCTACCAACTGTGGCCTACGCACGTGCCATGCTGGTAGTTGGTGGGTAGGCAGCGGCTGACAGTGACCAGGCCTGCTGTGTACTATTCCTTTTCCACCAACTGCCGGCTATGCACGTGGTATGACAGGAGTTGGTGAGTAGGCAGCGGCTAATAGTGACATACAGTACAAGAGCATGCTGCTCGCCATACTGTTGTCAATGAGCTGTCGTATCTCTGGTCAGATCTTTTGCCCATACCTCGTCAGGTACAGTACAAAAGATCCTCCAGTATCGTACGGACTGGCTTATTTGGGCGGGAGTATTCCCCCTCCCGCCTTTGTGCGGGATTGTTCCCGGATTTGCTCATTCCTTCAGGTGACTACTGAATTATTGAGAGCTAAGTGCCTTGTGCGTGTAGCCTTGCTGCGCGGGTGGCCTTCCCTGATGGCTTGTATCCGCAGCTGCGGGAACAGGCGGAGTACACCATTGGGAGGCATTTCCTGCGGGAACAGCTTGCGTACTGCGCGTAAGGACGTCACGTCTCTGAGCATGGTGGGTCCTGCGGATCCAGTTGGTTTCTGCGCAGACGTCTCTCTTCAAGGTGAGTCCTGCGGGTCCAACTGGGCTCTGCTGGGACCTACCTCTTCAAAGGCTCTTATTAATATTTTGGAGAAGTTGGATGCGGAGAGAAGAAGGTGTCTTTGGGCGGGAATGAAGATAAGACTAAAATCTGTTGGATGTCGTGGGAGAAGGTTTTAAAGGCTAAAGAAGACAGCTAAATGAAGGTGTCTTTGGGTTGGGTCTATGCTCGCTAAAAGATTCTAATCTTTCGTTATTATAGAAACGGTGGTGGCGATTCAAGTTGGAAGAGAATAGCTTATGGAGGAAAGTTGTGAAGGCTTTTCATGAGACTCCTATATCGTGGCTCAGCCTTCCGCATTACATAAAACTTTCTGAAACTTGGGGAATGATTGTGAAGCTTGACAAGAGTCTTGAAGAATTCCAAGTGTCGTTAGTGAGGCTAATTAAAGGGAAGGTAGGAAATGATCAAAAGATGAGGTTTTGGTTGGATAATTGGTAGGAAGAAAGCCGTTGAAAGATCAATTTCCTAGCCATTTTCAATTAGAAAAGGCTAAAAATTGTCTTGTGGTGGATCGTTGTATCTATATACTTGTGTTGGACAAGTCAACCAGTATTTAGGGAGGTGGTCAACAATTTGATGGAGCTTCTTAAAAACTTTCATATTTCAGATATGAAGGGGTGAAGATAAATGGAAATGGAGTGGCGTCGTCTTGGGAGTTTTTTCTGTTGCTTCAATGAAAAGACAACTATATATGAGTAGATATTTACCTCGTGAAAGAATCTTGGTTTGGAATAATTGGGTCCCCATGAAGGTGAATGCTTTAGTAATGACGGGTTCTTCTTAATCGTCTACCGATCGTTGATAATTTAATAAAGAGAAATGTGTTATTTGGACCAAACATTTGCAATTGTTGTTTGATGGCTGGAGAGACAACTGATCATTTATTTTCTAACTGCTATGTTTGCGATGGTGGTTTGGAACAACATTAACAGATGGTGCCCCTTTTGAAGTTGATTTGATAAAAAGTATTTTGAACTTCCTAAATCAGGTGCCAGAGAGTGATCATAACAAGCAATGGTGAAATCGAAAATGCGGCGATATGGAGCATTTGGAGAGCTAGGAACAAACTTATTTTCAAGAACATGCGAATGAAGATCTAAACCATCCTCGACGAGATAAAGGCTTGTGTATCAAAAGTAGAGCGATGTGTTTGGAAATAGATTGGTCTAGTTAGAATAGTTTAACTTTGTAATATAGTTCTACTTGTATCCCAGCCCTTGCTAACTTCTAGGCAAGAGGGCTCAGGTTCTTTTGTTTTTAATAAAAGTTACTGTTAAAAAGAAGCTGTAATGAATGAAGAAAAGTAACTCACATCTCTCGGTCCATGCAATTTTATCATGATTTACTAAGTTTTTCACCATCTAAATTACAACTTTAATTATAAAGTAAGTCAAACATGCAAATACCAACACTAAAACAAAAAAAACAAAAAAAAATCATCATAAATGAAGAAAAACGCATTGCTCAAGTACTTTGTTACCATAAACAAAAAAAAAGAGTGAAATTTGATATGCTGACAGATGTTTTACTTATTGTTTCGACCTACAGTGTTATACACATACAGACTAAATATAGCTTTCCCATGCGCCTACTGTAAGATGTAAAGTGTAAACTCTCCTCTTTTATAAGCAAAGCATTAAAGAGCTTCAATATGTTCTTTACCTTAACAAAATTATTCGGTTGGTGCGCAGAATCATACTGAAAATCACGTGGCTGCGGTTCTTGCTCAGGCACAACCATGGAGTCCACTGGCTTATACTGCATATTAAACTGTTGCTTACGTCTCCAAAACCACCATGTTACCACACCTGACAATCCAACCACTAATGCTAAAATCGACACCACTACTGTAACCAAGTAATATTTCTGCCTCCAGTTTCTGCATAAAAACAAATTTTAACCCAAAATAATAAGAAATAATATTTAAAATTCAAATAACAATGTACCGTTTTGGTGGGGGATAAATAGTCCTATAATTTAGGGGTGCAAACGAGCCGAGCCGAGCTTGAGTTCGACCAGGCTCGAGCTTGGCTCGTTTAACTTACACAGAGCTCGAGCTCGGCTCGTTTCGAGCTCTATTTTCAAAGCTCGAGCTCGGCTCGTGAGTGGATTTTGAAGCTCGAGCTCGGCTCGGGCTTGGCTCGTTTACTATTGATCATTTATTTTTTTATATAATTATAATTAATTTTAGATATTTTCTATTATAATTTTATGTATAAAATGATATATATTATTTAGTTATTTTTATTTATTTTTTCATAACATTATATATATTAATTAATAATTATTAAAAACATATTTAAAGAAAATTATATAAATGGCAGGCTTGATTAGGCTCGCGAGCCGGCTCGAGCTCGATAAGTGAAGCTCGGGCTCGGGCTCGTTTATTAAACGAGCTTATTTTGAGGCTTGGGCTCGATGAAGCTCGGCTCGATCGAGCTTTTTAACGAGCCGATCTCGAGTAGCTTGCGAGCAGCTCTGTTCATTTGCACCCCTAGTCCTATTGGATAATCGGTACTTTCCATACGAAGGATGATCCTTTATGATATAAGTAGTGGGTAAAATAAAGTAAAGGATGACATAAGTTTAAACAACAAGAAAATGAAATATTGCATGAACTGTAACATCACGAAAATTGTGTACAAATTTTGATAAATAATAAAGTTAAGGGACTAAAAATATTTATGATATAAGTAGTGGGTAAAATAAAGTAAATGATGACATAAGTTTATGTTAAGAAAAGGAGTAAGGATACTCCATCCCACATCAGAGAAAGAAAGAAATATTAAACACTTTATAAGGAGAGAACATTCCATTAAAATGTTCTTAAATGGCCAACCAGTCTCCCTAGTCCTAGCGGAGGGTGCGAAGCACCCGACGCACACGGGCGATGGGCGCACTTTGCACTTCGCACGCTCGCATCGTCGCGAGCCGCCTTTGTATTTTTGGGATGATGATAAGATCAAGATATGGCAAGTACCAAAAGACCAGAGACTAAAAATGAACAGATTCAAAGTTTTGCATCTTCGCGAAGATGCAGTACACGTGGCGAGGCAGGAACGACACGTGGCAAGCCTACGCGGCGACTCAACGAAGCTAGTGCAGCTTCGCGATACCCGAAGGTGCACAAAACTTTCTATAAATAGGCCGGCCATGGGGGGTGGTCCTCACCATCCAACTCACACTTCCAATTACACATTGTCTCGATTTACGTGCCACGACCCGAGATGGCGATATCCCGACAAGCCTTATCTTGAAATGCGTGCCATAACCATACTTAAATACCCTCTCGACTTACCTTCAAATAGAAGTGCTGTTCAAGTAAAGCACAAGCATTTCTATAAATAAGCCATTCAAGGTAGGGGTTCTACCCGTACCTTGATTTTATAAAGTGGAAATAAGATTTTATAAAGTCGAGATTATAGATAAAATAATACTTCTTTATTTTATATAAAGATTTTATATTTCTTATAATAAGAATTTGAAATATATGTTTTCTTCACGAAGAAGAAACAAAGGTTTATAAATGATTAAAAAGAAAGGACTAGAGCTCCTTATATTTATGAAGAGACAAAATGTTAAGGTAAAGGCTATGCAATCAGACTAAAGGTCTGAAGCTAGATCGTTGATCTAGTACTTATAAAATGTTATTCTCGTACTATAGGTCCGAGGTAACGAGACTAATTGGTGAGAAACACCAACCAAGAAGAAAGGTGAATACGTCCAACTTTTTATAAAACAAAGTCTTGAATGTTTGCATGGGATTATATCCCTAAAACTTTATAAACAAAAGTAATACTGGCCCTCAGGCTATTGTATACGTTTGTCTGGATCCTTACATATGTGGGCAGACGGTGGGCACACCGCACCACACTTGCTAATGCCTCCGTCACGTTGGGCCAGACCCAAGTAATGTCCGAGAGGGGATTATCTCGTGTATATTGAATAGTTGACAAGACCTCGATGCTGCGGCATCGCTAAGAGGTTCCAGGTATAACTGGAGGTTTATAATAGTAAATTTAATTTGGTTGTTTCCTAGGCCACGATGGGCCTGGTCACAAGATACCCGAGGGGATAACTAAGTAACTTAAATGTTTTGTGTCAGCGTGTTCATCAGCATGTGTTGCTGACGTATTTTTATAACTGTTTTACAGGTAATGGAGAATAGGTGTTTGGGAGACAAAGGATAGCCGTTGGACGATCTGATGGCTCAATAGATGTTTTATAAATAAAATAATGTGAAACATGGTTTTGTAATCCAAACACTATTGTACAAATTAACGGGTGTTTTTAAAAATCCCGTCTTTTATATGCAATAATACTTTATTAAAAAGTCTTCCGTTTTACAACCTTACAACTCTGATGTATTTACAAAACAGGTACCAACGTTGGGTTGCCATGCCCAGGCCCTGAGACGGGGTGTGACAAGTGTATAAAACCATCATAGATCAATGTTCATTTCATTCTCAACAGACAGAAACGAAAGATTCGTCATAAGGGTTTCTAGCATAGCCGGCAATTTCCTTTTCACACCACCCTTTGGCCCTGATTCAACTTCGTCATCAACTTCAACAAAACCTCCCTAAAATGACCAACAAATAAACACTTAATATGAACCCAAATATGACTCAATTAACATTCTTAATTCTTACCACTGTGCCCAAGGTTTTCGTGGTTATATATTACATGCCTGTAATGAAAATCTCATTCCACATCCAGAATGCAGTGCATAAACGGCTTGTAAATGGGCAGGTTTTACATGTGAGATTTGAACACTGTATTTCTTTTTTAAAGATTATATAAAAATTGAAGACATTTTTGAGATTATTATTTTTTGGAGTTAAAGTGCCATTTTAGTACCTGTGGTTTGACCAACTATGCAACTTTAGTACCTATAATTTATTTTATGCAAATGACAACCCTAGTTTCAACAAACTTGCCTTTTTAGTACGTTTTTTAACCCCGTCAATTTTCATCCGTTAAGTCCGCGGTATTTACGTAATTGATTTAACAAGATGCCTGAACCAGAATTTGATTTAACTCACCATATTCGACGTCGGGTTCGAAGTTTGAAAACTCCTGTCTCACAACCCACAATTCAGCCATACGTTGGGGAATCGATGATCAGCAGAAGCACTTTATCAATCGCGATTTGAGAATTAGGGCTAACTTTTGAGAATTAGGGCTAATGTTTTAAGAACTGGTAATTATATTCTAGTAAGGAATATAAAACGAGAAGAGATCAAAATAAAAGAAGAAAACAAATAATACTGAAATTACGTAAATACCCCGGAATTAACTAATGAAAATTGACGAGGTTAAAAAAGATACTAAAATGCAAGTTTTTTGAAACTGGGGTAATCATTTGAATAAAATAAATTATAGGTACTAAAGTTGCATAGTTGATCAAACCACAGATACTAAAATGGCACTTAACTCGAAAAAAAAATAATGAAAAATCAAATTACGCATGATACTAAATGATCAACGTTTGCAAATTCACTCAAGCTGACCACATCAGTTACAAACTACCTTTACATACAAAATTAACACAAATATTCACTTGAATTGAAACATTCAAAAGTTGATGCTATCAACTAGGGGTGGCAAATGTGACCCATTGGGTTGAATGAGTTGTAATGAAATGTATATAATGGGTTTGAATTGGTTAAACTAAAAAAAATGATTGAAACGAGTCAAAATGAGTTGACATTTCTTGGGGTTTTTTTATGTAACAAAACGGAGAAAACTTTTTAGTTTTTTTAGTTTTTGATTTATATTTCAAGTTACGATTTTTCATAAAACAAGTTGAGTGACTAGTTCAAAGTTACATAAGTTCAAAGTTACTTTAATATAAAATTTTATAATAGCGTTTAAACTTAAGATCTACATAAACTTTTATATGTAAAAAATTAAGAGACTTTTTAGAAGAAAAAACAGAAAACATGTTAGTTTTTAATCATGTATGGTATCTGCTCGTTAAAATAAACAAACTAAGTTATTAGACAGACAGGACTTGGTTTGAGCTAGTGATTAATTTATTTGGAAGGGTGGGAGAGAGATTTATTCAGATTTTATTTTAATAACAATTTGAGTTAATAAACTTGGATGGGCCAATGTTTCGGGCCAAGGGATCACCGACCCGATAATATATATAAAACAAAATCTGAGAATTAGGTTTCATTCTTCTCCGTTTCCGTTGAGACGAAAGCAAGGTATAATACATATGCTTTGATTCAAGTTTTCTTTTTCTCGTGTAATTGGATATCATATAACATATCTTATCTTTCGTTAATTGCTGTATGTTTCAGTTTTTCGTTTAATTTTCAAATCGCCAATCGATTCCTGTTAATCTTTTCACTTGCAATCGACTTCTTAACCGCAACCCTAGTATGGATCCGTATGTGTGTCTGTGTGATATATATTATATTATATTATATTATAGATAATCTGACGATTAGGGTTTCATTCTTATTTGAGACGAAAGAAATTGAGGTATGATTTTTGATGCACGCGCCTTAGCTTAGGTTGGTTGTCTCGGCAACCGATTAGGATTATTAGGTTATATATGCTTTGATTCTTGTTTCCTTGTAAATCAACAAGTTTTATAATTCACCTGCTAGCTATTGTTATCTGTATGCATTTTATTTTTGTGGCCTAATCATGGTTGTTGTCATATAAATAAATTTCCTCCAGGTTTCTAAACCCATTATTTTGTTTTTTTATATAAATACAGGGGCGATTGATTGTCACAATGCCGTATTCCGACGCCGATGACATGGTTGTTTTTGAGGACTGGATTGAAAAAACACAACAAAACGTATACGGGTGATGAGAAGGCAAGGATATTCAAAACGTTTCAACAACATCTCCGTGAAATAGACTCACAATTCTTCACTTCCAAAACCTAGTTATAGGCTGGGGCTCACTGAATTTTGTGACATGACTGAGGAGGAGTTCAGAAGAGAGTTCTTTGTATCCGATAGTGAGAGAGAACGTTTCTTTAAGGAAGACGACGACGACGACGATGACTGGCTTGTGTATCGAAATTTTCTCACAGGCTGTAAGTTATAATTATCATCATTCAACCCAAATGATTCAATCAATATTGACATGTGAATAATAAATTTTAGGTGATGAAAAACGTGTTACCAAAAAAGATGTTACACCGCTTCCTCCGGATCCTGTCAAACGCCAAACTAGAGGTTGTCCCATTATTATTTTTATTATCCTTCAAGCCAAATGATATCTTTGATAATAATTACAAGATTCAGTAATTTTCTTTGTAAATAATTAATAAATGTTAGGTGACGATGAAAAACAAGATACCAAAGAGGATGTTACACAGCCTATGGAGCCGGAACCTAAAAAACCAAAAATCTAAGAATCACTTCCCAGGTATGTTCTGTTCCCTTATCTCCTGTGCATGTGACTGACCGACTATGTGTTATGTGGTGTACATCTAGTCTTTTATGGCTTGGCTGCCTAGGTTTTGTTGTTTGGAAGCTGTTTGTATGCAAGTGAAAACAAAAACAAGACATGAAGAAATTAACTGAAAAAAAAACATTCTTTTGTGTTTGCAAATACATGTTTTCATTACCATGCTTATACTGTCTGTGTATATGGATGATTGATTAAAATAAGAATCAATATATATATATATAATATATATATGTATGAGAGAGTTCAAATGAAAACCACCATTTAACTTAAAAACTATGAGAACCACTATTAACCAATCATGGAATTTTGTTATTTATTTTTCCTTTTTATTCATAAAGGACTTATATGTAATTTGTCATGCTTAATTCTAGGAATGTTTCAATCTCTCTCCCAAATTAAAACCTATCAATTATTTACTACGGTGATTTCGTTTTATACATGGCGTTAACATCTTCATCCACTTATATCATTGAAAAACTATTATTTTTCTTCTTTGAAAATTGTTACTGGCGTGCTTTGGGCTGAATCTAGGACCCTGCATTCAGAAGTCAGAACCAATTGCATAGACAATTTCATGGTAGGAATTTAAAACCTTTTTATTATTATTATTATTATTTTCAAAAATAGCCTCTATGGTATTGTGTATGTGACTACGTGTTTATCATTCACAAAACATAGGAATCTAATAGAATATGAACACCTGGTAATGTTACATATATGTAAGAAGGTATGTTTCGGTCCAGTTCGTTTTTTTTTTGAGTTACATATATGACATATATGCAACAATGAGATATAATTTGATTCTAATCCAAGTTTGAGGGTGTTTCATTATTTTTTTTTTGGTGTACATAAAAAAGGTATAGTTATTGCTACATATATGTAGCACTATATTTCATCATCATATGGTTTTTTTTGGTAAGTACACATATGTAGTTACTGCTACATATATGTAGCATTATATATTCATCTTGTCTTGTTTGACTATTATTTGGTGTTTTCTTTGTTTCATATATCCGATATACTTAAAACATATATGTAGTTTGAGTTACATATATGCACTCTTTTTTTTTCAACTGTACATATATGTACTACTTGAGTTTGGTTAAAAAATAATTATTACATAGTAACATACAAATTTGTTTTGACTTAATAATTATTAAGTGCATGCAAGTCTGGTAAGATTTAACGTGACACTAATTTGGAGAGATTACTTATTTAAATCTGGAGCATTTAATTTAAGTTGAGAGAAGAGAGAAAAGATGAGAGAGAAGAGCAAATTTAGGGATTTAATGGTTCTTTTTTCTACCAAAATTACCCTTCTTCCCCTAAACTAATTACCTTTAATTTCAAGTTATTTACTTAAATGCCATTGTTTGTATTTACCATTGATCTAAAAAATCAATGGTTTAGATTGGTTTAATTGGTTTTCTAGAAAACTCAAGTTCTCAATTGAACCATCCCCTATATATATATATATATATATGAAACTCCAAAGTAACACGTCACAGACTCACATCTTGATTGCAGTATTTTAACCCCAAAAAAGCTCAGCATTTTGACCAAAATCTGTGCCCTTTTTTTACCCCAAAGAGTGCAGAAGCATTTTAACCCAAATCTGGGCAGAGTTTGGCTCATAACAATATGCAGAATTTTTACCCATAGTAGTTTCTTTTGACTCTCTTAATTAATATACACACACATATCATGTTCCTTTTATCTTAATTATGAATGGTGAGCATTTAAAACAGAAAAATAATAAGAAAAACGGAACCTATCTTTTCACTTTAGTTGAGAAGTTTAATCATGCTTTACTCATATAATTCTATTTGTTTAATGATGTGAAATGCAGAAAGCTTTCTCTTGGAAGGGGCAACTTCACTTCAACAGCTTTCCATAATGTTATCATCAGCAGTCTTTTTTTTTGTTTATAATTAAACTTGGTTGTGAAACTTTGATTATCAGGTGGGGTATTTGGCTATCGGATCGAATTCAGTTGACTAGTGTATGAAGTTGTAAGTTAAGTGATTATGTTGTCTCAAGGGTGGAGGTTTTTGCTTGCTTTCTTTGCAGTATGAGTACTCTACTTGACCATTTAGAGACACTGACATTTTAAGAAAGATAAATTCGAGAAACACAACTAGATGGAAACATACATAGATCCTGCTTTTACACACCAACCTCTTCAGGAAGGCTTCCTTCCGGCCCAAGCTTTCTAAAAGCTTGAAAAGTATGGCAACTGGCAAAAGAGCAAAAATGCTTTCGCCTCGCTTTACAAAAATCACCAAATTTTGAAAATCTATTTGACGTATAAAAACTTGGTTTCAGGAATTATGCCAACATTCATCAGCATGGGCTTGTGTCCCTGAAATAAGAATTATTGCTCAATAATATTCTTTGTTATATCCTGAACCAAGCTCTAAACTAATTCATATAAACTAACTACTCACACTGACTCGAAAGTACATGACTCAATTAAAACTAGAGTCTTGAAAAGACTATCCAGATTGATGTGAAGAATATTCGTATCGTGATTTCCGTCATGGAAATTGTACGAGTAAATAAGCGGATCGTACTGGAAATTTGAAGGTTGCAAACATTGTTTCAAGAAAGATGCATTATCTATATGATTTCTTTGTTTCATTTGGGAGGGATGATGAAGAGGGCTTTATAGATGAACAATGTGGTCAATTTGGTAATTGTCAGCAACTCTCCGAGAGCTCTACTGATTTAGATGCATAATATTTGATTAGATTCATCATCCTAAATAAGTAAATGGTATCTTTGTATTATGAAGATACATTTATTTGATTTTTGTGTTAAGTATTCCTTTCTGTAATAAATAAAAGTTATATTACCGAACACTAAAACAATTTTGAGTTTCATTTCATGAATTAACAAGTGACAGAATTTCAACATAGCTTTTTTATGTATTTTGAATTCATTAGATTCTGTCTGCCCAAATATTACACGCTTGTAATGAACAACTCATTCCACCCATATATGCAGCGCACAAACGGCTTAATTTCTTGTAAATTGGCAGGTTTTACATGCTGTTTGAGATTTGAATCCCGTATTTTTTTAAAAATTATATAAATTTGCAAACATTTTTGAGATTATTTATTGTAAATATAAATAGTTTCTTAGGTTCTTTATATAAATAGTTTCTTATAGTTGAGAATGCTAAGTTGCATTCATCAAAGCTGCGTTCGTGTATGTGAATGTGGCGTTTTATATTCTTTTTGGTTGTTTATTCCCAAATTTGACAAATAATATCAGTGGCGGACCTCCCTTGAGTAGGGTAGCCCCATTACCCCTCAACTTTTGGCCGCAAGAGCAAAATTTTTCTTTATTCGTCGTTTTTTTATTCTGCTACCGTTGGAAAAAAATATAGTGCCCTATGCCACCTTAATAACCCAAACCCAACACAATATACTCTCAAAGTTTAATTAAAAGTCCAACCAAATTAAAAAGGCTAAATTAATTAAAAGTCCACACCTGCACTAGTTAAAAGCCCAAACTAATTCATAAGCTCACCACCACATCATTTGTTCTTTTTGTTTTTGAAGGCTGGACAATCAAAACAACACGACAGCGACTTCCACTGTTAGAAGAACCATCGACGCACACCCTCCCTCTTTTACCCTTAAACCTCCATAGTCCATGCGTACCCTCTTCTACCCTACGACCTCCATAGTCCGCACTAGAGGTGTACAAAAAAAACCTGTTCATGAACCAACCCAAACCGCCGGTTTTTATACCGGTTCCCCTTTTGAACAACCAAACCGGTTTGAGGAAAACTAGTTTAGAACCGATTTGGACCATGTCGGCCTCTCTTGCTTCTAAACCGGTTTGGGTCAAACCGGTTTTGACCAGCCTTTGACCAAACTAGTTCGCTTTACAAACCGGTTCGGTTTTGGAAAAAAAAAACCGGTTTTGTACACCTCTAGTCCACAAGCACCCTCTTCCACTTCTACTTGTTATAATAAATATAACTTATGTATTCTTCCACTTTTATTCAAAATTGTAATCGTTTATTTGTTTATATAAATTGTTAATTTAGAATTGTTTATGGACAATTGAATGCTTAACTTTACATTGGATATTTGGATAGTGGTTTATGCTGAATTCTGGAAATTGGAATTGATTAGGGGTTTAGAGTTTATGTATAATTTGGAATTGAGTTGGGATTAAGGTTTTATATGGAAATTTGAATTAATTATGGATTTATGATTTAAATTTTGTTTCTTCTAAAATTCGGCAACTTGGAAGATGAGAAAACAAAATCTTATTAGCATATTTTTAAACGAGAATTCCAAGAAAATTGTAACATTTCGGGTTTTACCGTATTCGTTTGTTTTCGTTTTACCATTGTACGAACATTATTCGGATCTTAATCCATAATAATATGAAGCATTTATGAGTATTTAAGTTTCTTATATTCATTTCATACCCTTTATGTTTCATAAGTAGTTCATTTCTTATTTTATGCATAAGTGGTTCATTAATTATCCAATTCTCAAACTACAAGGACTAAAAGCGTCAAAAACCAAACTATTTCCTCTTGGCACCCGGGGCGTCGCGCGACAGGGAGGCCCCCTCTTGGCCACACGACGCGATGACATAGCTGGACATAATATATGATCGATTTCCATTCCTAACTCGTTTTTGGCATAAAAATCGGTTATATTAGGCATAAGTTGAGAGAATTAAGGTCCAAGAAAGTGTTTATTGTAACATCTCGGAATTTTCATATTTGTGTTCGTTTAAATTTAAGCCGATTCGGGAACGTAATTCGGATCTTTCGAACTATTTAAAACTTGTATTTATTGGTATTTTACTTTGTTTAACTTATTTTATAATTTCATAACTTTTAGCTATGCCAATTAGCACTTAGAAACCTTTAAAATCGCTTAAAACGGCTAAAAATCGCATTTTCGGGAACTACATGGACTAGTTTTGCCAATTCTTTCTTACTTTCGATTAAATTAACAAAACTTAAGCTCTAAGGTATGTCAACAATGTTATAAAGCATTTCAATTTCGTTTTATTGTTGTCCAAACCAAAATCTTTAAGTTATTATACCCGATTTTGTCATTAATTGATTATTCGATTTCCTAAACAAGCTATTTCCTAATAAACAAGCCTTAACCTTTATTATTTAAACAAGGCATATCATAAAACCCTAAATTATTACTTAAATACCAGCCCCCATATCTGCCAATCACGAAATTCCTTTCTCCATTGTCGGTTTCTTCAATTTCTTCAAGCTTCGTTGACTTTTAACCTTCAAGACCCTTTGACCTCGATTATCTCTTGTTCCATTCATCGTTCTGGTAGGTTGTCTTCTTTAATATTTGTAACACCCTGGCTAAAGCGGAAACGCTCAAGTTTGACGTACAGATTGTTCAAAACACATATGACACTATTAAGTGGCAATATTATCATTAATTGGTTTAAACATCACATACACAAGTTTGTAAACAAGAAATACCAAGAAATATAAATACAACTAAACATCTTGTCCATTTGTTTAAATAACCTAAGTCTAGTGTCTTCTCCAAGTATCATCCTCTAATGCTTGTACATGTAGCATATATATAAAATATGGTCAACTAACTTAATAGTTGGTGATTTCCCACAAGTTTGAATAAATACATAAAAACCTTGTAATTCCTTGAAACTTTTGATAATTAAACTACTTCGCATGCAATGTCCTTTCCAGTTGTCAACAGCCAACGTACTCGGATCGGGGGTCCCTTTTCCACTAATAACAAAATGGTCCTGAGTGCAAAGGGGGCGTATGATCACACTTATTGAGGCAACCACTTGCTGAGCACATAATCAAGTAAGCACATATAACACACAAGTCCACAATATGAATTGCAGTTTAATAGCTGAGTATAAAATCGATTTGCGTTTAAGCGTTAAAAAGGGGGTGTGAGAAACTCACCTTGAATTTGAAGATAAACATTGCAATGAAAACCGAAAGCATAATAACAAAACCGAAGTGGTCAAACGTCACGAACTATAAATGAAAATGCAAGGAAAATCAAGACTAACTACGGGAATTTAATCAACTTTGGTTTTAGATATGTTGCGCTATTTTAATATGTATTTGTATATCTTGAAGCATTAATATTATTTTAAGTTTTTAACGCATTTTTAACGGGTTTTAAGGTTATGACATATAATATTAATAACTATTATAATGAGGTTTACATTATTTTTAATATGGAAGTTACGATAATAAAGTGTACGGATTTTAATTGGACATTTTTATCTCGAACGAAGATAACTAAGTTATTGAATTAAAGTTAACGAACGAATTAAAATCTAACGAATTTAAAGTTAAAAAGTTGAGATTTACGAATTATAGAGCTCATGGATTGAATTTCACAAATTATAAAAGTAACTTAACAGCTTTTAACAAATTAAAAAGCTAATTAAAGTTTAGCGGATTATAGCAAAAGAATTAAGGTTTTAACAATAAAAAAAAGGTTAACGAACTAAATTGTATTACCGGGTTAGTGATTATGAGAGTTCGGTTTTTAGTCGGGAGAAATAGTAAAATATATTTTATATTTAGTTTATAAAACTTATTTGGGTTAAAAATAATTTTTATTTGCTTTATTTTGATTTTTAGATAATTTATTTGATTTAAAATGATTTTTAATGCTTTAATATATAAAATAGAATGTGTAAAAAAAATAACAGATATGGAATGCCTGACCCGGGTTTCGAACCTATGTCTTCCACCTTAGACGTTCAAGAATTATCCAACTGCACCAAACTGCTTGATGTTAGATGTCCAGAACGAAAAATACATATCTTAGTATTCTGGATCATCTTCTTCTTCAAATAAAACCCTAGCTTAAATTCTTTCAATCTAACCCATGTTTGTTCAATCTAGTTTAGGGGTTTTAATTTGTGGATAAAAATGATTCAAAACCACATATAGATTACCTCTAGATGTTATAGGTTGATGGTGAACGAGAGCTTGGCCGGAACGGATTTTGGATGAACAAATTCGCGGTTTTGAGTGTGTATTTGGTTAAAAGGATGATATGAACGAGTTTAGACTAAGATTAGAATCTTATTTATAGAGTGAATTGGAACGGAAACGATTAAAGGTTCGTTATTGTATTGTGATAAAATCCGGCAGTTTTACGGCCGTTACCCGGCCAAATCGCACCCTTAAAATTCGTCATTACACATTATTATTGTTGTATAATTGTTTGCCGTTACGATCTACGAGTTTTACGAGCTTAAATTGAGGGTGACCGGATTCCGGCTAGCCGGAAAAACGTAGGCGAAAAGGTGGGGGGGGGGGGGGGGGGTTTGGGTTTATTAATTTAATATTATAATTTAAATTATATTTACACAAATGGCCCTTTAGCTTTCATATTGTTTTAAAACATAAATTTAAATTCAATTTACAAAATGAACCTTGAGATGATGTCTAATAATTGAAATATAAGTTAATAAATTTAGAAATTTAGATAAAATTAAGGATATGATTGAGATAAACATATTAAAGGTCACCTTGAACAGTGGGGCTTGACGGCGGCGGAGATGATTGTCGGCAACAATTTGAAATTAACGGCGGCGGAAATGATTTGTCGGCAACAATTCGAAATTAATGAAGAGAATTGGAAGTAGAGAAGATGATTTGTCACAAGAAAGGAAGAGATGTGTGATTTAGAAGATCTGCAATCACATGTTTTAGGGGTTGTGGAGAAGAGATAAAGGAAGAACAGGCTAAAGATTGGGAGAAAAGAGGTTAGGGTTTGGAAGAATACTGAGAAAGTTATGATGAAAAAACCGGGTTCAACAAAATGGGAGACGTGACTTCCTATCTTTTGAACACAATATCAAACTAAACTTGGTGCTGACACGTGTGCTGAAGGAATGTGGAAGTGACACGTTTGAGAACATGTTTTCATTTATTAAAGATAGAGATGTAAGACAAATGGTCCCTGACATGGATGGAGGTTAACCTTTCTGTTAAATTTTGTAACATGACCAAAATGTCCTTAAATTTTAAAAAAAACCAATAAAGCAATATAACTTAATATGTGTTTTTTCTTAAAGGGTATTTTGGTCATTTTATGAAATTCAATATAAAAGATAATTCCAATCAGGGACTATATGTGTTACGTTTACACACAAGTTTGGATCAGTGGTGTACTTTCTTGTAATTGAGGACCAAAAGTGAAATCTAAACATACCACAGGGACCATTCATGTAATATTTCATTTTCTTGCTGTTTAAAGCCTATATGCATTTGGTCAATTAAGTACTATTATGATGCATACATCAACCATATGCATCATTGTGCATAATACATTTAATGACCGTGAACATATAAAGATTGGATTTTTGGGAAACCAACTGTTCAGATGTATGGGAAAGACTTCATGAGTCTGGCGGCCCCCCTCGACCTCCTTCTTTGCCTCCGCAATATATCCCTTCAGGGAACGTCAGCTGCAATCTAAGTGTGCTATAATTTGTGTTGTCATTCATTCATTCTTCTTATTTATTTATTTCTCTCTTTGCAGGAGAAACAAAAATTGAAAGTATTACATTTTACATGTCACTCTCTCTTAATGAAAAATCCCAAATCGCAGAGCTTACCTCATTAATTGCTCAGGAATTGCATGTGAACACTTCACAGGTAGTATTAACCTTTATATCTTCTTAATGACACAATGTACTTAATATTAACCGGAGCCTATACAAAGGCCTTATACTTACGTCACAACTTGTTCACTAGAATCAACACATACCAACAAGTGTAGACTTCGCTACATACCAATACAACAATACAATAACGCCATAGACGTTATATAGACTAATAATATGTTTGTTTCAAAAGAAAATATATTCTTTAAATATATTAAAATAAAAATTAAAATATTTATTTTGGGAGGTACTATTTTTGGGTAGAAAAGAAATGGAATAAATTCCGATATTTTTTGGGGGTACAACCATAAATCCAAAAATAAAAAATAATCATAAAGAAATAATAAAATGCCAATTTGAAAATTCATCTAGCATCATTACATAATACATAGTTACATACCGTCTGCTTTCTTTCTGAATAATACATAAGATCTTCGAAAGTGTGTTCAATTAGATATCTATCATCTGCCGATCTGTTTGCCAACGTCTCCAGGTTTGTTCTTACTCTGTATCTTATCTTTCTTTCTAGGTCTTCATTTCATACTAATCGTATCTTTATTGTTGATGACCAATTCAACCTTCTATTTCAATCGTCTTGAGTTCAATTAAGTCTGTTGTTTGTACACAATACGTGATTATATGATTGAATTCGGACATACATTAGTAGCTTTGATTTTGCAGCTAGATCATTAACCTCTTGGTGATTTGTGTGTGTTCAATACCTGATTAGGTTTTGTTTGTAAGTGGTGAATTTGATAGGCCTTTTGCCCTAATTTCACAACTGTGTGTTATTAATCTTAATACTTGACTTTAATTATTATTATTTAAACATGTGATACATGATCTGATGAGTTGTAAACGGGTCGTATTTAAGTTGAACTTATAGCTGTGTTAATAATTAACCAACCGAAGCCTATACAAAGGCCATATACTTACGTAACAATTTGTTGACTACTTACATTCGAAACACATACCAACAGGTAGTCAAGTATAGACTTCGCTACCTACCAATACGGCAATACAATAACACCATAGATGTTATACATACTAATAATATGTTTGTTTCAAAAGACACTAAGTTGACATTAAGTTAAGATGAACATTTATATATTAACATTTTCATCTAACTTTGTGCATAAGAGGTTGTACCTTAAGCTTAAAGGTGTGTACGCTGCTAACCTCATCTCACTTATACGTTCTGTTGATGAAGAGGTAGGTCCCAGCAGAGACCAGTTGGTCCCGCAAGACTCACCTTGAACAGGGACGTCTGCGCAAAGGCCATCTGCTCCCGCAGGACCCACCATGCTCATAGGATCTTACGCGCAGTACACAAGCTGAACACGCAGGGAAAGCCTCCCAATGGTGAAGTACCCCGCCTGTTCCCGCAGTTGCGGATACAAGCCATCAGGAAAGGCTACCCGCAGACAGCAGGGCTACACGCACAAGACATTAGCTACTTCAGTAGTCACATGAAGGGATGAGCAAGGCGGGAACAATCCCGCCTAAATGAGCCAGTCTGATTCTGAAAGATCTCTTGTACCATACCTACCAAAGTATGGATAGGACAGACGATCTGACCAGAACAGCCCATGAGCCAATCACAGGGTGACAGCTCATCGACAACAGGACGAGGAGGAGCACCCTCTAGTACTGTTTGTCACTATTAGCCGCTGCCTACTCACCAACCCTTACTGAGGAGCATGCGCGGCCTACAGTTGGTGGAATAGTGTTACTGTTGGCCGTAACCTATTCACCAACCAGCATGGCCTGCGTACAATCCACAGTAAGTAGGACGTGCATAATCTACAGTTGGTGGAATAGTGCAGCCGACTTTGTTACTGTTGGCCGTAACCTACCCACCAACCAGTATGGCCTGTGCATAGTCCACTGTTGGTTGAACAGGAATACTATTCAGCCGGCTGTACCTTCTAGAAAACCTACCTTCGGCTATAAATACTCCAACATCTTGGAATGGTAAGATCATCTGCTATCCAGTTATCTAGCAATCTCTTAATATACACTTATATTCAGAGCAACCTAGTCTGATTCTCACGCCGGAGGGTGGTCACAAGGAGGAACCCCCCCCTTCTCAGTGACGAGCTTACGGTGTTTGTTTTGCAGGTCTCCTGAAGAACAGCCTTCTCAGCTAGACCTCATTCGTGGGAAACATTACTTAACCCCCAGATTATCTATAATCTGTACCGGGTCACTTAGTGTTTCTTCATTGGCGCCATCCGTGCATAAAAGCTAGAACTATTTTAGTTTTCACAATTTCTGAAGAAATGGTTAACGTTACTCCGGTCCAAAGGCCTGTAACTGACCAAGAAACCCCGGTAACCACCCCAGCAACTGGGGGGAACACCGGCGGTTATACAATCCTTACGAACACTACCCCGACTACCCAAGCCGGGGCAAGTGGAGTAAATATTCCATTGGGGTTCACCGATACCCAACTGGAAAAACGAACGAAGGTCCCTCGCCAAACACTAGATCAAGTGAAGGCGTGGGCCGAAGCACGGCAAAGAGAATTCCAAGCCGAATTGGATGAACGCTTGCGTTCAGCTCAACAGGCTGACGAATTCACCAGTACTCGCCAACACCTCAATATGAGCAGTGACTGCGAGTACTCAGAAGACGAGTTGGAGTCTGATACCGACGCGAACCCTCGCCATAAGGCGAAAGGGAAGCGTAAGGACACGGACGTCCAACCAAAAAGGAATTTTGGGGAAGCTTTTAAACCAATCACGGAGAGAAACCCGCGTGACTTCTCCAAAACCTTTAGACCAACTGCTACAAATGCAGGAAGGTCAAAATTCGCAAGAGACATTGCGGAGGCAATCGCCCCGAGAAGTGCCAAACAAATGTCAAACATTGGCACTTATGATGGTCTATCCGACCCAGACGACCATCTGAACAGGTTCATTGCGGGGGCTACCGTCAGCAACTGGACGGAACCCACGTGGTGCTACATGTTCCAAATGACTTTGGTCGGAGCAGCCAGGGCATGGTTCGATCGTTTACCGATCCACCACATATATGACTGGGCGGACTTTCAGAACAAGTTCAGCCAGCACTTCAGCCAACAGAGGAAGTACACTGAAGAGCAGTGGACGATCCTCAACTGCGTGAGAGAGGAGGATGAATCTTTACTAGACTTCATCACTCGCTTCAACTCCAAAAAGCTTAGTCTCGGCAACATAAGTGAGGATCTGGTTCGCGCCGCCTTCATCCAAGGCGCCGAATACCCAGAACTTATCCGCACGTTGACGGGTAAGGATGGCATGCCATCCACATGGGATGCCATCATGACGGCGGCAAAGCGCTTTGCCGAGACGGAAAAGCAACTGGGAAGGGACCTTCCCCAGAGTACGCACCTCTACACGCAGAGGACAAGAGAGAACAATGTCCGGATCGCCCGGCAGAACAAAAAGAGGAGGCTAGGTATTTGGCAGTCAAGGGTAAACTTTGACACCTCATCCAGCTCTCGCCCTCTTGTTGGCGGAAGGGACAACACACACCCTTCAAATCGAAAACACCGGTGGACGCCACTCACAAAGAGCGTCACGGAGATATTTGCCACGGAAAAATTGCCATGGCCCAAAGCCCCATCGATCCGGCAGAAACCTAATGCGGATCAAAGCAAATCCTGTGATTTCCACGGGACAAAGGGTCATGGTACTGAAGAGTGCACATCCTTGAAGGATATTATTGAAACATTTGTTAAGGATGGAAGGCTTGCACATCTCGTGGCATCGATCAGGAAGGGAGGAAGGAATGACAACCGGTACAGAGGTAACGGACGAAAGCCCGTCGACATCAGCATCAACATGGTTCATGGCAAGGTCAGAGGAAGAAAAAGACGGGTGATAGAACCATGCGCGTGGAAGGAAGCTGAGGTGCGCTTCCCGCGAGTGCCAGGAGGCCCCAGCAAAGAAGGCCCCATCGTCATCAGAAGCCAGCTGGGGCACTACATCACCTCCCGCACTCTTGCTGACAACGGCGCTTCGTCGACAGTGATGTACAGGCAGTTCTTTGATAAGCTGGATGATGAAGACAAGGAACGCTTGGAAACGGTCTACGCTTCAATGGAAGGGTTTGATGGCAGTACAGAAACACCCCTGGGTATCCTATCTTTCCCCGTTACTCTTACTGATGGGAATCATTCACGCACAGAAGACGTGGATTTTGTCGTGATGAAAAAGCCACACCACACATACGACATCCTATTCGGAAGAGATGGGATGGCAAGATTCAACGCCGTGGTATCTTCAGTCCACGGCATGATGGGATGGCCAACAGCTGAGGGTGTAGCAATGATCTCTGGCATTCCCCAGGTATGCATTGCATCTGTCTCATCTAAACCCAAACCGAAGAAGGCTAAACCAACCATCACTGAACCGGAAAAATGGGCCTTCAATGGCAAATACCCCGACCAGGCCGTTACCATTGGACCAACAATTGTTGATCCCACCCGCACCTTACTCAAGCGCTTACTGCAGAAAAACGCTGACATCTTTGCGTGGACACCAGCTGACATGACTGGTGTACCCCGAAGTAAGGCGGAGCATAAGCTCAAATGCGATCCGGCTGTTACGCCAATCGTACAAAAGCGCAGGGTAATGGGGCCTGAACAAACTAACGCGTGTAGAACCCAAGTCAAGGAACTCCTTGACGCAGGCATCGTACGCGTTAGTAGATATCAAACATGGGTTGCAAATCCCGTAATGGTACCGAAGAATGACAAACAATGGCGCATGTGCATAGATTTCAAAGATTTGAACAAAGCATGCCCCAAAGATTGTTATCCGTTACCAGAAATTGATCTCAAAGTGGATTCGTTGGCGCCATTTCGCCTTAAATGCTTCTTGGATGCGTATAAGGGGTACCACCAAATCCACATGGCCATTGATGACCAGGACAAAACCGCATTTCGGACGCCCGATGGTACATTTTGTTATAAAATGATGCCATTCGGACTTAAGAATGCAGGGTCCACGTACCAACGACTAATGGACAAAGAGTTTCATGCCCAAATCGGGAGAAACTTGGAAGTCTATATGGATGATTTGGTCATCAAAAGCCTCGAGCCTGAGGCGATGTTGAAAGACATTGAAGAAACTTTCAACACGCTCCGAAAGATAAACATGAAGCTCAACCCGAGCAAGTGTTCATTTGGGATGGAAGAAGGGAAGTTCTTGGGAGTCATTGTTACTAAAGATGGCTTTAGAGCGAACCCTGAAAAGGTCGAGGCCATTGTTAAAATGGAATCACCTACCACCATCAAACAAGCTCAGACACTGAATGGGCGACTAGTCGCACTTAATCGCTTCTTGGCAAACCATGCGGATAAGTCGTTTCCTTTCGTGTCAACACTGAGAAACTGCTTGAAGAAGACGCACTTCCGCTGGACACCAGAAGCAGAAGCAGCTTTTCAGGAGATTCGGTCACGCCTGATCGAACTCCCAACGCTTACAGCACCACAAGCGGGAGAAGAGTTAATCCTATACCTTTCCGCAACAGATAGAGCAACCGGGGCAGTCTTGCTAGTAGAACGAAAGGGCATCCAGATGCCAATCTATTATGTTAGCCGTGTACTAACAGACGTAGAAACCCGGTACTCTACCCTCGAAAAATTGGTCTTAGCACTTATACACGCTTCACGCAGGTTAAGACGATATTTCCAGGGCCACCCAATCACCATTCTCACCAACTTCAAACTCTCAAATGTTCTGGGCAAACCCGAATTATCGGGACGTCTAGCCAAATGGGCAATTGAATTGGGAGAATATGCAATTAAGTACAAGCCAAGACCAGCCATAAAAGGCCAGGTCTTGGCCGATTTTATTGCAGAAGTCCCCGTTTCGCGGGAAAAAGAGTGCCAGGAGGAGGCTCAACCCTCCCCAGCACAGGACGTCAATGATGTCTGGCGACTCTACACTGATGGAGCAGTCAGTAACGAGGGTTCAGGCGCAGGGTTAAAATTAACCAACCCAGCAGGCCAAGAATATACTTACGCTATTCGGCTGGACTTTCCAAGTACGAATAACGAAGCCGAATATGAAGCATTCTTGGCCGGTTTGAGAATTGCGCGTAAGATGGGAGTGAAAAACTTAGAAGCCCACGTGGATTCCATGCTGGTGGCCAACCAAATAAATGGAACATACACGGCTGTGAATGACACCATGGCCCTGTACCTCGCCCAGGCAAAAACCCTTATGCGTGATTTTAGTGATTGTAAAGTCATACACGTCAAGCGCAGCGAAAACAAATCTGCGGATGCGTTAAGCAAGCTTGCATCACTAGCCTTCACCCACTTGGGAAAGGACATCCGCATTGAACTCCTCGAAGCACCATCAGTCCCGCACAAGGGAATTTGTGTCATCCAGAACAATACAGAAACATGGATGACACCAATAATAAATTACCTTGCAGCAGGAATACTACCAGAGTCAAAAACACAGGCAAGAAAACTACGCTGTAAAGCACTGAATTATCAACTCGTCAATGACATCCTTTACAGACGTAACTTTCTTGGCCCACTCTTGAGATGCGTGGACAACCAAGATGCCGATTACCTTGCAGCAGGAATACTACCAGAGTCAAAAACACAGGCAAGAAAACTACGCTGTAAAGCACTGAATTATCAACTCGTCAATGACATCCTTTACAGACGTAACTTTCTTGGCCCACTCTTGAGATGCGTGGACAACCAAGATGCCGACTACCTCCTAAGGGAAGTACACGAAGGCATCTGTGGGGTACACGCAGGCCCCCGCGCTGTTGTAGCCAAGCTAAACAACGCGGGATACTTTTGGCCGGGGATGCATACGGATGCACTGGCATACATCAGAAAATGCAGGTCTTGCCAGCTTTACGCACCTAACACGCATCACCCAAAAAACGAACTGGTTCCAGTCACTTCTTCGTGGCCATTTCAGAAGTGGGCCATCGATGTGACAGGCCCATTTCCTACAGCAGCAGGAAATGTTCAGTTCCTAGTGGTAGCCATCGACTACTTCACCAAGTGGATAGAAGCAAAACCTTTAGCCCAAACAACCGCAAAGCATACCAAAAAATTTATTTGGGAATTTATAATTTGTCGTTTTGGACTTCCACAGAATTTGGTGAGCGATAACGGCACCAACTTTGCTGACAAGAAGCTACAACAGTGGCTGAAAGAACTTCAAATCACCCACACCTTTACCTCAGTGGCACACCCGCAAGGTAATGGTGAGGTGGAGAGAGCAAACAAGAGCATCGTCGAAGGCATCAAGAAAAGACTTTTGAAACACAGATCCGGCTGGGTGGACGAGCTTCCGCACGTCCTTTGGGCAAACAGAACGCTGAAGAAGGCCAGTACGGGGGAAACCCCGTTCAGCCTCACTTATGGCACGGAAGCCATGGTCCCGGTCGAAATTGGTCTACCCTCACCAAGGGTCTTGAGTCAGCCAGAAGACAATGATGCGGAAAGACGGTTGGATCTTATGCTAACCGAGGAACGCAGAGATTTAGCCGCAGTGCGTGAAGAGAATTACAAACTACAAATGCAAAAGTACTACAACACGCGGGTAAAACTCTGCAACTTCAAGGAAGGAGACTACATACTGCGTAACAACGAGGCTTCGAACCAAGAACGCCCAGGAAAGTTGGCCCCAGTCTGGGAAGGGCCATATGTTATCAAACAAGTTCTGGGAAAGGGCGCATACCGGCTCGAAAGGCTCGATGGCACTCCCATCCCAAGAACATGGAATGGAGCTCAATTACGCAAATGTTATATGTAGATCAATTCCAATACTTGTAAAGAAAAGGCCAAGAGCCACTTCTAATGGAAATGATTCTCCTTTCATAATGTGTTTACCTTTATTCTTATGAACTCCCCACTGGTGCCGGTGTTTACCATAAAGGGGGAGAAGTAAGTCGTTACGTGTGGAAGGCGGCAAAACCCGCATAAACACAACGTTAGGAAAAAAGGAAACCCTACACGCAGGTCAGGTATGGGTAAAGTTTAGCCATCCTACCAAGTGCAAGTGACGGTTCTATCCGCACAATCACGAAGGAGGAAGCGAAACTTTAACCCACTATCAACCACGTTCAAAGGTTAACTTATCCTAAATACTTAGAAATGAGGAAAACCTGCACGCAGGTCAGATAAAGGTTAAAGTTTAGCCATCCTACCAAGTGCAAGTGACGGTTCTACCCGCACAATCATGAAAGAGGAAGCGAAACTTTAACCCATCATCAACCACGTTCAAGAGGTTAACTTATTCTAGAACACTTGGAAAATTGCTAAGTTAAACTAAGTATGCAAGTCATGAGTTTATAAAGCAAGGAATCCAAAGAAGGAAATAACAATCTTATACGCAAAAAAGATTTATATTTCAATAATATATTACAAGAATGGCCGGGTTACTACCCGCCTAGAAGAGAATCTATACAAGTTTAAGCAATGGAAAGGGATCTTCGGGGTCAAGCTTCAGGGCCGCCTCCACTAGGACCCGCTCCGTCAGAAGAACGGGGTGGTTCGAGGAAAGCTTTGAGGACAGCTAACCCATCATCAGCAACAGCTACTTCATCTACCTTTTCCACCACTGGATGCGGGAAGGCGGCGTATTGGTTCAATGCTTGGTCGTAAATGGCTTCGGTATCCACATCGAACAAAGGGAAGTTGGAAGGCGGGACGCCTTTCTCAACAAACCCTAGACCAAGCATGAAGCCGGCCTTTTCCCCATCATCATGAGAAGCGTTGAGGGCTGCGGTCATAGCATCATCGTAGGAGGTCTCTGAAAAGACCCGACGCACAACCTACAGAAAAAAATACAAGTATTAGAACCTTTTCTTACAAAAGAAATGCGTGAAGATAAATCTAAACATACCTGAGGCAACGCTTCTCGAAGAAGCCATCGGAGGGCAGCTTGAGCTTCGGTATGGGCGCGTTCGGCTTCGCTCTTGTTAAGGTTGGCAAGTAAAACTTCCTTAGCGGCAGCCTCTTCGACGCCCTTAAGCTTCCGCTCGGTTTGGTCAAGCACCCCCCTCTGGTCCAGGATTTCCTGGAGTTTCTTGGCATCTTCCATTGCCAAGGCATCATGAGCGCGTTGGAGAGCCTCTAATTTGCCTTTCAGCTCCTCATTCTCCAAACGCAGAGGCTCAGCAACGGCTTCAGCCTGGGCAGCCCTCTCGGTTGCGTTTCGCGCAGTTTCCCTGGCCAGCCGAAGCTGTTCATTCACAGCTTGGGCAGCCTTGGAACGGGCCTCGAGTCGCGCCTGAACTTCAACCTCGAGGGCCTTGAAGGCCTTCTCCTTGGTGGCGGCAGCTGCCGCCAGCTGTTGGTTCTCCTCCCGGAGAGCACGCGCTTCAGATACGTCTTTGGCGCGAGCTGCTTTCAACTTGTCGTTTTCACGACAAAGCAGCTCGATGCGCGGCTGCATCCGGGCCTGGAGAACCCGAAGCTCATTGGTTAGCCTACCCTCCTGGTAGCTAGCCATGGCTTCCCCCAACGCACCATGAGGAGCAGCGTGGCGAGCCCAGTCCACGCACTCCACAGGGGTACGAAGGGTTGTTCCTCGGCGTATGTTCCATCGTGGAACATACACTTCATTGGAATCCGACACTGCAAAAGAAACAAAGACAGTAAGGAAAAGATGATAAAAAAGGGGAAAAACAAAGGAACCCTACGCACCTGTAGGGTCAATGACAGGCCGATATCCGCCAAACCCATCACCTGAACCTAAAGGAAATCCATCCAACAGGTCAGGCAGATGGGAAGGTGGCAAAGATCGGCGGGAAGCCCTGCGCGTACCTGATGGTCCGGCTGTCGGTGCCGGTGGCGCGGGCATGGTGGCAGCCGCCGTGGTCGCCGTCGTGGTCTCCTCCGCGGTCGCCGCCTCCTTAAAAGCAGCAGTAACCGCCGGTTCCGTGAAGGATGCTGTAAAAATCGCACTCACGGCCGGCGGTGACGTCATCTCGGCCGGAACAGTTGGCTCGATGGAACGAGCAACTGGACCAGCGGATGCAGGCGCAGGCGACTGGGTCGACGCCTCAGGAAGGCTGACCGAGCCTACCGTCATTGGCGAGGAGGTACTCCCCTGCGTTTCACCCAGGATTGCGTCAACATCCACGCCTGCACAAAGAAGAAAGTGTTAAAAGAAAATTATGAAGTGACAAATCTACAAAGGCATTATGATTATACTTACGGGTTTTCTTGACCCTGAACGTACGGACGGGCGGGGAGGAACCCGATGGAGCCGGCCTCTTGGTACCGGTCACCGTCGTCTTCGTTGGTTCTCCGGAGGTAACGGTCGTAGCCTCCGGAGCAGTGGTCTTCTCACCACCGGGCTTCCCCGCCACCTCTTCACTATCTGACTCCGTGTCAGATAGAACCACTGGATCAGCTGTGGCCTTCTCCTTCCCCTTCACGCCGGCAGCAGTCTTCTTCTTCCGCACAAGGGGAGGACCATCTGCGGATTCCTCAGAAGAAGATAGGATGTAAGGATTTCCAACAGCGGGTACAGCATTGAGGGGTTCGGGATAAAATATCTCCTTACCTGGCCGCCGGTGGCTCAGGATCTCTTGGCCTGGCGGATAGACCTCCACAAACCTATCCGCCGTTTGCTCCAGGATGGGCAACTCATTGTCGTCCAGAGCACGAGTGCCCACCCGCACGGGACGGTCAGCCTCCCGCGGGAACAGGAGCGACTCCAAATTATTCCCCTCTGAAAGAAAAGAAACAGTTAGAAAAATAAACTAATATCAGCAAGAAAGACAAGACATACCATAAGGAATAGAGTTCAAACCGTATTCGAGAAGGATAGGAAACCGAGACGCATCCTTCCATACCCGGCTCATCCCCAGCAGCACCATCCCGGACTCCGCAAACCGGTAAACCGGAGATTGGACCCGGGATATCTTCGCGAACCATTCCGCCTCCTGGTAGCTGGAAGCGTGAAGGCTCGGAAGCGCTTGACCCTTCTTGAACTTCATAGCAATGGGGATGGCGCGGGCAGAGATGTAGAAGAACTCCCGCTTCCACGATCGGAGACTGCGCTCGGTCACGCAGATCTTTAAACCCTTTATACGGGTTGTCAGGGTGTACCACCCTTGGACGCACCTCCAAGTATAGAAGGTCATCAGGCGGTCCACGTAGGGCTCAATACCCAGAATCCGGCACACCCACTCGAAGTGCCGGACCTTGGCAATCGCCATCGGATGCACCTCGGTCAGGTGCACCCCGTGCCTCTCCAGGACACGGTACATAAACTTTGTCAATGGGAACCTAAGGTTTCCATAAACAAAGAATGCAGCATATACCCCGATCTTGCCACTGGGGGCATCGTACACAGTTTGGTGAGATTCAGGAAACTCAGGCTCGAGAGACTCGAGCATGAACTTCCTGACGATGTACTGGTACTGATCGACAGGTAGAGAACACTGGCACTCGCCAGCAGTACTCCTATCGTCGGCTACAGCTTCAGCATCATGAGAAGACATTTTTGCAGAAAGAAGAGTGATTTCGGGAAAATGCTTGCCTGAAAAAGGGGAGTATTTGCCGGAAATCACTAAGAAGAAGAAGAAGAGAGGTGAAAGTGTGAATTGCAAATAACCCTCTTCCCCTTTATATAGTAATCGCAATTAATGCGGTGAATTTAATGCGGAGGAGAGAGAAATCGACAGTGCAATGAAACTATGACACGTGGCAAAAAGCAAGCTGGCAACAGCTGTTGAAAGGACGTGCCAGTAACTTCGCGGCCACGCGCCCGAAAAAACACGCCCACGCGCCTGAAAAAGCGACTGGAATGACCATGTTCTGTCACGTCACCATAACTTCCTGCACGTCCTGACACAGTCAGAAGAAACCGTCACACGACGTTTCAGATGTTTGGATTGTTCTTATCCTCACCAACCTTTCGAATTTCAAAATTCAAAATTCAAAAAGATTCAAAAGTAAGCGGGAAAATACCCCTTACCTTGGCAACCAAGTAACCATAAGACGGATGCGGGTACAGTGTTAAGGCAAAACCTTCCACATACCTAGCACCCGCAGGGAATTGAAGCCAAGAATACCCCGGCAACAAAGTAACTATAAGACGGGTGCGGATACAGTGTTAAGGCAAAACCCTTCACGTACCTAGCACCCGCAGGGAATTGACGCCAGGAGTACCTTGAAAGTAAAGTAACCGTAAGACGAGCGCGGGTACAGTGTTAAGGCAAAACCCTTCACATACCTAGCGCTCGGCAGGGAATTGAAACCAGGAAGGATCTTCTGGGCAATGCTTGTGGAAACGGAAATAACATCCCCGCATAGCGGGAACGTCGAGAACTACATTGTTTGAGGCTCCAGGATGGAATTGGTGGTTTAAACATAATTGATCACTATGTTCAAAACCACTAAAACCTCAAGGAGAATCCACACAAGTGAGACTCAACGCTCCTGACTTGCGAGAAGGTTACATACCTACCCGCATCATACCCAAAGATCAAGCAAAAAAATCGGGAATTTTTGCAAGTGACATTAGGAAAACCCGCGGGAAGAATCCCCACGGAGAACCTTAAAACTAGAAACCCTTTTCAAAACCCCTTGCTCAAAGTCCAAAAGTTCACCTCACTTTATTAAACATTCATGAGAAGAACATTGGACTGGGGGGACTTGAAGAGGTAGGTCCCAGCAGAGACCAGTTGGTCCCGCAAGACTCACCTTGAACAGGGACGTCTGCGCAAAGGCCATCTGCTCCCGCAGGACCCACCATGCTCATAGGATCTTACGCGCAGTACACAAGCTGAACACGCAGGGAAAGCCTCCCAATGGTGAAGTACCCCGCCTGTTCCCGCAGTTGCGGATACAAGCCATCAGGAAAGGCTACCCGCAGACAGCAGGGCTACACGCACAAGACATTAGCTACTTCAGTAGTCACATGAAGGGATGAGCAAGGCGGGAACAATCCCGCCTAAATGAGCCAGTCTGATTCTGAAAGATCTCTTGTACCATACCTACCAAAGTATGGATAGGACAGACGATCTGACCAGAACAGCCCATGAGCCAATCACAGGGTGACAGCTCATCGACAACAGGACGAGGAGGAGCACCCTCTAGTACTGTTTGTCACTATTAGCCGCTGCCTACTCACCAACCCTTACTGAGGAGCATGCGCGGCCTACAGTTGGTGGAATAGTGTTACTGTTGGCCGTAACCTATTCACCAATCAGCATGGCCTGCGTACAATCCACAGTAAGTAGGACGTGCATAATCTACAGTTGGTGGAATAGTGCAGCCGACTTTGTTACTGTTGGCCGTAACCTACCCACCAACCAGTATGGCCTGTGCATAGTCCACTGTTGGTTGAACAGGAATACTATTCAGCCGGCTGTACCTTCTAGAAAACCTACCTTCGGCTATAAATACTCCAACATCTTGGAATGGTAAGATCATCTGCTATCCAGTTATCTAGCAATCTCTTAATATACACTTATATTCAGAGCAACCTAGTCTGATTCTCACGCCGGAGGGTGGTCACAAGGAGGAACCCCCCCCTTCTCAGTGACGAGCTTACGGTGTTTGTTTTGCAGGTCTCCTGAAGAACAGCCTTCTCAGCTAGACCTCATTCGTGGGAAACATTACTTAACCCCCAGATTATCTATAATCTGTACCGGGTCACTTAGTGTTTCTTCAGTTGACATCTATCCATGAATGCTACCTGTCAATTTGTTGTTTTGGTTTTGCAAATCACTATAATCACTCTCCCTCTCAAAGGCTCTGATGAAAACCTATTTGCACCACCGTCTCAGAAGCAATATCGATTTCTACCTTTTTGTATCTTCCACCGATGATCATCATCGTCTCCTACTGTTGTCGGGTTCGATTTAGAAACCCTAGATGTCAGTGGCGTAGGATGATGGGTTTGTATATCTGCCCTCTTTTCAACGGAACGGAATGCGACTCCACCGTCATTGGTCAGATTTAGTGTTGATTTGGGAACCCTTGGTGGCGGTGGGTTGCTGTTGTCTTGCTGTCAGTCGTGGTTTTGCTTCTTAAATGTTTTCCGATCTACTGTGGCTGTCAATGGCAGTAGTAGACAATAATTGTGACTCGGTTGGGTTGATAAATGCTATGATGATCATGTATCTGAGCCTATTTGTGATTATGTTTCTTAATAACCTTTGATTGTTGGTTGGGTTTCTTTCATTTAGTTTACTGTTGGAACAGGTCGGTTACAATTTGTATTGATCAGATCATTTAGTAGTTCCAGAATGTTAAATTTGAAAAATCTATTTCAGTATTTGAATGTTTAAAGAACTTGCTACATATCTATAGTTAAAGTTCATCAAAAGTATAGGATGAATTAGAGTTCGGAGAGCATTTTGTCAACACGGGAAATGCCCTGACGGTCAAAACATAGCAGGTACTATTCACATTTGTGATTATAGTTTTTTAAATCATATTGCTAATTTGATCATCACTTTTTTAGATGCTTCAGTTTATCGACGATACTGAATTGCTTTGTAGTTTTTTGAGTTTGTGACAAAATGAAATTGTTGACTATGTGATTTACCTGCTGTTATTGGATAAATCATGCTGTGTATGGGTAATTGTTTTGTTGAATTAAGTATATGTCCTGGTATTTTTTATATTTATAATGTTGGTAAAATGTGGCAGAAATGTTATTATGCAAGTTTGGGCAATTTCTACTTTTAAGGTACTATTTTGTTCCACCACATTTATTTAGTATTGATATTGTTTAATGTGACACTTCGTGAAATAGGTCATCTTCCGTATATTCCTTAAACATAATTTCGTTAAATTATTTCCCAAATGATTAAAATTTGTAAAGTTACATGACGAGTCTAGAATAAGCCCGCACATGCACAATATATAGCATACAAGTAATTTATTTTTAACTAAATTACTCAAATTTTCGGAGTTATCTGCCGGATCCGGACGTTGGTGATAACTTTAAAGACTCGTTATTATAACTTATAAACGTTTTTTTTTAAAATACTCAAGCGTAGTATACAAAACGAATTAAGAGCATTATTATTTATTCTATTTTAAATTCCTATGACGCGTTGTCGTCACTAGTATATAAACATACGAACACATAGGCTCATTTGACATGTAACATAATCTTAAACTAACAAAATATATATATATATATATATATATATATATATAGGCTAAGTATAAAATGAAAACCCACTTGAGTTGCGAAAACTCTAGAAACCCATTCTCAACAACATGTTTTTAATTAATGTTTAAATCTTGTGGTCCATAATTAAAGTGAATAAAAAATGTAAATATAAATATAACTTTTTCTCTCTCTTAAAAATATATATAAAAATTAGTAAAAAAATGTTAAAAAATAGCAAAACATTTATTTTTTGATGTTTCAATGTTTTGTATTAAATGTTACAATATATATTACATGTAAAAAAAAAATAAAAATAAAAACGATGTTATATAGGGTTTTCGTGGGTTTTCACAACTCAAATGGGTTTTCATTTTAACCTTACTATATATATATATACGTGTGTGTTTAACAAAATCCTAAATAATTTGGTTGTCATCCATTGTTATGCAATGACCAAATTATATCAACACTACAAATGAATTCAACTAAATAGATCATATACATATACAATGCATATTTAAATTCAAACAAAAAAAAGGAAAATAAAATAAAGTAAAAAAAAAAAATCTATCACCCACCTACTAAATGAGATGTCAAAAATCAATCAATAATAATAATAATAACACAAAGAACTACACCTGATGTTATCCACACAAATTATTACCATACTTTCTTTCTTCTAGAGCCACTCCAAGTCTCTAACCAAATTAGTTGTTTCAGTATTCAAATTATATCCACATCTCACATAGAATAAAAATCTCCACTTACTTTCCTTGTCTCTTTCACTGCTCTGCTTAACCAAACCCATAAAAATTTCAAACTTATCATTTCATCCAACGTGATCGGTTATCATTATTTTGAATTAAACTAAAAACTTTACTTGATTATTTTCCTATTAATTTACAAGTCTCCATGTGAAGAAACAATAAACCTAAAGTCAAACCATTTTGAAGATCACAACATGCCTTAATCAACCCCTCCTCTTCTCAACAGCAACTCTAAGAACCACCCTACTACAATCACCTTCAACCACCACAAGACACCACCTTAGCAGCCACTAACCTCCATCTTCACCACTCAACACTACTCACCGTTTTAAACCACCACCACCAACATTCACGTACCTTCCACCTTCTACCACCCTCCCTCACGGCTGTTTTAGCACTACCACAAGCCACCACCCTCCACTGCTCCTCACGCCCTCTCCGGTTCATGGTCGACAACTCACAACACTCCACAGCAACTCCACCACCTTCACCGTACACCGTCTCCATTGTAGCACCCCCAAAAGTACGCCGCAACGAACCTGTAACTTCACCACAATCAACCCGTCACCACCTTTTCCGTACACCCTTCTCCACCGTAACATACCGAAACGTTACCGTAACGCACCCTTCTCCACCGTAACATACTGAAACGTTACCGTAACGCACCGTAACACGCCCGCAATACACCGTAGCCTACTCGTCACAACTTAGGCCACCTCCGTCACCACCGGGAACCACCACTACTCTCTAGTAACCACCGCAAAACACTGCTCCAGAACCACCATCGGTCTTCAACCACCTTTCCTCTCTCTACGATCTCGCTCTTTCTTTCCTTTGAGGTAATATTATACACTACGTCACTCTTGCTCATGTGTTTATATACATGCATGCACATGCACACGTACACTCACTCTCTTTACAAGTTTTCCCTCTCAACTCGCTTATATATAAACACACACGGACATCCCAAACTAACCTACATTATCTTGTATTTCAAGAGTCCGAACGGTGAAGACATCCTCCGAGTTAACCGAGTTTCACGTGGAGAAACAAGCTCAATACTTTAGCCTCTCGTTAAATCCCAATCCTAGAACTAAGTAAGCTAAACTTTACTAAGTCTAGCTTTATGTTGATAAAATATGTTTATGCTAAGCTTTCATCTAAAATAACAACCAACCCGTATTAGCATGTTTGTAATGAACCAAAAACTTAATGAGTGTTTGTTCATACCACAAATCTCGCATACACGCATTTGGTCTCAAAGTCTTAAGATACTGTTTCTGTAATATCAAATTTTTTTTATATTTATGTTCACGGTATTTAAAAATTTAAAAGAGACATTTCCATATTTGTTTTAAAAAGTTGAAAATGTGTATGTGAATGATAAAAAGAACAGACACTAGCTAACTAGTTTTTCTCAAAACATGAACACATGTATGCAAATAAATCTACTGTATATGTGGTTTTCAAAAGAAAAACTTGACTTTCAAGTACTTACTCCAATGTTCTTCTATGATTATATATATATATATATATATATATATATATATATATATGTGATTTATAAATAAACAAATAAATAAACAGAAGACTTAATATTTTTGTCATTCATGAATCCTACATAGATATTTATATAAATGAGTTTCATTATAGTTTTAATAAATAGTTTTAAAACTTTACATCATGAATTATGATGGAAACAAATATACTCTACAAAATATTAAGTTACAACAGGATAATAGATATCATATATGTTGAAGAAAAACATATATTCCTTGAACTTGAAAATATAATAGACTATCACCAACGGGTCGTCAAAAATTAAATTAAATGTTCGGTTGGGGAAACCAACCGGCACAAACGGAATAAACGAAAGAGCTAGTTAGGTGAAAGCGACTAGCATAAACTGATTTGCGAGTCGATAACGAACTAATTGACCTTACGCGTTTAGGACGTGTGAACGCAGCGGAACTGGGTCTAAATTACAACTGCTAGCATACAACCACTAAACTCACAAGGTGAGTTTTACAACCCCCTTTTACTGTTTTATTGTTTTATAAATTCGGGGGTGGAAAACATACACAACTGCTTTTATATGCGATAATTAGAAACAAAACAACCGATCTTTATGCGAACTTGAGTTAGGCTATGTAGTGCTATAAGTCCTTTAGCATGCTTGCATAGTATCACCATTAACTAACGGGATTAGCCACTGGAATATACGGATAGTACTATCGGCGTTGACATTCCCCCTATTTTAGGTTAGTCGCGCTAACCACTGATATTGCATCGAACCGGGGTATATTTTAATCTGGGAGATTAAACAGGGCAAATGGATTAAAGTCGTGGTTTGGTTATAGGCTCATGTGTCGTATATTAATTCGTAGAATTAGCGCACTCTACGGAGGGTCAACGTATTTGTTTCAGTATATTATCATATACTTATTTGTGAACTTATTCAACGTTTTATGAATAACATGTTTTTCATATCGAGTCTTAAAACCTGTGGACTCACCAACCATTGTGTTGACTTTTTAAACGTATGTTTTTCAAGGAATTAATATGCATGTAAGGAAATCACGAAGATGGGACCTCGAAGCATAATTAGGATACCTATTTTGGAGGGATTTCGCTTATATAACCCGAATGATGTTTGGGTCATATACGAGGAATCTCATTATTATGTTAAACTATTTTGTTTAAAAACATATTATGGTTTGTAAACTCGTTTGAAAACTAATGGTATCCTAATACTACTATGTTTGCGATAATCATATGCTTACGATATTCATGACGTCACGCGCCCGTGCTTCCATCTTGGCGGGGTATGACATTTAATGCTTATGGGTAATGGGTAATTGTTTTGTTTTAATCAGGTTATCGAATGATGATTTTGAAATCTTTTCTACTAGGTAATCTAGTATCCTTATGCATGAAGATAATCAATTCGGTCGTTGTGGTCGGACTCTATTATGGATTTCTGACCACATTCTCCATAGGACCCTCCTATCTCTTTCTTCTCCGAGCTCACGTTATGGAAGAAGGAGAAGAAGGAGCCGAGAAGAGGGTATCAGCAACAACTGGTTTTATTACGGGACAGCTCATAATGTTCATATCGATCTATTATGCGCCTCTGCATCTAGCACTGGGTAGACCTCATACAATAACTGTCCTAGCTCTACCGTATCTTTTGTTTCATTTCTTCTGCAATAATCACAAAAACTTCTTTTATTATGGATCTACTATCAGAAATTCAATGCGTAATCTCAGCATTCAATGTGTATTCCTGAATAATCTCATTTTTTAATTATTGAATCATTTCATTTTACCAAGTTCAATGTTAGCGAGATTAGTCAACATTTTTATGTTTCGATGCAACAGCAAGATTTTATTTTTAACAAGTAGTTTTGTTGGTTGGATAATTGGTCACATTTTATTCATGAAATGGATTGGATTGCTATTAGTTTGGATACGGCAAAATCGATCTATTCGGAACTACATTCGATCTAATAAATACCCTGTGTCAGAATTTAAAAAGTCAGAATTAAAAAAAAAGATGGCTGGTATCTTTAGTATTTTATTATTAGTTACCTATGTCTACTATTTAGGCAGAATACCATCACCTATTTTTAGTGATAAACTGAACGAGCTCGACAAAATGGAAGAAGAAGAAGTTGATTATATATATGGGAATCAAGAAAATTTGAAGTTCAAAATACTTGAAAAAAAGAAAAAAAATGAAGAAAAATACTTTTTTTTTTGAAAAACCTATTCTTACTTTTTTTTTATTATAACCGATGGACTCGTCCATTACGATACATAAGAAAGATAAATAAAAAATTGAAAGGCTCTGTAAGAAAAGAAGCCTCACGATATTTTTTTTATACATGCCAAAGCGATGGAAAACAAAAAATATCTTTTACATATCCTCCGAGTTTGTCAACTTTTGGGGAAATACTAGCAAGAAGAATATCGTTGTTTACATTAGAAAAAATCTCCCCTGATGAACTATACGCCGAGTGGCTTTATACCAATCAAGATAAAAATAACAACTTAAATAATGAATTGATAAATAGAATTGAGGCCTTAGAGACAGTATTTTTTTCTCTAAATATACTTGAAACAAAGACTAGATTGTCTAATGCTGAGACGAAAAACAAAAAAAATTGCCTAGTGAAAATGTATGTTCCCTTTTTGAATGAGATGTATCGTGGAAGAATGAAGAAATTTTTTTCTTCTTCAATCATAAATGAAACTTCGATAGAAAATTGCACAGAAAAAGCTGAACTAAATAAAATTCATGGTATCATTCTTCCCTATCCTAATTCTCCAGAAAATGAACAGAAAATCGAAATATCAGAAAAAAAAACAAGTCAAAATCGATTCAAATAATAGGTTAAAGTTTTCATTGAACGCAATTCTAACTAATCCTAAACGTGAAAAAAAATATATTGGAATAAACGAAATAGGTAAAAAACTCCCTCGATGGTCATACAAATTAATCAACGAGTTGGAACAATATTTTATAAAACGACGAAAAGAACAAGGCATAATGCAAGGGCTGGATCACCAGCTTCGAACAAGAAAATTTAAACATATAGCATTTTTAATTCGTTCCACACGAAGTTTTAAGAAGTCTAATTTCAAGAATTTTAATCTTTTTAAAAATTTTAATAGAGATTCGGGTTTTATAAGTTATTTGGAAGAACCAGATTTTCGTCGAGCCTTAATCAAAACCTCTAGCCGTCTTCAAAGGCGTAAAATGGTTATTTGGGGACCGTCTCAAGGAAATCCCCATTCCCCGCTTTTTTTGGAAAAAACGGAAGATTTTCCTTTTCCTATATCTGACCTAATGAAACTTTTTTTTTATTAGAGATTGGTCGAACAAAAAGTCAGAATTCGAGATTTTAAATCAACAATTCCAAATAAAAAAAAACGACCAGGAAGACGCAATAGAATTCTGGGAGAATCATGCAATCCTTCAAAGGTACTATTTCTATTCTACAATTTATGACTTCCTTGAACATGGTTATAGTCTTTCGTATGTTTTAATAATAATAATATAAATAGCACTTCACATATAATCTTAGTGTATAATTTGGTTTATATATGCAAAACAGGAGTGTGTTTTGCTATTCTCAAATATTAATTAAATGGTCATCTACAAGAAATATTGGTACTCCACTTTTGGAGCATTTAAGAGCCACACTAGGTTTGTTTTCATTTAGGTATATCAAAAATAAGCAGAATTTTATTATTTTCAATTGCAATTAAGTCTTTGGTTATATTATGCTCAGATGCATAGAAAGATGATAGCGTGTGGTTGGCGGCTAAGATGTTTATCATGTCGATTCAAAACCAAGTAGCTTTTCTATGGTCTCCACTTCAGAGTGTGAACCAAATTGGTTAACTTTGATTAAATGCTTCTTTTTATCCTTTTTCAGTTTGTTGGCTAACAGCTTGGGTTACAAGGTTTGAACCAAATTTTATACTCCTGCAAGTTGAGTGTTGTTGGTAATAAAGAACGCAATCTCATGTTGCTTCATCATTGTACACTTAAAAAGTTTTGCGGGTTGATGGTTCACACTTCGAAAGCTTGACGCCTGGAGAGGTATTGAAGGTGTTAAATCAAGTGGCCATATATTATTAACTAAAGTCTATGATCATGATCTGCACCAAAGCTCAAAGCAATTGCATTTACTTTTTTAAAATTTTTTTTGTGTCAAACTGTGTTGGTTAATTACTTTTTACTATTATGGTTTTCGTCGGTAAACACGAATCCAAAAGTTTGTCATAGGGCACATCTTCTGTAACACTTTTGTAATCAAATCTTTTTTCTTTTAAAGTACACAATTCTTTATAAATATAAGTTCATTTATGTCACACACAGAGACATCAAATCGTTACAACAAAAATAAGTTTAATAGTTTTGCATACTTGCAGCATCTATTAAAAGACATCTAGTAAATAAATTCGGTCATTCACCAAGACAACGTTGTTTGAAGCCTAAAAATATTAGACGCCTAATTGAATTACTGTAGATGAGCAGATCATAAGCATAAGGATTTCATCAAGTGTTTCAAGGACCCTTACAATTTTATAGCAAGCCTCATGTGTCAAAACAACTTCAACAAACCATATACTTACGGACACATGACTTTTATCAGTAACAAGAAATGAAGTAAAAACGCCCGTCAATAGTTACTGAAACTTTGATAACGACGCATAGATACAAGGATGGAGCCAAACAGTAGACACTAAAACAAAAACCTTTTTTTTCTTCTTCGTTTTTTAAAAAAAGAAGAGTCTGACGGTTGTCGCAATTGTTTGTGTGAACCTATAATACAAGACAAGGTTTCTTTACTCTTAGAATTCGATTTTCATATATCTGCATTGCTCGTTACTTTTAACAAGAATGTTGTACGATAATAATTTAAAAGTTTTTAGTTCTAGTGTTTTATTTGATATTTAATTAATATATAATTTTTTTATAAAATATCAATCCTCACGGAAAACGAGTGAGGGACATGGAAATTGAATAGTCCAAAGTAGAGTTGAAAAAAAAACACCAGAACCGGACCCGGAAAAAATATCTGAAACCGGTTTTTTTTTATACCCGAACCCTTACCCGACCCTACCCGTAGGGTACGGAAATGCGCGGAAACAGACCCGATTTATACCCGGTAATACCCAAAACCCGAAACCGGTTCCATACTCAGAACGGGGTTTTTCCAATACCCGAAATCGGGTTTTTCAAATACCTTATCTATATCCGAAATCACCCGAAAAATACCTGAAAATACGCCTAAAAATTGTAAGCCCTTAAAAAATCCAATCTATACCCGAAAATAGGTTATTCAAATACCCGGTTCGATACCCGACCCGAACCTGATGCATAGGGTATGGTTTTTAGAGAGAGTACCCGGACCCGAACCCGAACCCGAACCCGAAAGTAGGGTATTCAAATACCAAGTTCGATATCCGCCCCGAACTCAATGCATAGGGTATGGTTTTTAGAGAGTACCTGGACCCGAACCCGACCCGAATATTGCCAATACCCCAATTTTCAATACCCGGTCATATCCGAACCCGGTTTCATACCCGAACCCGGGTATTTGAAAAACTCAATTTGTGCACCTCTAGTCCAAAGTTTATCCTCTTTGTCTTTGATATTACACAAATTTGAAGTTTCTTTTTTACGTATTTGGGCCTGTCATGCTAATGCTAGACTGAGTTTGGGCCTTTCAAAGTTTAGTGGGCTGTTAGGGTTTTACCTCACCTTTCCCATTTTATAGCATCCTTTTACATTTACCCTCTGTTAACACCATTCTTAAATCTATGTCATTAAATTATTTATTTACTTTTTAAATTAGAAACATGCTGGGCGTTCTCCACAATTGCCGCCATTGAGGCCGCCCATACTATTCGAACCGGAAACCTCATCGAGTTATCGGAGCAGTGACTGCGACAATTGGTTAATGGCTTAGCGGGAGGAAGCGTAAATCATGCTTTTCAATTCATTATGTCATCTCTACGACCGTGATGTCTATCCATGGACTGGCGAAAACCAATATTGCCTTCTCGACGACGGCCCTCGTCACCATCCATGGGTATGCGAGGGTTAAACCTGCGGGTGATGAGGAAGCCCTGCGGTTGGCCGTGTGGCAACAGCCGGTCACTGCTGTTATCAACTCAACGAGGCTTCCTTTAAAATTTGATGGGGTAATTTTTATATTTATTGAGTTATTTTTTTTCTTTTCTTTTTTGTGAATATTTGTGTGTAAAATAAATAATACTGTTTTCATCAGGGCGTTCTCCGTTTTCATCCCGATGACACTACTGAGTTGAATCACAATGTCGTCATCGTCGGGTATGGAACAGATGAAAATGGAGTGGATTACTGGCTGTGCAGGAGCTCCTCGGGCAGTGATTGGGGCGAAGCGGGTTATTGTCGTCTTGAGAGAAATGTTCGTGATCCGCAGGGAACGTGTGGCATTGCTAGACGATGTTGATTGGTAGGGTTAACCTAGAAAGATAAAGAGGAATCTTTTGAGTCACTTTTGTTGTTTAGATGACTCGTAGTGTTAGTTTTGTTTGTAATCGGGCTAGTAAATGCTAACTGATAATATGAATATAATGTTAGATCTTAATCTTACATTCAGACTTGTCATTTACATTATTATTGTATTATTTTATCAGATATGCGGGAATAAGCAACCTAAAAAGAATATAAAACGGCACCTTAGCACACACGAATGCAGCTTTGATGAACGCAACTTAGCATTCTCAACTATAAGAAACTACCTATATTTGCAACAAATAATAATCTAAAAAATGTCTGCAATTTTTATATGATCTTTAAAAAGAAATATAGGGTTCAATCTCACATGTAAAACCTGCCCATTTACAGCCGTTCGTGCGCTGCATTTCTGGATGTGGAATGAGTTTTTCATTACAGTTAGAGAGACAGTTGCATTATTGTGAAGAATGCAGGGACAAAATGGTCAGAAGCAATATTCGACTAGTTATTTAAGTTGCAAGAAGTTATTATGGAACAAAGGTCCATCTTCATATGCATCAACCGTTTGATTTGACCTGTTTGGGATTAAACCTAACCAATCGACCCGTTTCAGGAAGGAATCCAAGGCCTAGTGAAAAGGTGCTGCAGAGAAATTCGATGCTTCAAAGAGTTTATTTTGGTGGATAAGGCACACGGTCCACAGGTCAAATGCTGAACAAAACAGGATAATTCATGTTCCAGTAAGAAAAAAACAGTGGTCACATGCGATGACCATATTTGTCATTTCCACTCGCTTCCTAAACAAAAGTTTGTGTTTTTCTTTGGTTGTACACTATTATTATATGGTGTAAGTGCAATCTAAGGTGAACGAGGTGAACCACCGATTGGATTAGCAGCTCGGAAAACAACCGATTCGTGCAGAAACCGCAGCTGAAATGGGCCTCTCGATTAAACGGATTCAATCTGCTGAACACGCTCCGAAACCAGCCAGATGAGTTGATGTTCCTGTCGGGTTCATTAACAACGCCAGGCTCACGGTTTGACCTTATCTTGCGTTTTTCATAACGGGCTTATTGTTTTTTAAAAATAAGACATTTTGGTTTTTAAGGACCTTATTGATGATCCGATCTCACATTTTGTTTTTTTAAAAATGCCTGAGGATTTTGATTAGGAGTTGAATACATTAAATGAAAACAACAAAAGGTGATCAGGTGGCGATTCGGGCTAGAAGATCGGGGGATGTAATGGGCGTTAGCCGTGAACGGGCCAGATAGATTGAACTGGGTGCATTTCGAAAGTTAAGAAACACGGATAGAACCGATATTTTACGCCAATACTTGCCTCAATAAATTACACTTATTAGATGCAATGCGTACAGGGAAATCTTGTGAAGTGAAGGTGTTTCCCCGGGTTAAGTGAAACTCTTGACTTGAACCATGACCTTGTTGCTAGATGACTATATACAGGCTATTGGAAGACTGGGCTCTTTTTTGTCCCTTTTCTTATTTTTATAATATTATTTCTCAGGATGTTTGGTTCTTTATTCATGCATTGAAGCGAAATGATGTAATTTAGTTCCTTTTCACCTAATCAACTTAATTAAAAATATCACAGTTTATTTATTATAACGACAATGGTTTGCTTAATTTCATGTACATCCGAGTTGGTGTGAAGTATTATTTTATGTGAAATTAGAGCTTGGTTTAGAAAGGTACAACAAAGGATATGTATAAATGTCGAAAGCTACAAACATCCTCAAATTGTAATTCTGGTGGTATATAAAACACCAATTTGAAGATAAACTTATGTGAAATGTTACAAGTTTGTTACAAATTATGACCTAACGAATATCATAAATTCTTCGAAGCTTTTCTCCCTTTGGAAAAAAGTTTTACATCGGACATTTGCCATCACTCTCTAAAGGTGGCCAGTTTGCTACACCAAATTGCTAGCAAGACCCAAAAAAAGAGGTTTGTGTTAGGTGTCTAGTTTCCCTCTTGGAGCCCATTTCCATGAAATATTGACAGGTTAAATAAAGCCGTTGCAGCATCTTTTTTCCCTCTTGGAGTCCCGTTTCCCAATAAGTCAACCAACGGTCTAATTTGCACCCGACCTCCCGATTCATCTTGTTATCTTCAATAACCGAGAGGCTAAAAAGAGTTGCAGCACAGTTTTCTCCAGCCTCTGAGCTCCGAGTTTCAAGCACCTGTATCAGTGGCTCGATTGCATCCGCATTTGCAATCGCGGATTTGTTGTTGTCGTTTATTGATAGATCTAAAAGCGCAGTGACTGCGTTTTCTTGGACTTCTTCATCGGTTGACCGGAGTAGACCGATTAATAAGCTGATGCCACCGCAGTTTGCTATAACAATTCGGTTATCCATATTATGTCTAGCAAGTAACCTAAGTTCACCGGTCGCCTTCCTTGCTACATCAATCGCCTGCGCCATAACTGGTTTCTGGGTCGGGTTTCAAACCGTGGGGAGAATTGTGGGGGTAGTGGCGAAGGGAGCAGGATGAGTTTCCGGTGCTGCCTCTCCCGACGCATCACTGCTGCATGCTGCTGCCGTTGGTACCGCAGACGCCTCGTTTTCTTCATGAGATAACTCTTGGGAAAAGCTTGTATTGGAATGCGTACTGGAAGTTGAAACCGTTCTCTGATGACCCTCAGTCAAATTTCAGTCAACCCACCACCAGCTGATGACTCTGCACCACAATGTAGACGTTGGCCTATGGAACCCGTCAACTCGTGCCCGTTTTCGGGCAAGGAATCTTCTGAAGATGATTGGACATGATGGGTGGTCCCACTGGATGAGATTAAGCTTTTCTCAGGTGAAACTATGGGGGCCCGCACTGACTCGGGTGACTTAGGTGGAGTCAAGGTCACGGTTTTCACAGGGTCCGGGAGCTTAATATTGTACTCACACCAATTTGCAATTAGTGCCTTGACAGTGTAATTAGGTATAAGATTAGTATGTGCAAGAGTTTGCATGGTCTTAGGGCAAACCGTAAGCCCAAGATCAAGCCATTTACGGATATACCCTCGCTCATACGTCTGTCCAGAAGCTACAATTACAGGGTCTGCATGAGTTCAAGTGATAATGGGCAACAGAAATCTGGAGGTATGGGCACAGGGTTAGAGGTTTGGGCCTGTTTGGCCTCGATTAAACAATCGTTCATGTGGGTAATTAGGGCAATCATTTCCTCAATGCACTCTAAATCTTCCGCCTTTTCAGCATTTTCCTTCAATTTTTCAAGTGCAACAGCCACGATTAAAAGCTCTTGGTTCGACTTCAAGTTAAGAAAGTCGGCAATCTTGGACCTGCTATCGATATTAAGTCCAGTCCCCTCCGCTTGATCTTTTATAGCTTTTGAAAGAATGGCTGATGACTTTTCGTAACTCATATGCTTAATTTTCTGTATTCAATGCTGCAATCAATTGTGCCACATGATATACTTCATATTAATATGAGTCATTGTTTTTAGCATAACCTCAAGTGATGTTGAACTCAATTCCTCAGGAAGATCTTTAGGGGAAGATTTCAGCAGCTCAAGAGCATCTAAGCTTTGAAGCCGAACCTTTGCAAATAACGATTCAACTTGCATAACCTACACAATGCAAACTGCTATAAGATTCCAATATATACATATACACACAAGTTCATTTCAGAACCAATAATATGTTGAAAACCGCATATGAACCATTGCTCTGGCACATAGTGCATAAAAGATAATCTAAGTAGTGGGAGAGAGAAACAAAGGCAGTTCATAACTATCTTGTGCATCACATTCAAAGCAATAGATACAACTGAAATGCATTATGCAGTTCACAACATAATATTTTTAACTGGGTTCCCCTATATATAAGGAGAGACTGAGAGAGAGGGTTGTTCAAGATATCCAATTATAAGTAGAGAACTGCGAGAATTGAATATACAACTGTACCTATGGCTGTAACTATATTATTGGGTCAAAGAGGACCTATATATGTTTCTATCTACTGGTGTTTCTTGAAATGTTTTTTAGTCTTTAAATGGGTCATTCCAACCGCAAAGAAGGCCCCATCCTTGAGACAAGAGAATAATATAGTTCACATACACTAGTCAACTAAATTCTATTAGATAGTCAAATACTCCACATGATAATCAAAGTTTTGCAATCAAGTTAATAAAAACAAAAACAAAAGAAAGAAAACTGGTGATGAGAACATTAATTACGGAAAGCTGTTGAAGCATAGTTGCATCTTCCAAGGAAAAGCTTTCTGCATCACATCATTAAGCAGATAGAATTATATGAATAAACCATATATGAGTAAGCTGCTCAACTAAAACTAAAAGATAAGTTCCTTTTTTCGTTTCAAATGCTTACCATTCATAATTAAGACAAAAGTAATGTGATGTGTGTGTGTATAATTATGAGAATCGAAAGCAACTACTATGGGTAAAAATTCTGCATTATTTTGGACCAAATTAACTTGTTATAAAAAAATATATATTTGGAATTCAAATACATATTGAGTGTTTTTGTCATAAATTAACTTGCTATAAAAAAATTTCTATCTATATTTGGAAAGCAGAAAAAAATTTGAATAGAACTCAATTTGTAATAAAATATATATTGAAATGTAGAAAAAAAGGGATAAAATAGTATGCTTAAAGTTATATGAATATCCAATAAAATAATATGTTCAGAGTTTATCTAACTTGCATATTACAAGTTATTGCTTAGAACTAAATAATATGCTAATGAAAATTATATATATATATATATATAGGGAGAGGATCAAGAGAGAACTCCATCTTAAAGAGAGAACTAGAGATCTAATAAAGAAATATTTTTAATTTAATTAAAAAAATATTTTTAAATTTCTGTTTATGCCATTATTCTTATATTTTGTTACCATTCACTCGAAAAAAATAAAAATAAAATAAAAAAATAATAATAAAAAAACTCGTTGTAGTGCACATATGCAATACATCGAATTTTTTTTATTGCATATGTGCACTAGTGTGTATTTTGATATGTGCAATAATGTTGAATAGCGTGTATGCAATTTTTTGTATTGTATTGGTGCAATAGCGTTATTTTATATACAAAAATACCAAAAAAATAATATAGTGCATATGTGCATTAGTGTTGTATTACGTATATGCGATAGTGTGTTTTGAGTACAACTATTAGTGTTGTATTTGCATATATTTAATAGTGTGTATTGTATAATGCATTTGTGTTGTATTATATACAATAAAACACTATTGTATATATGCAATACATATTAGTGCACATATGCACTACATCAACGGATTTTTTTTTTGGAACAATATCATCTTATTAGAAGGCGGAAAGAAAAAAAATTGCAAAATATTTTTTTTTAAAAATTTAAAAATAATTTTTATTAGTTCTCTCTTTAAGAGGAGTTCTCTCTAGATCCCACCCCTATATATATATATATATATATATATATATATATATATATATATATATATATCACTGAGTCGTTTAATTAATATCAATTATGATAATTTCGAATTTAACACTTTTAACTTATAACCTTTTTTTTTTCTATAGTTCAACAATGACTTATAAAAAGAGGCCTCAAATTTGTTGTAAGCTTTAGGCCTCTCAAAATGTTGAGCTGGCCCTGCTTTGGTTAAAATGCTGAGTTTTTTTTATGGGTTAGAATTACTGCAATCAAGATGTGATGTGTTACTTTGGTGTTTCAATATATTAATTCTTATTTTAATCAATCATCCATATAAGCATGGTTGGTAATGAAAACATGTATTTGCAAACACAAAACAATGTTTTTTTTAGTTCATTTCTTTATGGCAGCCAAGCCATAAAGACTAGATGTACACCATACACATAGTCAGTCACATGCATAGGAGATAAGAGAACAGAACATACTTGGAAAATGATTCTTAGATCTTTGGTATTTTGGGTTCCAGTTCCATAGGCAATGTAACATCATCATCCTCTTTCGCATCTTGTTTGTCATCATCATCCTCTTTGGTGAAGGTGATTGAGGGCCTCGCCCGAAACATGAAGTCTTTCCCATATATCAGAACAGTTGGTTTTCCAAATTCCAATCTTTTTATGTCCACGGTCATACATAACAAATGTATTACGCACAATGATGCCTGTAGTTGATATATGCATCATAACAGTACTTAATTGACCAAGTGCACATAGGCTTTAAACAGCATGAAAATGAAATATTACACGAATGGTCCCTGTGGTATGTTCAGATTTCACTTTTGGTCCTCAATTACGAGAAAGTACGCCACTGGTCCAAACTTATGTGTAAACATAACACGTATAGTCTCTGACCGGTTGGAATTTAACTTTTCTATTGAATTTTATAAAATGACCAAAATACCCTTTAAGAAAAAAAGATATCTTAATTTTTTTTTATTTCTTGGTTTTTTAAAATTTTAAGAGTATTTTGGTCATTTTATAAAATTTAACAAAAAAAGTTAACCTCCATCCATGTCAGGGACCATTTGTCTTACATTTATGTTTGGACCAGTAAAAGTGTAAAAGTGATATCTGAACATATCAAAAGGAGCATTCGTGTAATTTTTTTAAAATAAATTGGTGAAATGAAAAACCTCCTAAAAGAGTGGTTGGATCCTTTCCGTTTTGAAAAAACCCCAAGACAATACGCTCCGCTAACCTTTGAATGCTTCACAAATTAAAAAAAAAAAAAATAGGATAATAAATTTTACCCAGAACAAGTAGTTCTCTGGGAGAGTAACAACTTTTGTCCCTTCCCGAAAACCATTTCAACAGACAGGAACGTTTTCCAGAGTTGTGAAACATCACTGAAGAAACAGATTAACATTTATTTATACGTATATACAAGAGTGAATTACATAAGCAGTCCCTTTGGTTTAACAAAAATAACATGCTTGTGTTGGAATATATCCACTTTTGTTTCTTTAACACCATTTATAATAATAATTATTGGATTATTGTTATATTTATGTATTATAATAATAGTTTTAGCCAAATGGCATAACTAGTAGCTCATCTTACTTAAATGCTATTTCATAGAGACAAAATACAGGGAATTTGATTACAACAATTATAAATTTATAACCATCGATCATCCAGAATTTCCATAAGAACACCAACCAAATTCTCTCTGAATGCTAGTGGCAGTATGTGTTACGGGTCATAATGACAGGGGTCTTAAATGTAACTTCTATAAGTGAGGGACTGTTCGTGTAATTGTGTAATAGATCTTAGTTAGTTACAGTTGGTAGTTGATAAGCTGTACTTAAACAAACGAGATACGGTTAATGAAATATTGATCAGTTGAGCTTTCTTGTTATCTTTCTCTCTCTAGTTTCTCTCACTACAACTCTGTACGTATCATTGGCATCAAAGCATCATTGGTATCAAAGCGTCGATCCTCCGACCTTCCGCCGTGATTCGTTATTCTGTTTGAATTCCGTCGCCGGAGTTCAAATTCCGTTCACCGGAATCACAATTTCTTTTTCGTGATTTCACTTTCGTTCTCAAATTTGTTTCTGATTCTTTCATTTCTCTTCAATTCAACTTCATCTGACACTCTTACAATCACAAAATTCACTCAATTTGTTTTCAAATCGTCTTCAATTTGATTTCAAACCCACGTTACCCTTTAAATTCGTTCAAATTGATTTTTGTTCTTCCAATTACTTAACAAATTCATTCAATTCGCCATGACAACCTATGTAGCCCGGGAACGGGTACGGGACCGGGATACGGGGACGTTAAGGGTACGCGAAACGGCAAAAATCAAAAATCCAAGATACGGGTACGGCAAACAAAAAAATATAAAAAATTACAAATATATTAAAAAAAGTCCAAAGGTGGTTCATCTACCGAAATTCTTTGTGCTGTGTTTTGAGAAGCCATAAATTAATAATCAATTATGATGTTTGAAGAATGAAGATAGAAGAATAATATTATATTATTATAAACACACTGTGAGTGAATGACTTGTAACGTGAACACTGAAGAAAAAAGATCATATAATTATAATATTCTTTAGGAAGCCAAAGGGTTTTAACTTTTTAAGTTTTCTGCCGTGAGTGCCGTCAAACTTTAATATATATAATATTATCTATGGAAGTTCAACAGTTTAATAAAAAAAACCCAGATCTAATAACGAAACGTTTCGGAAACTCTGAACATGCCGTCCCCAAATCCTGGAATCGTATTACCTCCCGTCCCCTTTTTACAGAAACGGCCGGGAAACGTTTCGGCGGCGTTTCCGTGCATCGGAGATGACAACTACTCGTAGCCACGCTGATCTCGATAAAACAGTACAACAACACACGGCGGTATTGGCAAAATTGGAACAATTTACTGTACGTGCCGAACAATCATTTGATGACCTTCGTTCAGCAATAGACAGATTAGCGAGTAATCAACATGTTCAGGGTAATTCGAATTCCACTTCGAACTTTGAAAATGATCTGTCTAATGGATCTAGGGTAGAAAGAATGTTCAGATTTGGGAAAATTGAATTTCCTAAATTCAATGGCTTAGAAGATGTTGAAGATTGGATTACTAAATGTGAGCATTTTTTTGATGTGGATGGATGATACACCAGAGAATTTCAAAGTTAGGTATGCTGTTATTAATCTTGAAGGAAAAGCCATGAAATGGCATAATAATTTTGTGAAAATTAGGCCAATTAGATCTGTTTCCTGGCCTGAATATGCTAGAACCATAATAGATAGGTTTTCTACTACTATCTATCAAGATGCTATTGTAGTTTTATGTTCAACAACCCAAACTGGGCTGTTGGAAGACTATTGTGAAAAATTTGATGAAAATCTGCTTAGAGTTACCATTCCAGAAGAATATGCTGTTAGTTTATTCTTAAAAGGATTGAAGCCAGCAATTAAAGATGCAATCACACTTTTTGATCCTAAAACCATGCGAGAAGCCTATAAACTTGCCAAAAACAAAATGCTACCTTAATCTCTTCCTGTCAAACCCCTAAACCTTATTCCCATTATTCAAACAAATCTACCCAGTCTACGACCATTTCAAACCCTACCCCTATTTCTTCTTTCAGATCACCTGTTAATTCTTCTAACCTACCCTTGTTACCTACACCTCCTATTACTCAACGGTTAACTAACACTAAAAGAATTACTGGTAAGGATATGGAGACCAAGAGAGCCAGGGGAGAGTGCTTTTGGTGTAATGAAAGGTATACTCCTACCCATAAATGCCCAAATAAGCAGATGTTTGTATTAGAAGTGGTGGGTATAGATGAAGAAATATTAGAATCAGAACCTGTGATAGAAGCTTCAGGGGTAACTGATCCACTTATTTCCATTCATGCATTAACGGGTGTCCATTCATTTTCTACCATGCAAGTTGTGGGTAATATTGGTACGAGAACATTACAAATTTTGATAGACTCTGGTTCAACCCATAATTTTATGGATGAACAATTGGCTAACAAACTTAATTGTCCTTTACAAGATATCTCTAGCATGAAGGTGGGTGTAGCTAATGGTTCCCAGCTCGTATGTTCTAAGATTTGCCCTGACTTTCAATGGCAAATGCAAGGTTTATGGGTAAAGGCTGATGTGTTGGTTTTACCCCTGTCCAATTATGACATGGTTTTAGGGATTCAATGGTTATCACCTCTGGGAGATATTTTATGGAATTTCCAGGATTTAACCATGCAGTTCAAGGTTGATGATAAGGTCTATCAGTTAAAAGGGAGTAATACTAATAAGGTCTCTTTATGTTCAACAGAAGTGATGCATCAACTGTTACAAAAAAATGGTCAAGTGGTTCATTCACAATTATTCAGTTTGCAAATGGATAATACAGGGGATACTTTTCAACACAAAACCACAGTTCCAAAAGGAGGTACATGTGATTCCATTCAGGCTCTATTACAGGAGTTCGAGGATGTTTTTCAAACTCCTACTACTTTACCACCTTCAAGGGCATATGACCATAGAATTCTTCTCAAAGATGAATCTATCGTTATCAATCAAAAACCTTACAGGTATCAATTAGCTCAAAAAGATGTCATTGAGAAAATGACAAAATAACTGCTAGAAACTAGAGTTATTAGAGGTAGCTCTAGTCCCTTTGCTGCACCAGTAGTATTGGTTAAGGAAAAGGATGGTACTTGGTGGATGTGTATCGATTACAGAAAATTAAACGATGCTACCATTAAGAACAGTTATCCAATACCCTTGATTGAATATTTGTTAGATGAACTGGGAGGAGCTACTGTATTTTCAAAGTTGGACTTGAGATCGGGGTATCATCAGATCAGAATTCAATGACATTCATAAAACTGCCTTTAGAATCCATGAGGGCCATTTTGAATTCTTAGTCATGCCTTTTGGGTTGACTAATGCTCCTGCAACCTTCCAATCTTTAATGAATCACACTTTCAATAAATTCTTAAGAAAGTCAGTGTTGGTATTTTTTGATGATATACTGGTTTACAGTAAATCATTAACCCAACATTTGATTCATTTGAAAGACGTTTTAGAGATTCTAAGAATGGCCAAGCTATATGCTCGAATGTCTAAGTGCTCTTTTGGAGGATTAAGTGTGGAATACTTAGGTCATATTATTTCTAAGGATGGAGTTGCTACAGATCCTAAAAAGATAGAAGCTGTAAGTAAGTGGCCAGTTGGAACTGATGCTAAGCAGTTGAGAGCGTTTTTAGGACTCTCTGGATATTATAGACGATTTATTAAGTCTTATGGTGTTTTGGCAAAACCTCTTACTACTCTACTGAAGAAAGATGGGTTTATTTGGACGACAGAGGCTACTGTTGCTTTTGAACATCTCAAGCAGGCGGTGTGCTCTCCACCGGTGTTGGCATTACCGGATTTCTCCAAGACTTTTGTTTTGGAAACTGATGCCTCGGCTAAGGGGATTGGGGCTGTATTGATGCAGGAAAATCATCCCTTAGCCTCCATTAGTAAGGCCCTATCTCCAAGACAGCAGGCCTTATCAGTTTATGAGAAAGAGCTTCTAGCCATCATTTTTGCGGTTAAAATATTGGCATCATCATTTGTCCACTAGTCACTTCATTATTAAGAGTGATCAAAAGAGCCTTAAGTTCCTGTTGGATCAGAAACTAACTACTCGTCTGCAGCATGTGTGGCTCTCAAAGATGCTTGGGTATGACTATGAAATAGTGTACAAACAGGGTATTGAGAATAAAGTAGCTAATGCTCTGTCAAGGGTAACGGGTCCTACTTTGTTTACTATCTCTTTATCTACTTTGGATCCTAGTTTGCTGATAAGAATTCAAGATACTTGGCAAAATGATGTTAAGGTACAAGAGATATTACAACAATTATTATCAGGGGTACCTATTGATCATTATAAATGGGATGGTCAATTATTGCTTAAAGACAACAAAATTGTAGTTGGGAGTAATGGGTCAGTTTGACTCATATCATTGTCTTATGTCATGCCTCTCCTATGGGAGGTCACTCTGGGGTGCATGCTACAACACAAAGGATTCGGAATCTGTTTACATGGAAAGGTTTGTCTAAACATGTGAGACAATTCATTAGCAGTTGTGATGTTTGTCAAAGAGTTAAAAATGAGAATGTTGCATACCCAGGTTTGCTTCAACCTTTACCAATCCCTAAATATGTATTTTCAGATATCTCTATGGATTTTATTGGAGGGTTTCCTAAGGTTCAGGGAAAAGACACGATCTTGGTGATTGTTGATAGGTTGACTAAGTATAGCCACTTTATTTCCTTGGGCCATCCTTATACTGCAGCTTCAGTAGCACAATTGTTTCTTGATAATGTCTTTAAGCTACATGGATGGCCACAAACCATAGTTTTTGATAGGGATACTTTGTTCCTAAGTAACTTTTGGAAGGAATTTACTAAACTACATGGGGTACAATTGGCAATGTCTACTCCATACCATCCTCAGTCCGACGGGCAAACTGAGGTAGTTAATAGGTGCATTGAGTCCTATTTGCGATGCATGACCTTAGGTACCAACTCTACTTGGTTAAAATGGCTTCCACTTGCTGAGTGGTGGTACAACACCAATTTTCATACAGCTATTAAGAAGACCCCCTCTGAGGCTTTATATGGCTACTCACCACCTATTTTTGTACCTTACATCCACAAAGATTGTTCAGTGGAAGAAGTGGACAGGTTATGTTGTGATAGGGAGGAACAAATTAAGCAGCTTAAGCAGTCATTGGTCATAGCTAAGAATCGAATGAAACAGATAGCTGATAAGAATCATACAGAAAGGGAATTTGAGGTGGGAACTTGGGTATTCCTCAAATTACAGCCATATTGTCAGACATCTTTAAGATTACCTAAAATGCATAAACTCAGCCCTAAGTACTATGGTCCATTCTTGATTGTTGAGAAAGTGGGTAAAGTAGCATACCGTTTAGATTTGCCAATTGAAACTCAAGTTCATCCGGTTTTCCATGTCTCGTTGCTCAAACGTGCTAGAGGGGATCACTCTACTTTTGTTCCATTACCATCACAACCGAGGTTCTTATTTGTTCCAGATGCGGTGATTGACAAACGATTGGTCTAAAGAAGGAATAGAGCTGCTGTTGAAGTTTTAATTCGATGGAAGACTTACCTTTATCTGATGCTACTTGGGAAAATATTGATGAAATGCAGGCGCGATTTCCAAAGTTTAAATTCGTCTGATTTTGAGGTCAAAATGTTTTGAAGAGGGAGGTATTGTTACGGGTCATAATGACAGGGGTCTTAAATGTAACTTCTATAAGTGAGGGACTGTTCGTGTAATTGTGTAATAGATCTTAGTTAGTTACAGTTGGTAGTTGATAACCTATACTTAAACAAATGAGATACGGTTAATGAAATATTGATCAGTTGAGCTTTCTTGTTATCTTTCTCTCTCTAGTTTCTCTCACTACAACTCTGTACGTATCATATGTGAATTCTGAAAACCGATTTAAGGATAAAATCTAGTATTTGTGCACAAAATCTCTTAATTTCAAAGTTACAACTTAGAACATAAACCTGTTATTTTTGTCAAACCGCCGGGACCATTTATGTAATTAACTCTATATACAATAAACAATACCTTCCAGCACCGGAGAAACAAATGCCATTATAACCAGTGTCGGGACCTTTGATCTGATGAACACGATGGAGTTCTTTCATAGTCTGCACGCAAGATGGTGATAATCAACTGAAAATTTGAAATATTTAGTACTTTTTTTAACAAAACATAAACGAGTAATCTTACAGCACGTTTAAACACCACAAAAGCCGCTCTGGGCAGATAAGCATAAGTTGTACCACTGTCTAAAACCGTCCCATGTTTTTCATCAAACACACTTACCGCTTCCCAGCAACACGTAACTCCTTCAACTCAATGTTATAATAGGGGCTGTTGCCACCCAATACTAGAGTAAATGTGTGAGATGCACCAGATTCTGAATCTATAGGTTATATAGATACACAAAGCATACATGTGTGTAGGGTCCGAGTGAACCTACTTAGATCTTGAATAGGAAATCAATCTTTGTTAGCTCTCTAAAGATCTTGGATGGAATAGGAAGAAGAAGAGAGGTTTGTGTGTGTACAGGAGGTGTGTTGGTAAAAATGGAAAGGTGTGGAATATGAGATCTAGGGTTTTAGGAAAGGTTTAAGGGTTTAAATAGGCAAAGCCCAAAGGCTTTTAGGCCCAAATCATTCTTAAGTCCATTAATCATCATTATCCTTATCCACCATATACTTATTATTTAATTAATTAATTAAAGACATTTCACGATACGTCAACTAAAATAAACTCGTAACATTTTATTTATCATATATCGGAACTAGGCGTTACAAGTCTCTCCCCCTTAAAGAGGTTTCGTCCCCGAAACCTATCTATTACATAAACAACTGCGGGTGGAACTTACGCATCTCCTCTTCTGGTTCCCACGTCACATCGGATCCCTTGTGATGTTTCCAGATCACCTTAACCAAGGGGATAACCTTTTGACGAAGTTGCTTATCCTTACGATCAACGATTTTGACTGGCTGCTAGACATAATTCAGTCGCTCATCAACTTCTATGTCCATCAACGGCACGTGAGAGGTGTCGTCAGCGAGCCATTTCCTCAAGTGAGAAACGTGAAAGGTAGAGTGAATTCCTTCAAGTTCCGTAGGTAATTCGAGCTTATACGCCACTTCTCCTACACGAGCGATAATCTTAAACGGTCCAATGTACCTTGGACTCAACTTTCCTCTCTTTCTAAAATGAATGATACCTTTCCACGCGAGACCTTAAGCATCACGTTGTCGCCAACGTTAAACTCGATCGGTCGTCGCCTCTTATCGGCATAAGACTTTTGACGGTCTTGAGCAGCTTTCATCCTTGTTTTGATTTGATCAAACCTCGAGGAGGTTTCTTGCACAACTTCCAAACTACCAATCTCTTTCTGACCAATCTCTCCCCAACAGACGGGAGTTCTGCAATGTCTACCGTACAACATCTCGAATGGAGGCATACCAATGCTCGAATGATAGCTGTTATTGTAAGAGAACTCTGCTAAATGAAGATGATCATCCCAACTTCCTCCAAAATCTAACACACAAGCACGTAGCATATCCTCAAGGGTTTGGATAGTCCGCTCAGACTGCCCATCTGTTTGAGGATGATACGCCGTGCTGATGTTCAATCTGGTTCCCATTGCTTCATGAAACCTCTTCTAAAATCAGGAAGTAAAACGGGTATCTCTGTCGGATACAATCAACAACGGCACTCCATGCTTTGTTACAACTTCTTTAATTGAACACATTCGCTAACGTTTCTGACGAGATGGCCTCTCGTATAGGTAGGAAGTGAGCACTCTTAGTTAAACGGTCCACAATCACCCAGATGGTATCATGATTCTTAGCTGTACGCGGTAGCTTAGTTATGAAATCTGTTGGGTCGGATTTTTGATAAGAAAGATTGGAATCTTCTCAACCTCCTCAGAAAAACGGCTAAGTATGGACTTCGAGCAAGCATAGACGATCGAGCATGTTTTTACTACTTCAAGCAAGGTCTTCTGAACCTTAAATGGTTAATTCTTAGTGTTAAGGCTTCGAGCAAGCTACACTTCAACGAGCAAGAGTATTCTTCTATCGAGCATGGATTGCCAATCGAGCAAAAAGCTTGATCATACAAGTTTTAACCAAGTGTTACGAGCACAGGATGATCGAGCACATGGGGACAAGCATGGATGCAATAAGATACGTGATCAAAGCAAGGACTTCGAGCACAATTCAGTTCCCAAGCAAGATTTACATCCGAGCATGCTAAAAATTGCTGAATAAGTAAAGCTGAAGACATCAAGAAGAATGAGCTTGCTCGATGGACTAGTTCGAGCAAAGCATGGACAAGTCAAGAAGAACGAAGCTTACCGGAAGAAAATATATTCTCCGAGAATATATTCTAAGTAAAGTATGCTCGAGGACACTCATCGAGCATACCTAGCATAGTGAGTATGCTCTAGCAAGATAGTTACCTTGCTCGAGGACTCAGCACTTGTATTATTTTGAGTTTCATTATGTAATGATTAGGAACTTCTAGAAGGAATGTTAGGGTTTATAAATAGGGGTCATAGGATACCTTTTAGGACACGGATTTCCAGACAGAATACAGGCTGGCACGCACTGAATACGAAAAACAAGAAAAAGGAATATTCTCTTTGTTTTCTCGTACAATCGCCGCCACCGTCACACACGAAACCCTAGACATTCCTTTCACTGTTGTATTAAATGATATATTAAATGCAGTGAATCTTTGTGTGACATTTGAGCCAAAACAAGGTACACCTCAGTACGTATTTATCGATTAAGCAAATAAACGCCTTTTGCGTAACAAACGAACGATTAACCGAACGGGTCGGGTTATGACCCAGATATCTCGGGGGGGCATCTATAAGTGATATACGTTTAATATAAGCTAAAATATTAGTAATATGGCCTTAGTTTGATAGCAAACAAGTTAAACGAAAACATGCTTGTTTAACTACCCGCTATAGATTTAAACGCGAAAGAAAGTTACAAACCAAGCATTGTATCATCCGTTAAGCCGAAAAAGACTTACCAAACACTTACTTGAAATGTTTTAAGCGATCCATGAAAATATTTTTGATTTTTACAAACGTATAGTATGTTTTTATAATTTTACACAAAACTAGCCGAAAAACACTCGTTTTCGCACTGTTTAACGCACCCGATAAGTTTTTCATGCCAAAAACTGAACCCGAACTAAATTTGGACTGGGCTTTTCGTATTTGGGCTTGTAAAAACAGATTGTTGGGCCAAAATGGGCCCAAGGGGGCCCAAACCACCCTTCCGATCGGACAGCAAACCCCCCTCCCCCCTTTTGATTTCTTTCACATATAAACTAGTTTTAAAATATTTTTGCACATCCATCCACAAGCAAATTCTGGAAAAACCTTTCTTCATCAGGAAACCCTTCAAACCCTAAGGTAAACAACTTAAATAAGCTACTTTTATACTTGTTTAACCTTGATTAATACCATAAAAACATGTCTTAATTGCTAAAAATCATTCCTAACCATGTAAAAACCCTAAAAATGGTCCATAAACATTTTTTGATCATACACATGGTAAGGAACCTGTTTTGATAGTTTTTTTTTGCCATAAACACGGATTAAAGGGTTGAAACGACATTTTTACGGTTTAAAAGTTCATTTTTGTGCACTAGCTGAAACCCTAAGTTAAAGGGCTGTTCTATTGATGAAACTTGCTTGGTTTGTGATATAGGACTTGTATCTAGCCTACATAGGAGCACAAGATCTTGAAAAGTTGATTAGAAAGGCGGAAACGAACCAAAACCGCTAAGGTAATGCCAAAACACTTGCTTACGGGCTGTTTAGGTTAAGGTTGTGATGTGCATATTATTAGGCCTTGAAATTTTGCAAGGACATCAGGGACCATGTCATTGAGTCCCTGTTCAAATTTGGTAGTTTTTCGACCATCCGAGAATATTTGGCGAATTTATTACCGAATAGGTACGTTTAATGGGGAAAAATAGCTAAAATGCTCCAAAACTTATGAAATTTTTCTGGGAACTCAGATTTAATGTATTTTGATCACATATGAATTTTTAGATTATTTGGAGAAGTTTAAAGGTGTTTTGTGTATATGCGTTCGTGTGAATTTTTATAGCCGAATTTGGGCCGAAAAGAATATTGCACGAGCTTTTTACATTCTGGAATTGATACAGGTTGTTTTGGGACATGATTTGAGTATTCAGAAATTTTTGTGGAATTTTTGGAAATTGTTTGGGATAAACGGACGATTTTCAGGCGAAATATAGCTAATAAAATGAATTTTTATAAATTAATAAATCAGTAAATAATTTCAGAAATATTTTTATAAAAATCCACACATATTTTAATTGATAAGTGGCTAAATTTTCATAATTTAATGATTAACGGTTAATTAATTATGCTAATTTAAAGATTAAATAAATTCAGTTTTTATAAAAACCGGCAAGTTAGCGACTAACGAACCTGCGGGAATATCAGAACACCAAAAGTGTTCAAAAATCATATTTTTGGGTTAATTAAGTAAAAAACGAACTTTTCTATGAGAAACCTGGACAATCCGGATAGATTGTGCACGTTTCTTCTTAAATCAAACTGAATAAACGGAAACGGGCCCCGAGGCTAATCCGGGACCCCAGTATGTGATCTTTCTTTATAACTTAATCATTTTATTAATCAATACATTTACCCAAGCTTACTTCCCCATAACTATTTTCTGAACGCGTAAACGAACAACTTGGCCCAGCTGGGAAAACAGGAATCTGAGCCAAGTTCGGTTCTAAGTATTAGACATTGAACAGCATCACAACCTAAGCCTATTGCCACTTTCTGGGCATTCCAGCTATACCCAGATTAGTTATACAACCCAGTTTAGTATTGAGATTATAATAATATTAAAATATTAATATTATTATAATATTGATTATAGGAAACCGTGATTGCAAGTTATACAAACCTTGAACCGACGTGCTACTGATTATCTACTAAACAGTGAGTTTCATGACCCCACTTCTAAACTGTTTTATGAACTTTTGGGGTGAAAAACATGTTTGATTACATATAAATACCTGAAACATGTATTGATGTGAATTATCTAAGTGCTAACACACGAAAGTCCCCACGATCACAGTGACTAACTTCGAGCCAGTGGCTTGTGAATAGTACTATTGGTTTGACAAAACCAAACGAAATCGGCCTGGTTGCCGTGTCACATAGCGCCGTTTGCACATAACCATATTTATACAAACAGGCTATGTAGTGTTAGACATAGCTACCGGGGCATGTTGTGGGCGGAAGGGGAGCCACAGTGGTTGATTGAGCGTGGGAAATGGATGCACGCAGCACATACAGTCAAGGCTTCACTGTAGCTTAGCATAATTACATCATTTACATACATACATACTTATTTCATGATTACAAGTGTTAACTTGTGAATACTCAAAACTGTTTTCTTGAAACTCGTGAAACTCACCAACTCTAGTAGTTGACCCGCTTTAAACTGCTTTCAGGTGTACCTAAATCGGAATGATTTGGTGATCTGTTACTTGTCCAAGGTGTGTGGTTGATGCTATGTGAATAAGAGCAAGGGAGTTAGTAGTAAGATCGTATAGTTAACGTACTAGTTTGGTTTGTATCACCTAGAATGTAAAACGAAGACAAAACAAGGAAATGTAATATATTGTAAAATAGTTTGTAATGTTTCTTTATAAACAATGTGTGGATACCAGAGGTGTCTGTTACATTCCCGTTTTACGCTTCGGCATTGTGCTAGTCGGGCTGTGACAGAATTGGTATCAGAGCCATTGGTTATAAAGGATTAGGTTATCCCTTAAGGTACCTAAAATACAACCGTAGGCTCGATTAACTCTGGGAAAATAATTAAATAATAATTTAATATTATATACTGATGGATGTCGGGATGAACTTGTAGGGCAAGTGAGTTATTGTGGTCCTAAACATAATAACAGACTTGTTTGTACGAGGGAATTCGGGGAGAAGTCGCGGAACGTGTGGTTAGGTAAAAGTGGCAACATATGTGTATAAAAAGTAATGTGTAAGTATATATATATATATATATATATATATATATATATATATATATATATGTAACACTCATACGTGCTTATCTGAATCAAGGTGTGTAAATACGTATACGTACGATACTGATGATGACGGTAAATTTCATTATGAATATTATATTCATTTATATTCAGTATTGATTTTAATAATAATCAAAATTAAAATTTTAATAAAACTAATATTATATTCTAATACAATTAATATTAAATTTGGTTTAATTAATTAATTGTCCCGACAATAGTTAGCGCTAGCAATAGATATTATTCTTATAACTAACCTTTGTGCAGAGTCATGTCAAGGAATAACAACTACGTACCGGAAGAAGAACCGGTAATCTCTGCAGAGGAGGAGGAACCAGAGGAGGATTCAGAGGAGGAGGATCCAGAGGAGGAATCAGAGGAGGATTCAGAGGAGGAGGACCCAGAAGAGGAACCAGAGGAGGAGGAGGAAGAGGTGGAAGAAGAAGTAATTTGTAGAGAGCTACCCAGGAATGTGCCTGATCTGTCCGGCTACAGATGCGATAGCTATCCACCCAGGTCACCACGCAGGGATCAAAACGAAGTTAACAGTCAGTATCGTTCACCTCCTAGAGTAACCAGATCACCCACTCCACCTATTCACCTGTCGCCGATGACTTTAGCTACTGCGCGAGTCCGACAGACTGCTCGTATTCGGGTAACCTCGATTGACCCTACCTCGATTCCATTTAGATCTACCCACTACCGGGGAGGACCTTCACGTCCTAGGGCAGATACTTCATCATCCCGTTCGTTGAATATACCTACTCCTCGCCCTAACCTCCTAAACGCAGGAAACAACTTCTGGATGGCTGTCCTGACTGACCATGTGATAGACCGCTCGATAGCCATAGCTAATATTAACCAAGAAAGGAGGGACGTGACCCAGTGCTTATCGACATTACATCAGATAGTACTGAACTTGCAGGTGTCAGATGCCTACCACCGTTGGTGTTTGGATAGGGTGACAGTTCGGCTATGGAACTGTTACTGGATGATTACGGTGTTGTTGTTTTTATGTTTGTGGTTAGCCTATCGTTTGTACGGATAGATGCAAGATGATACAGATATGTGTACATGATCTTTTGATACTCCATGTATGTATATAGTAGTATGTTATGTTAACATGGGGCACAATTTTGTATATTATTACAAGCACTGACCCTTACAGGGTTAAGTCTAGCAGTCACTTAGTGACAGATTTTGATATATACATGCAATCACTGGCCTTTATCAGGCTAAGTTTATGTACCTCTTAATATCAATGTACAGAACAATTTGTGAAATGTCAGTATGTTATATGGTTTACTTGTACAACATTTATTGTGATTATTATTACACAATGCTGTAGACTGGAATTAGTATTAATTGGCTTATATGTGCTTATCATTATAGAATGGCCCCAAAGAAAGCAAATCCTATGACTGAGGCAGAAATAGCCGAGATGATTGCTCCGAAAATGCAGACATTAATCCCACTTATTGTAACACAGGTGACTGCCGGTGTTAACGCAAATATGCAAGCAAACCAGCAACCCATTAATAATGTACCCCCAAACAACACGGAAACTGTCACAAATAACATTCCCCCACCTAATACAAACGCCCCTCCCAATGCAAATAATCCCCCACCTGATATAAATAATGTTAACAACAATAATCCTCCACCGAACCCAAACAATAACAATAACAACCCTAATCCCCCTCAAAGAGAATATTCGATCAAAAACTTTATGGCCTGTAAACCGATCGAAGGGCAAAACGGGCTGATTAAATGGATAGAGAAGATGGAATCTGTACTCAATATTAGCAATTGTCCACCCGAAAACATTGTCAAGTATGCTGCCTCTACGTTTACTGATCAAGCATTAATGTGGTGGAATACTATGGTGCAAATAAAAGGACAAGATACGGTTAACCGCATGACTTGGGCTGAACTCAAAACATTAATGCTAGATCATTTCTGTCCAAAGAACGAAATACAAAGGTTAGAACACGAACTTTGGAGTCTGGAAATGAAAGGAGCGGATCATTTGGGATACACGAACCGCTTCAATGAATTGGCCCGCTTAGTACCCTGGTTAGTAACTCCCGAAGACAAACAAGTAGAACGATATATTTGGGGTTTGGCTCCGGAAGTGAGGAGTTTGGTAAACTCCGTGGGTCACACATCGTTCGAGAATGCCGTGACTCAAGCCGGCATTGTGACTTTTGATTTGGTAAGAAGCGGAGTATTGAGAAAGGCTGGAGAATCAGTGGGTATGAAACGAACCGATTACGGGACGAGATCGCAAGGAGGACAATCAAGCAAACGTGCACGTCCAACAATAAGAAATTATGCTATAACTGGTTCAGATACGAAACAAGACAGGTATAAGGGACCTTTGCCCAAGTGCGATAAATGTAATTACCATCATGTGGGAGAATGCAGACTGCTGGTATGTCAGAAATGTGGAAGAACTGGGCATTATGCCCCTAATTGCAGAGCAGGTGCAGGTTCAATCAGTCATTTACCTGTACCAGTTGTAAGCAAGTGGGTCATGCAACAACTGATTGCTGGAAAAATAAGATTGCTTGTTATGGTTGTGGTGAAATGGGACATTTTCAAAATGAATGTCCAAAGAAGCAAACTGGAGGAGAAGGTGCAAGTGGTAGTGGCACCAAGAATGAAGATAAGAAAGGAAATGCACGTGTTTTTGTGCTCAACACTAAGAAGGCAGCTGAAATGCCGGAAGTCATAACCGGTACGTTTCTCGTTAATAATGTTTATGCTAGAGTTTTGTTTGACTCGGGTGCAAACCAAAGTTTTATAGATAAGAAGTTTCGAAGCCTATTAAACGAACCCTTAGTTAAGTTAGACAAATCCCTCATGGTAGAAACGGCCGACGGTAATCAAGTTAGAATATCTGAAGTTTTGAATAAAGGTAAAATTATATTAGCAGGACATGTCATACCTATCCAGCTGTTACCCATGAAATTGGCAGGCTTTGATATTGTCTTAGGTATGGACTGGTTATTTGATAATCAAGCCCGTATCTTATGTGACAAGAAAGCAATTGAAATTCGTGCAAACGGGAAGACAATTCAAATAGCCGGAGACAAAGATGGAGGTCATGTTAGCTTAATCTCGATGATTAAAGCTAATAAATGTCTACGTAAAGGACATTTAGCATTCATGGTGTATGTAACGGAAGAACCTAAAGAAAAGAAATTAGAAGACGTATCAATTGTCTCAGAATTTCCTGATGTTTTCCCAAAAGAATTGTCGGGAATACCACCGGAGCGTGATGTTGAATTTAGAATAGACTTAGTACCTGGAACCACTCCAATAGCTAAGTCCCCGTATAGACTAGCTCCAACGGAAATGCAAGAATTAAAGAAACAGTTAGATGAACTGTTAGAGAAAGGATTTATAAGATCGAGTTCTTCACCTTGGGGAGATCCAATCTTATTCGTGAAAAAGAAAGACGGTTTGATGAGAATGTGCATTGATTACCGTGAACTAAACAAAGTAACAATCAAGAACAAGTACCCACTTCCGAGAATCGATGATCTGTTTGACCAACTACAAGAAGCAAGTTGTTTTTCAAAAATCGATTTACGTTCAGGTTATCATCAATTAAAAGTCCAATAAGAAGATATTCCAAAGACTGCATTTAGAACCAGATATGGACATTTTGAATTCATGGTTATGCCATTTGGACTTACCAATGCTCCAGCAGCATTCATGGACATGATGAACAGAATTTGTAAGCCCTATTTGGATAAATCTGTAATCGTATTCATCGACGATATAATTATTTATTCTAAATCGGAAGAGGATCATAAGGTTCATCTCAGGATTTTGCTTAAACTACTTCGAAATGAGAAATTGTATGCTAAGTTTTCTAAGTGTGAATTTTGGTTACATGAGGTACAATTTATTGGTCATGTTATTAATGCAAATGGAATCCAAGTAGATCCCGCCAAGATTGAAGCGATAGCTAAATGGGAGATTCCTAGATCGCCAACTGAATTTCGGAGTTTTCTAGGTTTGGCTGGATACTATAGAAGATTTATCGAAAATTTCTCTCATATATCAGTTCCCTTAAATTCTTTAACTCGAAAGAATGTTAAGTATGAATGGGGAACCAAGCAACAAGAAGCATTTGACTTACTCAAACAAAAGCTGTAGGTTCCTAGCCGGATCAACACAGGAGTATCTCGTAGCACGAGGGTGCGGAATCCCCTACGTATACGATGCGAGTGTTTAATCGAGAGATGCGTAAAGAAACACATAACACGTAGGAAAAAGATTACTTGTTATTAGATGTTAACACACAAAAACACCAAGAAACTTGTTGTAGCTTACAAACCAGATCTGCCCTTGCCCCAAAAACCCCACTTCAACAAACGACGTAAGTTAGGTTTATATACTACGACAACTTCGCCTAACACCCTAGGCGAAGTTGTCCCTAACTTCGCCTGTACATAAGATCGCCAAAACCAAATAACCAAACTAACTAGTTCATCAAGACATAACAAGCAACATAACGATTACAGACACGATAGACTCGAGACAAATGAACTACTGGCATAACACACCAACAGACTCCCCCTTGGCAGTAGCTTCATTTCTCTTACATCTTCGCCTCGTCTTATAATCCAAAAAGCCGTACCTTCCATCTTCAAGCATGTATACCTTGTCTCACACAAACTGAGACCACCCTTTGATATTTCTTCGCTTCATCTTTCCAAGCAGGAATGTAAAAAATTTTCTTTTCGTTTAGTACCTGCAAATCATCTTGAGACAAATTAACCAAGTGCATAGGATCATACACCCTTAAGATCTCCTGTTCATCTTGATCTTCCATCACGGCTTCAGCAGTCTGGCAATCAACATACCACCATTTAAGATCTTTCAACACATCTTGAGGCATAGTCTTCATTGGAACCTCTTTCATACATCGAATCGGTTTGTACTTCATCACCATCCAGGGCTTGCCATCAGCCCGCATTCCTCGTTCTGTATCTTCAATCAACTTCCCCTTTTGAGGCTTCAATAACTCAAACTTTTTCTCCTTAACAACTTCACTCCACATTATTTTACCAACCCAACTAGCAAAATTGTCCCCACTCCTATTAATCAACCTTAAACGAGCCAAATCCTTCACCTCACACTCAGGTAACGTATTGAACGATCTCAACTTCTTAGCAAAATACTGAATCCCATCATATCTTTTCACCACAAACACTTTTAGCTGATCATCATACAACCAACAGATAATACCTTTTTTCGATTCAGCATTCCCCTTGATATTATAACTCTTCTTGAACATCGTAGGTACCACTGTCTTTTTTGTCTTGATAAACCAATGAGCACATTCTTCTTTCCACTTTGGCTGTTCCTCCCACTCAGAATCACCCGACACATTATCATCTTGACCCACACGTTCTTGACCATCACTTGGAATATCATGTTCAACACTATCATCAGGTATCTCACCTTCCTCTAAGCCACTGTCAATCTCAATCTGTTCACCAAGCTTTTCAATCTCACTAAGAGGCAACACATCTTCATCCATATCATCCTCATCATCCATCACAACCGTTTCACCACTTGCACTGCCAGATTGATCAGTAGACTCCCCCTGAGATGTGGAAGCTCCAAGAGTTTGTTCAGTTCTTGGCAGCTCACCACCTTCATCTTTCGAAGCATTGGGATCATCATCAATGTCCTCTCTCCTCTTGGTTCTCAACTCATCCCCTTTGCAACTGGTCTCCCCCTGAGATGCTAAGAATTGTTTAAGGGTATCAAAAAGTTTACCATGTTCAATAAGAAGAGATGACTGAATTTGGTTCTCAGCCACTAGCCGTTGAGTAGCTTGTGTCTGAATGAGATTAATTCTTGACTGGTCAGCCACTACACGTTCTAGAGCCGCTATCCGCTCTGAATCTGACAACGAAGCATCAAAGGCAAATGACATGTGAGAAATGTCTTGAGCATATGGCGGAGGGATACCCAGAGTCACTGGTTTTGATGATGGTGGACTAGTGTCTGGAGGGGGAATTGAAACAGAGGACCTAGTAGCTGCCATCACCGTAGATTCAACAAACATAGACACAACCTCAGACGGAGCAATATTACGTTGTGGTAGAGACACAATCGCTGGCATAGACATCACAATCGTAGATGGTACGCAAGATGGTGCTGACAAAGTCACCGTTGGAACACTAGATGTCACTGGTAATGGATCGGATGAAGAGGGAGGCAGTATAGACATACCAGACAACTGTGGAGGGGTAAATTGAACAACACTCGAGCTTTCACCAGCTCTAGCCCTCTTCGATCTACGGACCAAGGCATACAACTCCTGTTTATAATCCGACTCACTATCATCCGAATCTCTCCTCCGTTTTCCTTGGATCCTCTCTTGTGTAACCAGAACTCTCTGAGCTTCAACAGCCTCATCATTGGAAGAATCAGATAAAGTTTCCTCTGAATCCTCACCAGAGAGTTGAGATTTACCAACTGAACCAACAATCGAGGAAGATGGTACCCCAGACACTGCAATTGAAGAAACCTGAACTTCAGAGGATGTACCAAAAATCCCTTGCACTCCAAAATAAACATCATGATCTATCCCCTCTGCAGCAGACATAACAGGATCTATAATTGGATCATCCAGTAAGGGAGCATCTTGAACAGGATCAACAGGAACTGGAGCAACATGAACCACGGGAGGTGGTTGAGGGATATTAGCTTGTGCCGGAGCAGGATCAGCAAATCCATCCTCTGGTGGAGAAATATAGTCAGGATTCACAAGATACCCAAACAACGCTGTGTGTCTCGGACGACGATCAGGATTACTCCGTGCGCTCGATGATCGACATTGAGCAAAAATTCTCTTGTTTACACATTCCACAAAAGAGATAGGACGATGTTGTGGCAGATTAGGAGCAACATGATTAAGAATCATCTGTAAAAATCTCGGATACATTAAGAAACGCTCCCGATCCGCTGCCCGCCACTGACGATCAATTTCGTAGAACACCATTTGACTGAAGCTAAATGGTTTATTATATGTCAGCGTGGTCATGGCAAATTGCATTGTCGCACCCATACCATCGGTTCCAGCTTAGCGGCCGGACATGCAAACAATCAACACATGCATCAAGAAACGCCATTGATCCAATAGAAACCCCTTTCTGCGTTGTGAGTCTTCCAACGGACCAAAGTATCCCATACGAAGAAATGCCCCATTCCTAAAAGTGGCTGAATACTCAGTGGGGTCCTAAGTAGTCTCATCTCCAAACTGTAGAGCCTCTTGTATCTGATTTGTAGAGAACTGTACCACCTGACGATTGACGGTAGCACGCATCACTGGAGGTTCCACTCGACAATCATATTCCACTGTGCTCCAAAAGTCTTCTATATTACGTAAAGAGATAGGATGAGTTGTAGTGATAGCATGAAAAATCCTTGATCGGATGAGAAACGTGATAATCTCCGAGTGATCATCTACCCCACGAGCATCTGGGTCCAATGTCACGTACATGTTGTGACCCGGAAAAAATTTTCTCTTATCCCCATCTCCTCCATCACCACCTGTACCACCCGCACATGCTATAGCTGCCATACCTGCAAGGAAAACGAGTTAAGTTAGATAAATGTTTAGTCAGTTTGTAACTTCGCATAGCATGGAGGTAGCGAAGTTGGTTTCTGCGAAGTTGTGACCAACAGATGTCAAGCAGCGAAGTTGTACTAACTTCGCCAAATAAGAACTTCGCCGCATATACAGTACCGTAATCAAGATCCTTTTCAGTTGCAATTACGGACAATCAGAGACTGACAACAGGTACAAGGATGTCCGATAACGGTCTCGGAGTGCCAGACATCACTAATACATTCAAAATCCGACGGGTATTATCGACTTTTAGGGTTATTCAAGAGAACAGATCAAAAACCTACATTATGGGATCGAGTAACAAACGAAACTAGTAAATTATGAATCAATAGACGTCACTGCACCTTATTATCAGACAAAAAGCAGATTATGTGAGGGTTGATCCAGAGAGATAAGTTCACCGAGGGTTTAGAGTGTGTGTTTGACTAAAAATGGACCATGTCTGCCTTTTATACTTTTAGAAAAACCCAGTGGCGAAGTTACAACAACTTCGCCGGGTTTGACAACTTCGCCTCCCAAGCGAAGTTAGTTTTAAAACAATTTGAAAGAAGGAAAATACCAAAAACGAGTAACCCAAGATTCTATATTATTCACATAAGACAAACGTATAAAAAAATATTATAAAATAAACATAAGTAAAATAACATTGATGGGATCTAATTTCAGTCTGTAGAGAACCCAACATGTTTAAGAAAAGATCCGAACATGGAATCATACTGATTAAGAGACTGTCACAAGGATCCATGTTCAGCATTATTATGACATAGAGAAACAGGTTGAAGGCAGGTATAAAACTTAGCATGATTTTCATTGCTTCTGTGATACATATTAGGTTCAATTAGGCTCAAAATTTAGATGGACATCACTTAAGGAACTGTGATGCCTCCTATCTATTCTCAAGGCGTATTTGGCTTTTCCCAGATCACCCCGAGTTGACTTCGACCTGTAGTGTCTGATTAAACAATGTACATTTGAGTCGGCTTCACAATCCTTACATCTTGCACAAGACTCAGTTGGTGCCTCATCCATGTTGTTTTAGACTTTGTGAATTTCAAAGGCAATAAGACATAATAATCCCCTTTTTTTTCTTTTTTTTAAGAGCTATAACAAACACCTGCAAGTCCCGAATCTGGATCACTGTAGAAGGATAACACAATATACGCGGGGATCAAGACACTAACGGGCTCGTGTATGACTGGGTAATCACTTTTCTGCCTATCATTCGGAAAGATATATGTGGAGACATGCACATTTCAAAATGACTCTCCACAGTAAATCGAGCAGATTTAATTTGTATCACATTAACTTTTACGCACCATGGAAAGCTACCGTGCCAAACAATGACTATTCTAAAGTCTTTTAAGCCTAATAACTTCACCTGTTAGGCGCACAAAATCAGTTCATCTATCATTTTCCAAAGGTTGGATCAATTTTCAATTTAACATCAATTTTGAAGCTTCATGAGAAGCTATAGACTGAAAAAGTATATCATTTCCCTAAAAAACAATTTTATATTCAGACGCCCTGATCACTTCTAAGTCTTTGGGTAAATGGCTATCCCAAAAATCCAGTGGATTAGCAGGACCAAACACATATAAATATGTGTCCCTCCAACTGAGTGTAACCGACATAATTTTCAGCGAAGGAATAAAAACTCATCACAACCGCCCCAGTGGCTTTCAGTTATTAGGTTAATGGCTATCCTTTGAATCTACACGTAGATACAAGGACCAAACATATTCAAGAACATGTCCTTCAAACTTGAGCGACCGACATAATTCTTAGTGATAGTGATTTTTTTCTTTTTAAATGAAAAAAATGGTTACTCAGAATTGATCATCCCATTAAGCTCAATAAGGTTTTGAAAACAGGACCAGTCAAAAGCTTTTGTAAAAATATCGGCAAAATTATCTAGTGTATCAACCTTTTCAAGCACGATTAATTTCTTCTCAACACAATCACGTATGAAATGATGACGAATGTCAATATGTTTTGTTTTACTATGTTTTACGGGATTGTTAGTTACTGAGATAGCAGCAGTGTTATCAATGCAAATAGGAGTTTGAGTGAAATTCAGACCATAATCTCGCATTTGTTGTTGTATCCATAAAACCAGGGAGCAGCAATTTGATGCTGCCATGTATTCTGCTTCACAAGTGGATATGGCCACTGAAGTCTGCTTCTTGCATTGCCATGACACCAATCTTCCTCCTAGAAATTGACATCCACCAGTTGTTGACTTCCTGTTCTGGTTGCATCCTCCATAGTCTGAGTCCGTGTATGCAACCAGATCCAGTTCTCCTCCTTTTGGATACCAGAGACCCAATTTAGGCTTCCCTTTAAGATCCCGCAAAATTCTCTTCACTCCCTCATGTGCGACTCCTTTGGGTTTGCCTGAAAACTAGCACAAAGACAAACTGCAAACATAATGTCAGGTCTAGAAGCAGTTAAATACATCAAAGAACCTATAGTAGCTCGATACTGAGTGGGATCCACATCTTCATCACTGTCGGAGTCAACACCTAGTTTGTGGTTGACACAAATCGGAGTGTCAAACGGGGTGCTTTCTTCTATTTTAAAACGTTTAAGCACGTCGTGAACATATTTAGTTTGATGAATGAACATTCCATCCTTCTTCTGATCTACCTGTAAGCCCAAAAAGAAAGTTAGTTCACCCATGGCGCTCATCTCAAATCTTCTCCTCATGACCGCTTCAAAATCCTGACACATAGAAATCTTTGAGGCTCCGAAGATGATATCGTCACATAGACCTGAACGAGAAGAAAATCTTTCCCATTCCACTTTACAAACAATGTACTGTCTATCTTTCCTCTCACAAACCCATTTTCTAGCAAATAATCAGATAAAGTTGCGTACCAAGCTCGTGGAGCCTGATGTAGGCCTTATAATGATTTACTGAGCTTGTACACATGGTCTGGAAAGTCTGGATCAGGAAAGCCCGGAGGTTGCTCGACATACACCACTTCATCGACCTTGCCGTTTAGGAAAGCACTTTTAACATCCAGCTGAAACACTTTCATATCTTTGTGTGCAGCAAAGGCCAAGAAAAGTCGAATTGCTTCTAGTCTTGCCACAGGAGCAAACACCTCATTGTAGTCGATCCCTTCTTGTTGATTAAATCCTTTAACTACTAATCTTGCCTTGTTACGGACGATTACCCTTTTCTCATCTCTCTTGCATTTGAATACCCACTTCATACCGATTGCATTCACTTCTCGTGGCTTTTCAACCAAACGCCATACTTCCATTTTGTTAAACTGAGCCAATTCTTCCTGCATGGCTTCGACCCACGAGCTATCCTTTAATGCCATCTGATAGTTCTTTGGTTCAATCTGACTAATAAAGCAAGCATACAAGCATTCATTCATAATACCAGTGTCTTTTATGCTTGCATACACACATGTGTTTTCTTCCAACCTCCTTCTGGTTCAGACTCCATCGGAAGGACTACCGATCACATTCTCCAAGGGATGACTCTTGTGGATTCTGGTGGTTTGGACAGGACCAACCTCTAAGTCTTCTCCAAGATTTGGAGAGATTTCATCTGAATTGTGTTGAGTGTGAAACGGATTGATAAAGTCATCACCACTTGAGACAGCAGGAGTCTCAACATTACTTAACACGGGAGTTTGTTTTTCATTAAACTGTGGATGATGCAGAATTGCCTCTTCTTCATCGAGCAGCATCTGAGTTGCCATCCTTTCTTCTGTATCTGCAAAAACAAAAGAAGGTAAATTAAAGGATTTAAATAATTTATCATAATCGAAAGCCCCTGCTGGTCCCATGCTAGGCTTTGGTGATTTGTAACTGGTAATGTCAGTGTTACAGACCACCTCAACCTTATTGTTCGATAGATTAAAGACCCTTCTGTTGGGTGAACCAACTACGTAGCCAACAAGAATACCTTCGTCAGCTTTCTCACCAAATTTTGAGTTAGTCTTTAAGATCGAACATGGGGACCCAAAAGGTTCAAGACCTTTTAGATTTGGCTTTCTACCATGCATTAACTCATAACAAGTTTTATTTAATCTTTTAACAGTTAAAACACGATTAAGGATATAGCAGGTCATGGCAACAGCCTCAGCCCAGAACACCACTGGTAGTTTAGTATCTACCAGCATAGTCCTGGCTCCCTCGATTAGAGTTCTATTCTTCCTTTCAGCTACTCCATTCTGTTGCGGAGTATATGGTGCACTAAACTGATGCTCTATCCCTTTCTGCAGACAAAACATCTCCATTTGATAGTTCTTGAACTCTGTGCCGTTATCGCTTCTGATGAACTTGACCTTTCCCCCAACAATATTTTCCACTTTGGTAATCAAGTTAATTACCAACTGCACTGTTTCATCTTTTGCTTTCAGGAAATAAACCCATGAGTAACGTGAGTAATCATCAGTCACAACCAAGCAATAGGATGTTCCACCCAGGCTTTTAACATTGATAGGACCAAACAGATCCATGTGAAGCAAATCCAAAGGTGTGACAATCGAGTTAATCAGTTTGTAGTGATGTGATTTCTTGTGCTGCTTTCCTTTCTTGCATGACAGACATTGATCTTCAAAGTTGAAATTCTTTATTGGAACCCCAAGTACCAGCTCATTCTTGACTATGTAGTTCATCTTACGTAGATGGATATGACCCATCCTTCGGTGCCACAATTCCGACTCAGATTCTATTGCTTTTGACAAGAGACATGATTCTTCCGTCTCCATCTTGGTGGACCTCATGTCCATCACGTATGTATTCTTCTCTCTTGGAGCTTTCATCACAACCCAGGTTTCAGGAATCTTGAAACCAGGATAAAGCACGAGTGCTTCATCCTTTGTAAAGTGCACGGTGTATTCTTTGTCACAGATCTGAGAGACACTCAGAAGATTGTGCTTTAACTCTTCCACAAAATTAACCTTCTCCAACTTGATTCTCTCATTAGTAACAGTACCGATTCCAGAAATTTTTCCTCCACTTTCTCCTGCAAAACTAACTCTTCCTCCTTGTACAGCTTTCAAATCATTTAACAATTTCTTGTTACCCGACATGTGCCGGGAACAGCCACTATCGACATCCCACATGTTGTTCACAGTCCAGTTCGACTGTTCCTGCACAGTTAAAGAAACGAATTAAATGCGGGGGACCCAAGACCTTCTGGTCTTGGGTTGGTCAAACCTGTTAAACGTCATCCAACACCTTGGTTTCCTAAAGTTCCTTTGAGGGAAGTTTTCATTTGATCTGAATGGAAGATTTCTTGAAAACTGATTATGAGGCCATCCAAACATCCTTGAGTTTCTATCATTAATGGATTCGAAGTTACCCGTTCTGTGATTAACTGGAAAAAAACGAGGTTGGTTTCTTTGAAATCTTAAATTTGTCCAACGATTAAAGTTGGATGAGTTAGACTTCTTACCAGTACCAGTTTTAATGTTCGTTTCATTTTCAGTTTTGGTTGGCCTCATATTCTTAGATTTCTTCCTTTTTAGCGGACAGCTACTGACCAAGTGACCTATCTTGTTACATCTAAAACAACTTTTGTTCGGACTATTAATTTTGTTTGGACAATCTGTGTCTATCCGAACATTCTTTTCAGAAGTTGCAGCAGAAGATGAAGTTGCTTCACTGACAGTTTGTTTCACATAAGGGGGGACGAATGGGTTTAAAGAAGATTTCTTGTCACTAAAACTATCACTCTCCCCCCGTCTAAGTAACACAACTTCATCATCCACTTTTCGAATGTTCACAGACTCCTTATTCTTGTAATCTTGATTCACGACTGACGAATTTGTCTGTACCGATTCGTTAATATCTTTATCGAGGTTCTCATGATTGTTCAATTTAACGTTGGTGTTGCTTGATTGAACTCTAACGGGTAAATCGATGGAGCTGACATTTCCCATTACTGTCTGATCAGGTTTAACAAAAGCAGATGGCTTATTACAAGGATTATAAGTATAGTTATTGTTAAAAGGCGGTGGAACTTCATTGTATCCAATTCCTCCTTTATCGTTAGGAGAACGTTGAACACCTAGGACATGATTAAGCATCATTGAAGAATTCCTAAACTGTTCAAGTTTTATGTTTAGTTCCACCACTTTCACTTGATAATCTGCTATCTGTTTGTCCTTTTCAGCAATAAGTTTGGTTTTTTCTTCCACAACTTCATAACTTAGATCAATTACTTGGATTTTCTCAGCTAATGTTGCCTTAAGGCATCATATGTCTTTTTCACCAGCATTAATTTTGACCGAGTAACTGTTTTCCTTTTGTTTAGAGTAATAATGTTCTTCTTTTACAGTTTTTAATTCTTTTTCCAAACTTACATACTGATCAGTTAACGCATTTAATTGATCAGACAGTTTTTCACATTGTTCACACTGAGGTTCAGAACATACCTCTGAGAGCTGATCATTCACTTCTGCCACGTATGCTTGATCCTCCACTGGTTCCTTGTCACATCTTTCAGTCACGATATTCACCAGATTTGCTTGTTCAATCACCTCCTCAACTTTGATGTTCCAATTATACCCACCATTCTGTTGAGATACCATGGCTTTTATTTCATTTCCACTCCCATTCTGTTGAGTAGGCATGTTCTGACTCCGTTCAACTCTTTCATTTGTACACTCTCTTGCAAAGTGTCCATTTTTTTGACAGTTGTAGCAACGAACCTTTGACTTGTCAAATCCCGGTCTCTCTCCTACGAACTTTCGTCCAGTCTTCTTCATAAACCGTTTTACCCTTCTTACTATCATCGCCATTTGCCACTGCAGATCCATTTCTTCCATGTCATCAGCATCTATTTGATCATAGTCTTCATCCAAGGTTGCAGGGTCAACTATCTTTCCCTTGATGTAATTCTCATAAGACGCAATGAAAGAGGCATAAAGAGCAAATTGTTGTTCAGCAGATTTTACACTCATAGGCATCTTTGAGTAATTTACACTTGAAGGACTAGTAGAAGAATTACCGACTGAGGATTGAGGTTTTGAAGAACTACTTCCACTAGCTACAAAGCATATATCTCTATCCATATTCATCACCACATGACCATCTTGAGTAGAATTTGGTTCCCCGCCTGAGTAATAGGCGGTCGATTCTGTTTTAGAACTTGAGTTTGGAGATCCTTTTGCACCATACATTCCCGGATCCTGAACCTAATCAGTAGGCGTCTCTTTTCGTAACATATTAAGCTCATAATTACGTAACTTGTTAACCACCTTCTCTAAATCAAAGCTATCAAATTCTTTATCTTCTCTCATCAGAACTGTGTAAATCTCCCATTTTGGTGGAAGAGCATCAAGAAGTTTTTCCACAATCTCACTCTCAGAATACTTTATGGAGTAGTTGTTCAATTCGGTCATCAAGTGATAGTATCTTGTGATGATGTCATCAAGTGATTCATTCTTAAAGTACTTGAATACTGAGAACTGAGTTTTTAGTAACTTTGTCTTGGAGTTTCGAATTCCGACATTACCTTCATAGCGGTTCTCCAATGCTTCCCACAATTCTCTAGCAGACTTGTACTTTCTAAAAGTATGGAGAATTTCCTGAGGTAGTGCCATGGTGATTGCAGCTAGTGCCTTACTTTCTGCCTCGTACATTTTCTTCTCATCTTCCTCCATCTTATTATATTTTTTTAGTTGCTCACGTCCTTCAAACTCAGTTGTTGGAGGGATATAGCCATCCTGAATACATACCCACATCTTTGCATCTTGATATTTCACATACTGCTCAAATCTGTCTTTCCACGCAACAAAATCAGTGCCTTTAAGTAACTTTGGAGCTTTAGTCGCTGACCCAGCTTCAACCTCCATCTTTACCAGTTCAGTGATGTTTATTGACGTCATATCAAACTGAAACGAAAGCTGAAACTAATTCAAACTGTATTATGTGATGGCAAAGTTAAGATAACTTCGCCTTGTGTTAACTTCGCTTTGGGCGAAGTTAGAAAGTATAAATTAACTTCACTTTCTATTAACTTCACCAAATAACTTCGCCAGATTACAACTTCACTGAAACCCTAATGACAGGTGACGACAACTTCGCTGGATGTGGGATCTGATTTTGAGCACTGTTTTTCTGGTTTCGAATGATAAAAAGGTAGCATGGAGTGCGACGAGGGTAATATGGTGTAGGAATGAACTGAACGAACGGTGTTTTACGTGAAACGATTCCGCGAAAAGTCTAGCGGAATAATTTTAACACTCGCGTGATAATCCCGAACCACACAATCACGAGAAAATGCTCTCATACCAGTTGTAGGTTCCTAGCCGGATCAACACAAGAGTATCTCGTAGCACGAGGGTGCGAAATCCCCTACGTATACGATGCGAGTGTTTAATCGAGAGATGCGTAAAGAAACACGTAACACGTAGGACAAAGGTTACTTGTTATTAGATGTTAACACACAAAAACACCAAGAAACTTGCTGTAGCTTACAAAACAGATCTGCCATTGCCCCAAAAACCCCACTTCAACAAACGACGTAAGTTAGGTTTATATACTACGACAACTTCGCCTAACACCCTAGGCGAAGTTGTCCCTAACTTCGCCAGTACATAAGATCGCCAAAACCAAATAACCAAACTAACTAGTTCATCAAGACATAACAAGCAACATAACGATTACAGACACGATAGACTCGAGACAAATGAACTACTGGCATAACGCACTAACAAAAGCTTACTAATGCACCTATATTGGCTTTGCCAAAAGGTACAGGAGACTTTGCTGTATTTAGTGACGCATCTCATTCGAGTATGGGTTGTGTACTAATGCAATGAAACAAAGTAATAGCTTATGCTTATCGTCAATTAAAAGTACACGAAAAGAATTATACAACTCATGATTTGGAGTTAGGTGCCATAATTTTCGCCTTGAAATTATGGAGACATTATTTATATGGAGTTAAGTTTATCGTGTACACTGATCATAAAAGTATAAAACATATCTTTGATCAAAAGGAACTTAACATGCGTCAAAGAAGATGGATGGAAACCCTAAATGATTATGATTGTGAAATCATCTATCATGAAGGAAAAGCAAATGTAGTAGCTGACGCATTGAGTCGTAAAGAACATGAAAAACCCAAGAGAGTTAGAGCCTTGAGACTGGAATTACAAATAGATTTAATTGAACAAATCAAGGAGACTCAAAACAAAGCAATAGAAGAAAATCAGATCTCCGAAGAAAAGCGTAATGGTACAATTGACACTTTAGTTAAAGGAGATGATGAGATACTCAGACTTGGAACTAGAATCTGGGTACCAAAGATTGAGGATTTACGTGAAAGGATTATGAATGAAGCTCATCGATCGAAGTATATGATGCATCCCGGTAATGATAAAATGTATCAGAATCTTAAACCTAACTACTGGTGGAACGGGATGAAAAAGGATATTGCTCTGTACGTAGCCAAATGTTTAACATGTTTACAAGTTAAGGCTGAGCATCAGAAACCTTCAGGGTTGCTACAACAACCTGAATTACCTGTATGGAAATGGGAGATGATAACAATGGATTTTATTACAAAACTCCCTAAGACTACCCGACAACATAATGCTATTTGGGTCATAATGATAGGTTAACTAAGTCTGCTCATTTCATATCTATCAATGAATCTTACTCTATGGATATATTGGCACGAATATACGTGAACAACACAGTATCATTACATGGTGTGCCATTATCTATCATATCTGATCGGGATAGTAGATTTACTTCACATTTTTGGAAAAGTTTCCAACAAGCGGTAAGAACTCAACTGAATCTTAGCACTACTTATCATCCTCAAACTGATGGGCAGAGTGAGAGAACAATTCAAACGCTTGAAGACATGCTCCGAGCTTGTGTGATTGAATTAGGATGAAGTTGGGATGATCATCTTCCTTTGATGGAATTCTCGTATAATAATAGCTATCACACGAGTATTCAAGCTGCACCTTTTGAAGCATTATATGGGCGGAAATATAGAACTCCGGTGTGTTGGTCTGAAACTGGAGATAATCAAATGTCTGGACCTGAGATAGTCCAAGAAACAACAGATAAGATATTACAAATCCGTGAACGACTTAAGACGGCAAGATACCGACAAAAGAATTATGCTGATGTACGCCCTAAACCGTTAGAATTTCATGTAGGCGATAAAGTTTTATTAAAAGTTTCACCCTGGAAAGGTGTTGTACGATTTGGCAAGAAAGGAAAACTAAGTCCGCGTTTTGTTGGACCATTTGAAGTGTTAGAACGAATCGGTATTGTTGCTTATCGCTTGCGACTGCCAAAAGAGATGAAAGGAATGCATGATGTATTTCATGTTTCTAACTTACGAAAATGTCTGGCTGACGAAACTTTAGCTATGCCATTAAAGGATGTTGAAATCAATGAGAATCTAAAATTTGTAGAACAACCTCTACAAGTTGAAGATTTCCATGTAAAGAGACTTAAACGACGAAAGCTAAAATTAGTCAAGATAAGATGGAACTCCAGAAGAGGACCACAATTTACTTGGGAATTAGAATCGAAAATGAGAAAGAAGTATCCACATCTGTTCTAGCGAATCTCGAGGACGAGATTCATTCCAAGGTGGGGAGGATGTAACACCCATAAAGTTTAGGTCCAAATTTGACAAGTTTATAAAGATAAAGGACCAAAAATAATTATGAGAAAGATAATGGGAAAAAGTATGATAAAGAAAAGAAAGCATATTATGCTAAAGGAATAAGTAAGGAAACACCATTCCACATGGAAAGTGGGAAAGAAATAAAAACACTTTATAAGGAAGGAGTTTTTCCATGGTAATGTTCTTATGGGGCTAACCACTCTCACTAGTCCTAGCGAGGGGTGCGAAGCACCCGACGCGCACGGACACGGACTCGGACTCGGACACGGGCACGGACACGGACTCGGGCGATGGGCGTAATGTGGCGTTTTGATGGCGCACTTGGCACTTCCCACGTTCGCATCGCCGCGAGCCGCATAAGGGCCGCTTTAGTATTTTTGAACTGTGGAAGATAAACCAAGAAGTGACGAGTTAACAAAGTCCAGGGGTTGAAAATAAAAATTCTGATTTCCAGACCCATCGCACTACGCGATGGGTATACTGATTAGATCATCGCGCTACGCGATGCAGTTTCCCATGAGTTTAGAAAAAGGACGTCGTGCTACGCGATGGTCCAGAAGGAAGGGGGTATCGCGCTACGCAATGACCAGGTTAAGTAATCGGATCAACCACGTGTCAACACGTGGCAAGATCTTGTGAATTGCGGCGTCGCCCTACGCGACGGCCCAAGGAAAAGGGCGTCGCGCTACGCGACGATCCCCAACACTTTGCCTATAAAAGGGGGCTACGGGTTTGAAGCATTCTCATTCCAAAATCACCTTTCTTTACACACACATAACCTTGGGGAACGTGCCCGACCATTGTGAAGTTCCGTGGTCCCGATTTCTCGTAAAACGTGCATGAATTTAAGTTCTGACGCTCCGTCGAGTGGTTAAGCGAGTTTGAAACAAGGTTCTGACGGTTTAAGTAAAAGTGCTACTTGTACAAGGCTTAGGCAAATCAAAATACCCGCGTAAGGTATGGATTCAGCTTAAGTTATTATTTTATTATTATTTAATGGCCTAGACCCTAGTCAAGGGTATAGTCTATATCTTGATCAAGTAAGTAAGTGAAATATAAGCTTTCATAAGACAAGATTATTGATGAAATGTTGCTCTTTATTTTTATAAAGATATTACTTATGAAAGATGAAACTTGATATATACGTTTCTTCATGATGAAGAAACGTAGCATATAAATGTTTTACAAAATGAAATGAATATCAAGGTAAAGGTTATGCAAATAGGCTTAAGGTCTATAGCTAGATTGTAGATCTAGTTATTTATAGAATGTTATTCTCGTACTATAGGTCCGAGATAAAGATCAAACATCTGTTGGTGAGAAATCTGGAAATCAACAAAAGGTGAATACGTCCAAACCTTTTTATAGTGTGAAATGTTTTATGACGTGAACACATCAATGTACTGTATATTTTGAAAATATATTTACTCTTTGAAACTATGGACTGTTACCATAGGTAAAAGAGTTATGGAAATATTTGCATGAGGGTTGGTTCAAATCCCCTAAAACGTTTTGATACTAGGTAGTACTAAACACTCAGGCTAAAATACACATATGTCTGGATCCTTACATATATGTACTGTAGTGGGCACACTACATACATACTGACCATGAGGCAAGTGACTGTCTCTAGGGCGAGTGAAGTCCGATTATGTGGTTTGTGCGTATGTTTAGTTCCGATGAGATGGGATTGAGACCCACTAAGTCGTTGAACACTATTGGTGTTGTGTCATTATGAATTGTGAAAATGTTATATTGAGTCAGCGTATTCACCAGCATATAGCTGACGTATTTTGAAACTGTTTTCAGGTAATCAGGAGTAAGGAATAGTGATGGATATGCCAATGGAGATAGAAGAACACTAGGCATAGTTTACAGCTGGTGGCTCAGCAAATTTTGTAATAAAGCATATATATATTAAACTTGTTCTTAAACAAGAAATTTTGTAAAACGATCAAGGGTAATCCCTTTTGTTATGAAATTAAATATTTTAAATAACATTTTCCGCTTCAAACTTTGATAAATTGACAAAAGTGGTACCAACTGTGAGTCACACACCTAGGCCCGAAAGCAGGGTGTGACAAATGACCACCACACGCAGATGAATGCGCGTGCTCCAATACTGATCGAACACCCTCTTCAGGTATGCATCTTCTAATCATCTGATCAGCTCCAATCTTGAACATATCGGGGTCGTCCCAAATATACTACTTCGCCTGTGACATCAAATGTTTATTCTTCCTCCTTGGCTAGTGTTCGGGTAAATCACCTGCAACTTTAAAATTGACAATATGAGCAAACCAAGGGTTTTGGGAAACCGCCAGAATCTGTTCATCGGGGAAGGACTCGTTTATGGGTCCATCCCGATCTCCATCTTCAATCACAATCCGGGACAAATGATCCGCAATGACATTCTCTGTTCCCTTTTTGTCCCGGATTTCCAAGTCAAATTCCTGCAACAACAAAACCCATCTTATTAACCGGGGTTTCGCGTCTTTCTTGTCCATGAGGTACCTAACTGCAGAATGATCCGAATAAACAATTACTTTGCTACCCCATATATAAGAACGGAATTTATCCAAAGCATACACTACCTCAAGCAACTCCTTCTCGGTTGTAGTATAATTCAACTAAGCGTCCGAGAGGGTTTTGCTTGCATAGTTTATGGCAACGGGTTTCTTCTCAACCCGTTGACCCAAAACAGCCCCGACTGCGTAATCACTCGCGTCACTCATAATTTCAAAAGGCAATTCCCAGTCGGGTGATTGCAAAATCGGGGCTTCCTCTAACTTCTGTTTCAGAATGTCGAAGGCCTTAGCACATTTTAACAATAGGTTACATAAGGGTTTGGTGATGTCACTAAAACCTTTAATAAACCTTCTATAAAATCCAGCATGCCCGAGGAAAGATCTAATGCCTTTGTAATTTTTGGGATGAGGTAAAGTGGAAATAACTTGGACCTTAGCCCGGTCCACCTCGATCCCACGACTCGACACAACATGGCCCAATACAATCCCTTCCTGGACCATGAAATGGCTCTTTTCCCAGCTAAGAACCAAATTTGTTTCGACACATCTTTCTAGAACTCTCTCAATTTAACGTAAACCAGACTCGAAAGATGTGCCAAAGATTGAGAAATCATCCATGAAAATTTCTAAAGACTCCCCCACCATATCGGAAAAAATACTCATCATGCACCTTTGAAATGTGGCGGGGGCGTTGCACAGTCTAAATGGCATTCGCCTGAATGCGAAGGTGCCATACGGGCATGTGAACGTAGTCTTCTCCTGATCTTCAGGATGAATCGCCATCTGGTTATAACATGAATAACCATCTAAAAAACAATAGAATTTTTTACCCGATAGCTTTTCTACAATCTGATCGATAAACGGAAGCGGAAAGTGATCTTTCGATATTGCCGCGTTCAGTTTTCGATAATCAATACAAATACGCCACCCGGTTACTGACCGGGTGGCAACCTCGTTACCTGAGTCATCCTTGACGACTTGGATGCCCGCCTTCTTCGGGACTGTCTGAGTCGGGCTCACCCATGTGCTGTCTGAAATGGCGAAAATAATTCTAGCATCGAGCCACTTCAGCACCTCCTTCTTCACAACTTCCCGCATGTTCGGGTTCAACCGTCTCTGAGCATCATGCGCAGGTTTAACATCTGGATCTGTCAAAATTTTGTGCATCACTATTGAGGGACTAATCCCTTTCAGATCCGCGATGGTCCACCCGATCGCCTCCTTGTTCGCCACCAGCACCTTCATCAAAGCAGATTCCTGTTCCAAAAACAAGTTAGAAGCTATAATAACAGGCAATGTGTCATTCTTACCCAAAAACGCGTATTTCAAATGCCTCGGTAGCTCCTTCAACTCGACTTTCGGTGCTTCAGCAACGATGGTTTCAACCCTGAATCAATCTTCTCGGGAAGCGGTTCCACCTGAACCGACCACGGGGGTCGATCTCCCCGCAAAGCTGCAACCTCTAGCTTCTTCTCCTCCTCTTCCAGCTGCTTATCAGTCTCCACCTGTAACCTGTCAAACATAAAGCACGTCTCCGTTGTGCCGTCCGGATCCACGACAGAGTCGTATAACGGAATGCACTCGTCAATAATGTCCTCCATAAAGCATTCATCATCGACCAGAGAATTATTTACATGTGTGAAAACATTAAGTCGAAGCTTATGATTACCAAATGCCACGTCTATAGTACCAGTTCGACAATCCATTTTGGTATTTGCGGTGGCCAAAAATGGCCTACCGAGGATAACCGTGGGCTGTTTGGTTCTCTCACCCGAAACATAATCGAGAACCAAAAAGTCAACTGGATAGTAAAAATCTTCCACCTTAACTATCACGTCATGTAACATTCCCCGGGGGAGTTTCGGTGTCTGGTCCGCAAGAACAACCGTAGTCGCGGCTGCCCGAAGCGGACCGAAGTCATACTGATTGTATAGACTTCCCGGGAGGATGCTAATGCTAGCTCCAAGATCTAGGAGTGCCCGTGTCATTTTAAAATCACCCACCTGAATGGATATAATGGGCGTTCCCGGATCTTGTAGCTTAGGTGGAAGAGCACCCGAAAGAATTGCACTCACATTATCTGTTAAATCGATCTGTTTACGGATCTTTCGGTTCCGTTTCTGTGTGCACAAATCTTTCAAGTACTTCGCATAGGCGGGAACTTGTTTTATGGCATCTAAAAGAGGATTATTAATTTTAACCTGTCTAAACGTTTCCCACATTTCCTCCTGTTGTGGGCCCCGTTTAGATGCCATCTTCGCCTTTAATGGCGACAACAAGGCATCGGGATAGGGGACGGTTTTGGCCTTCCCCGTGTCCTTAGACTTGTTGTTACCATCCTTCAGAACCGGTTCGTTTATTTTCAATTTGCTTTTATAATTTTCAATTATAACCGGTTCTGGCTCGTCATCACTGACGACTGTCTCATCAACATCTTCCACCACCCCATCAACCCGAGATGGTGGACCCCCAACCTATTATCATACTTTTTCCCATTTCTTAAAATACTTACCTGACTGACGTGCTTCTTCGAATTCGAACTCGAACTGAGGTGCTGCGGGTTCACTGTGGTATCACTCGGTAACTGACCCGCGGTTTTCTGCAACTTTGCCATATCCGCTGCAAGCTGACGAATCTGCTTTGACATTGCCTCTGCTGACTTATCTCTCAACTCGAACTGCTTTTGCGTTTCCTTCTGATTATCAGTCACAACATTCAACAACGCATCTAACTTTGAATGTATCGACTCGTCTGAATTTCCCGAACTACCCTTCTGCTGGTCCTGATTCTGATTACACGATGAACTGTTACCCTGGTAACCATCTCTGTTATATCCCCGACTGTTATACTGACTGTTTGAACCACCCTATCGGTAACTGCTCTGCTGTCGGTTCTGACTGGACCCCTGAAAGTTCGGGTTCGACTGGTTCGACACATTCTCGTATTTGAAATTCGGGTGATTCCTTAGGCCCGTGTGATAAGTGTTCGAATTGAACCCTTGGCCCTTGGACTCCCCGTACGCGTAACTGACTTCTTCCTCATCGGTATACTCATCATCATCGAACCCGGGGCAATCTTCAACCTTATGCCCCAATCCACCACAATCTGAACAAACCGGGAATTTCACCCCAACTTTACCAACCTCCTTCTTTTTCTCTTTCCGATAACCCGCGAGTTCCCGTTCCAATTCTGCAATTATGTCTTACTCGCTCGAGGCTGATTTAACTGTTCGGGTGACCCCGACTTTCCGTCTTCATTCAGCTGCTGCTTCTGACTTGGAATCCTCACACATAAACTCAAGGAAATCCCAATCATCCTCTTCGGGTTGGTTCAATAACATACCATTACACGACGATTTCAAATACTTTCGGTCCTCGTAAGTCAACCCGTCAACGAAACATTTCACTAACTCCCACAACTCAATCTGGTGGTGCGGGCATTTCCTGATCATCTCCTTATAATGAATAAATGCCTCATGAAATAACTCACCCGGTAACTGTGCAAAATGTCGAATCTCCATCCGGGCTTCGTTAGTCTTCGACTGCGAATAATACTCGTTAAGGAAAACCTGCTGCATCTCGGCCCAGCTCTCAATACTGTGCATCGGTAGCGAGTTGAACCAATGTTTTGCTTTGTATTTCAATGAAAACTGGAACAACCACAACCGAACCTCGTCCTGATCATACGTACCATCACCAATAGACCCGCAAATAGCCAAAAAATCTGATAAGTGTGAATATGGGTCTTCCGATCCCAGTCTGTGAAAATGGGGACTATGTTGATGTAGGACGGACCGGATTTAAATGTCAGCTGTCCCTGAACACGCACCTGTGGGACAATCGGTGATGCACCATCTGAAATAGCCGGTCTGAACCGACTTTTAACACCTTGAACCGGAAGCCTGTAATTTCTCTGTCTAGCCCTCGGTTCCTCAAAAGCTGCCCGATTAACCTGAATCGGCTGTCTCGGTTCCTCCCTATACCTGCCTATACCACCTCGATCAAAATTTATGTTCCTCCACCTGTTACCTCTCACCCTAACCGGTTCCTCAACCTGTTCAATCCCTTCAACATGCAAACCCGCATTATCATTCCTCGGCTCAAACTCATCATTCCTCGGTTCCTGTTCCACCTCATCTCCCTCTTCCTCGTCTTCAGTATGAATACTTAAGTGATCAAAATCCCGTATAATCGGCTGTCGGTGACGAGGGGTATTGTTCGGGGCTGATGGCCCGGGTCTGTCAAGGTTTCGGTTTCAGTTTCTGGATTGTCGGGCTGAATTTTGGGGTTGTTGATTTGTGTTTACTGGTGGCAACTGGTCATTATTGGGTGGATTTTGGTTATTCGGTGGGTTTGGTTCGGGTTGGAAAACATTTATCTCGTGGGGTGGGTTTTGGTTTTGATTTTGGTTCTGGTTCTGGTTATGACCTTCCATGTCTGACTGTCTGATCTGAGCTCGGTTCTGCCGAGCTAACCGTTCGATTTCTGGCTCGTAAATCAGTGGAGACTTTCTTCCTGAATGGCGGGTGTGCATAAACCTGTTACCTGCACAAATAACACACCTCGCGTAAAATGGGAAAATAAAACTAAACTAAAAATAAAAATAACAACTAAATTAACTAAGAAATCAATTAATCACAAAAAAACTAAGCGCACTAACTCCCCGGAAACGGCGCCATTTTGATGACCGTCGTTTGAGTCATGTAAAAACCTAATTAACCTAAGCAGTTAGGGTAAGTCAGGTATCGTATCCACCAGGAGTATGTGGTCAGTGTGGAGTGAAATCAATTTCTAAACTTATGAAGTAATTCAATCAAAGTGCTGATCACACTAGCAAACGGTTTATTGATGTAACAAACAAACAAGTGATCCCGTGTTCAATCAATTAACAAAGACAAATCACACCCGGGAATCCAAGTAATTAACCTAACAGCAAACTCATGTGACTTAACAGATTAACAATCACTGATTAACACCGATTGAGTAACTAGACAAACCTTAGGCATCAAGGCTTACTAACACACGGAACTGGTTATCAAACAGTCCCTGCCAGTGTGACTCAACTAAGGGAAAGCGTATGCTTCATCAAATTCAACTAGTCAAAACAATCCTATAAGCAATTATCATAGCAACTGGCACAATAATCGTTCTGATCGAAATAAACCTAAACCGACTGAGTGCACAATCATACTAGACATCAATACTCATAGATTAATCAAAGATAGTTACAATCAATTCGTTCTAAATACATGAGAAAAACTGAAAGATACAATACTCTACATCCCGGGTATGACTCGAAGAAACTAGCCGCGCATCGGCATCTCTCGGGCCTCGGTTATGATGTGGTAGGCCATGTAGGACACGTAGAGATGATTAGGGATGATCGGGACTTGCTCTTCTGCTCTGGAAATCGCCTGGAAGGTGAAGAATGGCGTTTAGGGTCGTCAAGAACGTAATATAAAACAAACCCTAACTTTCACGATTCTAGGGACCATCGCGTAGCGCGATGGCCTCCTCTCCTGGTCCATCGTGCTATGCGATGGACCAAAGTCAACTCTGCCACTTTACAGGGCATCGCGTATCGCGATGCCCCACCTTCAACACCCATCGCGCTACGCGATGGGCCTCTTTTCTCAACAAATTTGTTTAACTGCATCGGTAAGCGTGCTGGACATCCTGGGTCTTCATTCCATTCTCGTACAGGTCCAAATTAAGCGCGTTAAGTACCTGTGACCTGAAATACAATAAACATGTATGAAGTACCAAAGTTCCTATAATAAACGAGTAAACAAGTATGCTAACACTAAAAAATATGTACAAATAAATCGAACATCAAGAAGCCTAACTCATCTTTAACCATGTGTAGGAAATCTAACGTGACTTTGACGACGTGTTAGCGTCTTTAACCATGTGTTAGGAAATCCAACGCGTCTTTGATGACGTGTTATGCTAACATGTCATCAAAGACGCGTTAGATATCCTAATACATGGTCAAAGATGAGTTAGAGAATACCATATTTGAAAATATTAAGTTTAAGGAACAAAGTTGAAATCTCATTTTATAGATAGGCTATTTTGGGGATTTTCCCAAAAAAAAAAACTAATTCCAATTCATTTGTCAAACGAACACATCAAGAATAGAATGAGATTTCAATTTCTATTGAAATGTTTAAATTCCAAATACAATTCTTTCTAATTTTAAATCCTGTACAAATTCCAATTTCAATTCCATTTAATTCGGTGAAACGAATACGGCCTTAGTTACTATTTATTTTGTATTCGGCACTAGTAATCCCTAAATATAATAAGAAATCAAGGCAGGCAACAGCCCGTATTACTTATATGCCAAGTAAATATTTTTCGGCATATGAATAAACCAACGATTCCATCCACGTGGACAGAGCACTACACGTGTCTCACTTCAAACAACAACGTGGCGTCCAATGATGATACATCGTCACAGTTACACCACCTGTCCCCACATCTAGAAATTTCATCTCCTCTCCTAAACCACCCTATATATATTCTCATAACATTGAGCATATTACGAAATCAAACCAAACACTCGATTCATTATAATGGCTTCACAACAAGATCAAGATGTTAGGCGAAGGGAATTGAGGGCGGAGGCGGCTGCCCGAACCGCAGCCAATGAGCTACAAGACATCAACAAACAAAGAAGTGATCAAACACGACCAGATGAGACCCGTCCCGGTCTCATCGGAAGCATATTCCAAACCGTTACGGGAACTCTCGGTGGTGCTAAAGATGTTGTTACCGGGAAAACTCACGAAGCCACCGACAAGGTGACTATTGTCAGCAGAGACGCCGCGGAACGTGAAAGACAAAACGCAGAAGCCGCAACCAAGAAAGCGGACGAGTGGAAACCTTATACGAGTGAAAAGGCTAATGAAGCCGCCAAAAAAGCGGTTGAATCCAAAGATTCGGCCGCTCAGAAAACAAGCGAAGTAGCTAACAAAACCTCACAAAAAGCTAAGGAGGCTAAGGATGCGACAATGGGGAAAATGGGCGAGTACAAAGATTATGCTCTTGAGAAATCTAAGGAAGCTGCGGATGCAACTGCTGGGAAAGCCAGAGAAGCAAAAGATTACACAGTTGATAAGGCGACGGAGGCGAAAGATTACACGGCTAATAAGGCGAATGAAGCTAAGGAGAAGATGGGGGAGTATAAAGATTACACTGCTGATAGAGCCAAAGAAGCCAAGGATTACACAGCTGATAAGTCAAAAGAAGGCAAGGATAATGCTGTTGGTAAATTAAGTGAACTCAAGGATAAGGCTATGGACTTTTTATCTGGTGGCAAGAAAGAGAGTGATCATCCTGCCATGGTTGGTCTGCTAATTCAATGATATATATATATATATATATATATATATATATATATATTCTAACAAAATTTATATTGAAAACCACTATAATTGAATGTAGGAGACATCGGAGGAAGAGGCGAGAAGGACTTTGGAGACGATTCATTTAAAAAATAAAGGGTATGAGGCAAAGGGTACTAACTTGGATGCTACTACCCTAGGGTATGATATAATTTGGTTTTTGTTGTTGCATAGTAATTGTTATATATTTTTTATTATTAATGTACTATGTTAATAATAATATTGTGGGCAGTGGAAGGGCTGGTGAGGATGTGATGGCATCCGTTTTGAAGGTGGATCCGGTGAAGGAGACGGCGGAGGCATTCAGGAAAGCGGATCAGTTTAGTGGGCAGTCTTTTAATGATGTTGGAGGTATGGATGATGATGCTGATAAAAGGAGCCGTGGTGGTGTGTACCGTGTGCAGCTCCAACGTGAAAAGAAATGAAGATCGGTGTGATTGTTGGTAGTGTGTTGGGCTGGTTTTTTTTTTTTGTAGTCGATTGCGCACTTGAAAGGTTTTTATGTTGATGTATGCTTTTTAATAATATTACTAAACTTTCTTTTAAAAACACGTGTTACACGTTATAATTTAAATTATAAATTTATTACAAATAATAATCACTACAAATGAGGCTGGTTAAAAACTTCAACCTAACCCAACCCTAACCCTAATTTTAAAAAGTGATATCTTTGCTAATGCTAAATTTAATTGTAAATATTGTCGAACAACCTAAAATAGGTTTGGTATTATTTACTTAGACCTAGTTTTCTCTTTCGATTTATGTCTTTTCTTTTAATAGAAAATCTATTAGAATTGGATTCTAATACTAATAAAAATTAAAGTAGTATACCAAAACCCTTCTATTCTAAAAAAAATTCCTTTACATTCTCTTACATCTCACTACATAAAATTTCTTTACATTCTCTTACATCTCACTATATGTGACTATTTGTTCTATTCTAAACCAACTATTTGTTCTATTCTAAACCACTAATTAAAAGAGAAAAGAACAAATATAATCACTACAAATATAATTTAAAAATTTGTTCTATTCTAAACCACTAATTAAAAGAGAAAAGAACAAATATAATCACTACAAATATAATTTAAAAAAGAGAAAAGGTCAAATATAATCACTTTATATTATGCATTTGAATTTTAAATCAAGAATGAAGCAATTTTACATCATACATATACAATAATGAAGCAATGCTAGTGAAAGTAATATTTAAAACAATGAGGCATTTAATTCTTAAAACAATGAGACATTTAGATCTAAAGATGTAGACGTAGTTAAAAGTCTTTCACAAAAATATTTTTCATTCTATACCTTAAACCAAAAACAACACCAGATTTTTGTTTCATGATGTCTCTTATACCTATAAAATAATGAAAAATTGTCTATAATTTTTAAGACTTATTAAAACATTGAATATTTGTAAAAAATAAACAAAATTATTATATTTTTCCTTCAATATGAAGATGTCTTAAAAATTAAATGTTAGTGTACATAAATTTTTTATATGCATTTCAATTTAAAAAAAAAGATTTTTCTGACACGTACTTATTATATATTAATTAATATATTTTTATATTAAGTATGTTTACAATATAATTTATACCATTAATAATTCAATAAATGAAGATTGACCGATTAATACAGTATGTTGAATTTATAATCAATACTATATTAGAACAAATATTTTTTTTTTCTTTTCATTAATAGAAGAGAAGTGATTTATACGGGAATTTGATAGTGAGAATTAACCTTACAATGCCATGTGTTCAGAATTATTTTCTTTTATGAGTATAATAAGTAGATCGGGTGACCCCCTATTCTCTTGCCTGGAGTCGCAGAGTAGAGAAAAAAGTGAAAAAAATAAAGTGATTTTGTTGTGTTTCTCGACTTAGGTATAGGTAAACGAAGAACAGATGGTATGAGGGGTTCCAAATCTATATTTTATTTATATAGGTTTAATTTGTGTGAAAAAAATGAATTAAAAAAAAAGTGTGCTTGTATTTCCCGACTCAAAAGAAGAACAAAGGACAGAGGATTGAAGGGTCTTGGAAATCTATATTTTATTTAGGTTAAATTATGTTTTGGGTCATTTTCTACTAGAGTAGAACAAAGGATATGAAGGATTGAAGGGTCTTCCAAATCTATAATTTAGGTTAAATTGTGTTTTGGGTCATTTCTAGAGTGTGATAAACTGAATTAGGATGGATTTGATTTCATTAAAAAGGCTGTGAGATCTTTTCTAAAATTTATCAATTAAAAGGCTCAATAAATCATTCTTTCTCTTTTAGTTTTTAAGCGAACCATCGAAATCTTTCCTTTTTAGTTTTTAAGCGGTTGTTAAGCGAACCATCGAAAAACTGAACCATCCGAACCATCGAAATGTTTAAAATATATGTTGTAACTGAAATATGGAATATTAAACCGACTGCTCGAAATGTTGAACCATCGAATGTTTAAAATGTTGAACCGACCCATCCTCTTTGATTAGTGATCCTTTTTATCAACTTTAAGCTCAATATAGTAACTGTTTCACATCCCTAACATAATAACTGTTTCATATCCCTGTCGATTAGTTATTTGTTTAACATAACTATTTCACGATTATTTATTTTGCTAAAACAATATAAATAGTTTATATATTTATTTTTAGTAAAAATATAAGAAAAATAAACATTTTATTAATTATTATTAATAAAAAAGGAAAAAAGAAGATAAAATCATGAAAAGCGGTTAAAAACAACTTAAGCTTAACATAACCATTTCACGTTCCAACGTAAGGCTATGGGGTTAATAAGGTTATAGGGTATACTCTAAAGCCTAACATAAGTTAAGATGACATGTCACTTTAAATGCATTAAACCACTCCCACTAGTGTTAAGTTTGTTAAAAAAAACCCATGGATTATGCTTTTCACAAGTCAAAAGGAACAATATTGTATTAATTACTAATTGATTTGTTATTTATTATGGATTAAACTATTTCCTTTAGGCCAGATAAAGTGAAAGAGAGAAATATAAGTGATATGGTGATTATATGAAATTAAGAGGGGTTAGTGTATACCTCATGGTCTAATAACTATGTCACATCCCCTTTGATTACTTATTCTTTACTATTCTTGTAACACCGTTCATCCCCTTTGAAAAGTTAATTCTTTTAACAACCTTAAGCTTAATATAATAACTATTTCACATCCCCTTTGATTATTTATTTGTTAAGCAATATAAATAGTTTATATATTTTTAGTAAAATTATAAGAAAAATAAACATTTTATTAATTATTATTGATAAAAAGGAAAAAGAAGTAAACGATCTTAATGAAAATTTAAACAAATTATCAAAACCTGAAAGTATTAGACATTATATTAATTACTGTTAACAAAGTATATTAAAATGGTTATCCATGGTATAAAATCTTCATTGAGTTTGCTCACAATTGTTATTTAGTTTAAAATAGGTATAAAGGACATGTACACCCGATTTAACCTTAAAAAATTAAAGGGGTTAGTGAAATAGAAGAAAATGGCAAGATATAAAATATCTATGTTATAAAATCATCATTGACGCTTGCCCACAATTATTATTTTCATTCAAATAGGTAAAAGGACATGCGCACCCGATTTAACGGTAAAAAATTAAGGAGTTAGTGAAATAGAAGAAAGTGACAATATTCGGAAATCTTAAAAGAGTCCAACTGCGAAAAAAGAAAGTCATGCTAAAATTACGTAACCGACCAAACCTTATAGACAGATGTGGCACTCCACTGAAAATAAACCGGATAGATTATCAGGTTAATATGGTTACGGGGATTGAATTCATGTTAAGGGAGATTATCAGGTTAATATGGTTACGGGGATGGAATGATTTTAATCTGTGTTAAAGAGGGTACTTAGCAAACACAAGTCAACTTTGACTATTTGCCTATGCTTCTTGTGTTCTTTTCAACTACGAATAACTCATTAGAGGATAAATTTCATAAGAAAAAACTAACTTGTAAGTTTTCTAACTCGAGAATGCAAAGAAGCAAATACAGAAGTTTGTGATTTGTACACCATACACACGCTTTACACAATAGAGGACACAATAACATCATAACATGTACTCTACTAATTTTATTTGTGTACAAATCACCTCCCATCCTTTTTATTCCCTTTCTTGCAACTAACATTTTACTTCACATAATCGAAATCCAGATTAATACAATTGTGCCATCCATCCAACCTTGCAAATACAGAATATTACATGATCGAGCCGACAACAATCCATTCTAATGATGGTGTGCCGATATTACATCTACAAATGGTCATTATGTCTCCTAACATTCAAGATTTTGGGTTCCTAGGACTAAAAGATATCACTTCATAGTTCCTCATTATGCTGCTTAGTTTCTCAGTTTATGGAAACCAAATGTTGAAACAGTGATGCCCCGCCAGATAAGATATACTACGAATGCAACATATGCAATCGTGAAAACAGCTACTACAGAAGTTAAGGCAACCCCACTTACTTCTTCAGCTAAAAACTGTTGTAGCAAGTACCCGTTTATTGCTATCACCAAAGCAGCCACAAGCCATGAGACCGTCTGCAAGATGTAGCAAGAAATGTTATAAGAAACAGTACATTGAGGACCATAAGTTGCATTAAATATTATGGGTGTGATTAAGGTGTTAATCATGTCGGGTTAACAGGTCGTGGGTTTGTAGGTTGAAATATTTAGCCTGAACACAACCTGTAACTTTATTTGTGACAGAAACGTCAACCTTAACCCTCGCACACTTTAATTCATGTAACCCGAACATGGCCCGTTTAACCCATTTATCTAAACGTGTCATACAGCTGGTGGGTAGTAATCTAGCTGTAAACATGTTAATCGGGTTGGTGGGTTGCAGAAAAATGGGTTAAAACAGGTCAGTGGGTCAACCTGTTTGACTAGGCGCTTTGACGGGTCGGCCTGTTTAACTAAGCCAGCTGACAGGTCGACCTGTTTAACTAAACGGGCTGACGGGTCGACCTGTTTAACTAAACAGGCTGATGAGTCAACCTGTTTAACTAAATGGGTCAACCCGAACAAGACCTGTTTTTAAACAGATTAGATATGCCAACCCAAAACTTGGTTATAGACTTATAGCCAAAAAGTTACGTGGAGCTTAAAAGATCACACCTTCAAAACCCGACCAATCACGAAAACACCCATCAAATCCTCTTTAGCCACCAAACACAACAACGGAATGAGAGCAAACGGGATCTGAATCGATTGAAGCACATTAAGCCACTCGTTTAACACATCCAATGTGTCCTCCGAACTATCAAATATTAACGCCACAATCAACGTGGGCACGATTGCACAGCTTCGTGTAATCAAGGCCCGGGCCCACTTCTTCAATCTCAAATCAAGAAACCCGCCCATAATAAACTGGCCTGCATAAGTACCAGTAATCGTACTACTCTGTCCAGCTGCCAATAGCCCAACGGCCCAAATATACAAAATCGGTACCAACCCGCCACCAAATCTCTGTTCAAGATACTGCCCCGCGTTCCCGAGCCCAATTGTATCAGCAATCGCTGTTCCAAAAAACGCCTTTGCAAAAACAGTTGTTACAAAGAGATTGATAATAAACGAGACCACAAGTGCTAGAGTGGATTCGATCGAGTAGTATCTTAGAGCTTCGCGAACCCGGCCTGGTTTTCTCGGATCAACTTCTCGTGACTGGACCAAGGCAGAATGCAGGAACACATTGTGTGGCATGATAATGCAGCCGACAACTCCCACCGCTTGTTGGATTGTTCTTGAGTTGAGTTTTGGAACCACAAGACCTTTAATACCATAAAGAAAAACATTAATTTTTTTTTTTTGTGAACTAGAAGAGCGAAAGCAAATATTGGATATCGTACCAACGAGAAGCTCTTTAGCATTGGGTTTGGTTTCACCAAACATCCATGCGAATGAAATTGCCATAACCGCGATAAGAAACGCAAAAAGGGCCTCTAATTTCCTCACACCATAGTTCTCAAGAAACAGAAAGATGAAACTGTAATCAACATTAAAAGAAACAAAACAAATTAGACAAGATAATATATTGCATTCAAAACACAGGCCCAAAACATAAATTTGACAAGTTATTGCAGAACTAAGAACAAGAACATGAATCTTTATCCAAGAAAAATATTCAATTTTGAATAAACCCAAAACCAATTTGAGAAATATTTAAATATTACTGTATATTTTTAAAAATCTAATCTTTAGGAAATCCCTGATACAGAAAGATGAAACTGAAATTAGAAATTATGTTGTTTAAAATTGATTTCTCAAAAGGTTCCAATTACGATAGAGGGGTAGGTAAGCGGACAACAAGCTGCACCGCAACTGCGCAACACCCTCATCAATAGCAAATACGATCCACTGAAAACAAAGTTATAGTTCTTCTGCGTCGATATGTTAACTGTGCATTTATCAAACGTAACTAAAATCAAGAAGCTTGTATTAAACCCCATCTTTATTGCAGGATTAAGAACAAGAACATGAATCTTGATCCTAATAATGTTAAAGATTCAATTTTGACTAAAACCAAACCAAAATTTAATAAATATCTAGATATTAAATTTTAAATATTACATTTAAAGAAAACCCATGAAACAAGAACCCTAAATAAAATCTTTTTTAACCCAATTAGAATTTAATTTAACTACCAACCAATTAATATTATAATTATTAATATCAAAGAATAATAAAATATTTACCAATCAAAAGCTGTGATAAGAACACCAGCCCAAAGGGGCAAAAACCCATTGGTCAAAATCTTAAGAGCAATAGCACTCCCAATAACCTCTTGAATATCGGCTCCAATCAGCGCCAGCTCAGCCATGACCCACAACAGCTTGCCAGCCCAATTGGGGTACTCCTCCCTACACAGCTCAGACAAGTGTCTCCCGGTGGCTACACCCAGCCGAGCCGACAGAAGCTGGACCAGCAGCCCAATAGCCGTGGCCCACAACAGCAGCCACAGCAACGAATAACCCGCAATCGCACCCGCCTGAAGGTCACCCTCCAAGTTACCAGGATCCAAGAACGCGATGCTCATTAAGAACCCGGGTCCGGTGAAGAGCCACAGCTTGCGCCAGGAGAACGGCGGAGCGGCGTCGTCGGGGGTGACGTCATCTACTCCGACTATGTGGACTTTTTCGGTCGGGTCGTAGGCGGTTTCGGTGGGGAGTAATGGGTCGGAAGACATGGTAGTTGCCGGAGGGGTACTTTGGGAATAAATAAAAGATGGGATGTTATTTTGGTGTGGTGACTGTATGTGGAGAATGGAGATTCTTTTTTATTGGTAAAGATGTGGGGACTAAATGCGCACTATATAAAGAGAGAATTGAGTGGCTGACTCTGTAGCTTTTATCTTCCTACCCTTGTTGAATTCTCACTTTTAACAAATCAAAGATAAAAATTTTAAAAAATAAAGTCATGCAGGTGTGGAAAAATATATTAAGAATGTTTTATATTGATCAAAACTATAAAAACAAACACGTGTACTGGTTTTAATATTGGTGTCGATGTTGTTCGATTAAAATTGGGCTAGTCATAGTATTGTATTTGCTTCTTTTTTGACAAATATATCAAAATGTCAAAAAAAAAAAAAATAATAATAATAATAAAAAAAAAGAAAATTGAGTAGTTAATATTAATTATAATAGAAGTAGTTACTGTCTACATAACCTGTAATCGTCTGCTATGTTATTTTCTTAACTCTTACTAAAAAATAACTGCATAATGTATTTTTTTTTATAAAGTGTTCTACATATTTAATGCCTACGGTTACGATGCCTTCTTATGTTAAATTTAATCAAAAGATACAAGTGTTTTTGTATTTCTGGTAGCCGTATGCATAAAAATAGTTAAAAATTTTGTATTGAGTGATCAATACAATTTACAAATTCCTGTTTCCATCCATTGGTTTTTTTTTTTTGCAATAAGTTTAGGTTTTTTACAAGCTTAAACACCACACGATTGGTTAACACCCTAGTTTTAGCCACAAAACACATTTATGGCTTCATAGTTCATTGTCTAATAAGACTGTTTGAAGGCTTTTATTTGAAAATAAAATGTCAAATTTTCAAACTCAGGTTTAAAATCATTAAAATAAATATGAGCATAAAATAAGTATGTTTTTTTAAGCGTGGGTTTCGTAACATAGCATGTGTTTATGATTAAATAAAGTATAGAAACAAATCTTAAAATGTAATGATAGGATTGGTGGACCATGAAATCAACACAACTGGGCTCGTGGGGAGCCGTGCTAAGCCGTCGCAATAGAATACTCAATGAAGCCAGGCCATTAGCTGTCGGCTTGTGTGTGTGCGGCTTGCGAGCGAGCGTGTGCCGGTTGGACCCCAGCACGTGTTAACGTAAAGCTTCTCATGCTACCTAACGGTTTCGACAGAGACAAACGACGGTACGGGTTAATGCATCCAAATTCTATTTGTTTCCTATATCATTTATGACTATGGAGCATCCCTTTATGTAAATACTTTTATTTAAATATATAATTATTTAATATGTGCCCTGCTTGCGGTGCGCGCATATAATGTATATATGTGTGAACCCTCGGGTGGGCAAAAGTAAAATTGCACTAATTTTGACGTTGTTTTACTAATTTTGTGAAAATAACGTTAAAAGTGATGGAAGGTTAATCAGGCATCATGTGGTGGCGTTGATAGCCGAAAGACAAGGGTACATGCACCAATCAGCCGGCGTCCCGATGATTGAGTGCTATGTGCCTTATGTAATATGTCCAAGGCTTGATGCAAAACTACTATCGAGCCGGGGGTCTCACCGGAAGCAGCCTCTCTATCCCCATGGGGTAGAGGTAAGGCTGTCTACATCTTACCCTCCTCAGACCCTACCATAGCTTTGCTATTGGTGGGATATACTGAGTACGATGATGATGATGATGATGATGATATAATTATTTAATATGACGGGTCATATGATATGGGGTTTTCTTATTTTTATGGGTTTACTTCATATTGTGGTCTTTCATACTAACATTGCATTCTCGGGTTTAAAATACAAAGAAAAGAAATAAAAATATTGAATGGAGGAAGAAAGGAAAAGAAATTATATATTTAAAAGGCATTCTCGAGTTAAAATAAAAGAATAGAAAAGAAAGTGTTAATTACATTATTGAGTTAGATAGGAAGGAAAAGATAGGAAAAAAATTATAACTTTACAATCATGTTCTTATTATTGAGTTAGATGGGAATGAAAAAATAGGGTAAATTAATAATATTATACATGACTATAAACTTTCCTTCCGAATCAGAACATATTTGGCTGGAAAGTTTTGAAGGGAAAAAACCCTAACTTTTCTTTTCATTTCTTTATTTTCTTTTAATGAAAAAACTCAAAATGAAAAAAGAAAAATTTTCTTATCTTTTCTTTTCCAAACCCTTGAATAAAAAACTCAAGAATGTAGTGTAAGGGAATGAAGATGATCTGTGGATCAGCAACCTGTCAGTTATTCAAATTAGTTGTTCCATCAAATAAATCACGTATTATTTACTATTGAATTATATATTAACTAGTTTTATCCCCTGTATTACGGGGGTTGTTTTACATATTTTGCTTTTTAATATTTATATTTTGTATTTTAATTTTCTTTATTGGAAGAAAGGGTTTGATGATAAAAGGGTTTCACATATATATGATATGTTATAAATCGTTTAAAAGCTATCTGGATTTGGTGACCCATGTCCACTTATTTTTTTTACTATAAAATTGTTTCTTAATTATAAATAATATATTTTTTTAAAAAATCAGATATTAATTTTTAGCACATTCTTATTTTATAGGATTTTCATAACAAATATTTAGTAAGATTAATTTTTATTTAATGAGATGTTATAACCCGTTTAAGAGCTATATGGGTTTGGTGAGACCCATACCCGTGAATTCGGGTCAAATGCATGATAAACCTCTTTTTACAAATAAAACAATCTGGTGGCTTGAGAAAATTTAGGAAGTAACTAAAAAGCTTTTAAAGTTTTCGTTTATATATATTTAAGATGAGGGTTAGGTTATAATAGGAAGTATAGTTTTTGTAGGAGGGATAAGAAGTAATCTTGTCCATTGATTTTGAATATAGAGGGTTGAGATTAGTTTAGGGGGAAATCAAGTGTGAACACAAGGTAAAAGGTATAAAAGGAATAACATATTTGTTGACTTTCTCTCTCCACATACAAGGCACATGCCAAATTCCCTCATCATTTTAAAACGTCCATAACTTTTTTTACGACGTTTTTATTGAAAAACATATTCACCATAATAACGAGTGTCTTTTTATCTTTCATATGAGTACCATATTGTAATATAAAATTTAAAAAAAATTAGTGGACAAAATGGCAAAAGACGTCCTTTACGTTTGACCCGATTTTCATTAGACGTCCTTTAATAAAATAAATAACAAAAGGGATACATCATGTATCAAATTCCTTTCATGTTGCGTCCTTTGACACTAACCCAGTTAATTTTTTTCGTTAAATCAGATCGTGTACAAAGCACATGAGGGTATATAAGTCATTCCACCATTTTATTTATAGAATATTTAAAAACATTTAAAAATATATATAAGCACTCTCTCTCTCTCTCTCATCATCCACCGTCTCTCTCTCTTCTTTCTTCTACCATTGCTTTCAACCTACAACTCTCACTCTCTTTCTCTCTCTCTCTCTCTCTTCTTTCTTCTACCCTTGCTTTCAACTTACAAATCCCCAAAATCAAACCCTAAGACACAATTCATATATAATAATCCAAACCCCCCCTAAATCAAAACCTAAACCTCAAAATCAACTCATTTTTTACCATCAAGAAACCATCACCTATCACCGCCACATACCACCACCGGCCACCACCAGGTCTGGGTGATTAGGGTTTTATTTGGCACGCAATTTTGAAACGGTGAAAGATTCCTACGATTGAGGGTTTGGACGACGGTGGAGACGACGGAAATGGCCAATGGGGGTTTAGTGACGGCTGATGCCGGAGGTAACGGTGGCGGAAGGATTGTTTCGACAAAGCTTCATAATGAGGCTATTGAAGCGTATTGTCGTATTGCCTGCCGCACTATTGCTAAATCCGGATCCAGATTCGGTTCAAGACTTGGATCCTAGCAGAAAAACCAGGTCTGGGTTCCAACATGTGGTGGTGGTTCATGTTGAAAGGGAACAGTCGGTTTGTGTTCCTCGGCGTCTATGTTCTCACCGAGAGTCGAAGAAGATGATTAGAAATTGTGGTGGTTTGTGGTGGTGGTCACAATGTGGTTTTTTTAGAGAGAGAAAGAGATTAAAGAGTCTGGGATTTATTAAATTAATATTTATTAATTTATTTTTTGTAAATATTTTCATTATGGCTCAAACTTTAAGTAATCTACATAAATAGTCCCTTAAGCAGTAGAAAGACGAATTTACCCTCGTGTGCCTTGCACATGATCTGATTTAACGAAAAAAATTAACTGGGTTAGTGCCAAAGGACGTAACGTGAAAGGAATTTGAAACATGATGTATGCCTTTTGTTATTTCTTTTATTAAAGGATGTCTAATGAAAATCGGGTCAAACGTAAAGGACGTCTTTTGCCATTTTGTCAAATTAGTGGGTTTTTTACAAATTGTGTTTTACAAAATTGTGTTATACAATAGTATTTTTCATTGTGTTTTTTTTTTATTGTGTTTTTTCCATTGTATTTTTTACATTGTGTCATACAATTGTGTTTTTTATTGTGTTTTTTCATTGTGTTTTTTTCCATTGTGTTTTTCATAGTGTTTTCTATTGTGTTTTTCCGGACTTTTCTGGCGAGATGGTGGCGGTGGGTGACGGTTGTGGTGGCGGTGGATGGTGGAGTGGTGGTGGTTGTAAAGAGTAAATATGTAATTGAGTTTTATGTAAGTGGGTTTTTGAAATTAATGTAAGTGGGTTTTGATATTTAAGTGTTAGACTAAAATACCCTCTTTCCTAGCCTTCTTAGAAAAATCAAACTTTTTATTTGAACCTAATCCTTTAAGATGGGTTGATATCATGTATTTAAGAAATATTTTGTTTTCTCTGTTATTTACGTGAAAGAAAATGCGTATAAAGTTGGTTATTATTATATGAGATTTTCTGTAAGATAAAACTTAAAGATAATACAAGTATTATTGTACTTAAATATGAGATTTGTTTGAATCGTATCAAGATCTTTTTAACATATATATAAGTCAAAACTATTATAAATTTATAACATTTTACTACTACAAATTAAGAAATATATAAATGAAATAATTTAAATTATATCTATTTCTGTGTATGGATTTCATTAAAAAAAAGTTATAAAGCTAAAAAGTGTGACTATTTTATGGATCATTAATCAAAAGAAATCAATGGTCGAGAGAATTCAATGATATCTACTATCCGCTGTCAACTCAGCAAATTCCTTAAATAAAAGGAATGAATGAGGTCAAACGAACGTTAATAACTTTTGAATATATATTTTTAAAAAATATGCCACCAAATCGAGCAATTCTTTTTTTAGTTTGAATATAACATTGTCAGATAAAAAACATTTTTTAAATAGTATAGTAATTTTGTACTCAAATTATAGATAAAAATTTCACAATTAAATTTTTTAAAGGACAACAGTGATTAAATAATTTCTTTATATTTTAAAAGTTTGGAAAAAAAAAATCTCAACTACTAGCTACTAATTACCATTTTGTCATTCTTTGCAGTGACCAACTAACGTCGCCAGCATCGCCACACCATCGCCAAATAGGGGGTGCCAAGGGCATCTCCGCTAAGCCCTTAATGAGATGGGAGATAAGATGGGGCCACCAATTGTTTAACATAAGTGGTGGGTATAAGCTATATTAGCAGTTGAGATCATGGTTGACACACTCATTTATTTCTTAGCTTATTGGAGAGAAACTAGTTCATGAAACAAATATACGTAGGAAACTTTGTTTGTGTTGGAGTTTTAGTTCATGCGTCATATTCACTTGTCTAGGATATGCATTAGTAGCCATGCCTCTATTGCACATCCGTAGGGGCGAGTAGACCAAGTGGAGAAGAGTTTACCAACCACGTTGACTTCTTATTTATAAACCCGTTTAAACTTTAATTTGAGATGTTTCGTGAAACAGAAAGAGCCACCATTACCCATCGCTTGTGGATCCAGCTATACGACACTGTCCTCCACTCATAACCACCGTATCCGATAGCTTGGATCTTAGCCAAACTTTTTACGGTTGAAGGTGACGAATGGTGTTTTGTACTGGTTGGTTGGTCACCGCGGTGGGACTGGTGTTTGGTAGTGGTAGGGTAACGGGAGTTGGTGTGCCTTTAGTTGGCTCTGATCGGAGGCTGGTGGTGGTGGACGTTGATCACGGGATTTATGGTGATTTTGTGAATCTGCGAAATAGAAAGGTCACTAGTCAGAGCATTCTCATCCCACCATCTATCTCTAAATAAAAAATTACACTAAAACTCATTACATTTTCTCTCTCCATTTTAATTAAATAATACTTTTTATACCTTTTATCATTACCTTTTCTCTTTTCTTCACTCACAACTACTTTCAAAATATATTAAAAAATTATAAGAGGTGAACAGTAACTTTTCAAATATACAGAAAAATAACTACTTTTTCTAAAATATAAAAACTCTTCACTCACAACACCCTGAATCATTCTTTAAATTATAAAAACACCCCTCACACAAAATAAGGATTGGATGAGAATGCTCACACAAATGTTAAAATGTTACAGCTTTTATGTGGATTAAGCAAATAAAAAATATGCATTTTTATGACCTGAAATTAATAAAATAAATTCCAAGTCAGCACATTCAAAAAAAAAAAGAAAAAGAAATGACATGTAGGCATGGTAACTTGCTATATAGGTTAAAAATCTAGGATTAAAACATTTATTGAAAGTTAAATGACCTAATTGGGACAATAAAAAAATGAATGACTTAATTGAAACAATATTAAAACTTGGTTACTATTTTATATAATTATCCCTTTCTTTTAGTATGGTTATAAAGTTGACCTTTACACCTTAGTTTAATCAGACAAAAAAACAAACACTTTAAATTTAAAGAGTTTAAACAATTGTGTTAAAATTCTTAGTTCATTTTTTTCCTACTCGGACCCGCCGTACTTCCTTTGACTACTCCTGAGATATAGTGGAAACATTTGTTAGGGTGGAGAGTGGGGAGTGAAAACACCAATGCAACAGAGAACGACCACATGAATTGGAATCCGCTTAACTTATTAAGACAGACGACCGAGAAAGAAAGGCTCCGCGTTCTCCAAGTGGTTGATCTTAGCTTAGCGTGCTAGCCGCTGCTTCATTTCGTATAGTGATAACGCTTTCTCTTTCTTAGCGCTCCGCCCCCCCTTGTATAGTAAGGGGAACTTTGGTTGCGCGGTTTTCTCTTCTACTTCTAGGGGTCTATTTTCTCTGACTTGACTCAGCTTGACCTACTTGACTCAGCGGTTAGAGTATCGCTTTCATACGGCGAGAGTCATTGGTTCAAATCCAATAGTAGGTAAAACCGACCGAAAGCCCCGCTTTTGCCAGCATGACAGCAAGCACGGACTGGCAGCAAGGAGTCAACTGAATGACCAAAGCATCGGTTGCTTCCACTTGTGGAAGACTTCATTAGTGTGTGTGTATATATGGAAAAGTTAACGTAACTCTACTTGATTCTCACAATTAGCATGTTAATTTAATATGTATGTGATCCAAACCCTATATATATATAGTTTTATTATTATTAATTAAAAAACAAATTTTCCACAAAAGCAGCCACTTCATAAAAAACTAGTGGGGTTAGACTTCGATAGTAAAAAGCTCAGTGGAGAAAAACCAGGTTGAACATTGGACATGTGGTGGTGCATTTCTTAAGTTGGACTTAGTGCCGACCAATAGATCAAAATTAGGATTACTAAAGCCGAATATCACGTGTGTGTGTGTGTGTGCATATTTCATATTATATTTATCATCATGTACGCACAACTCCCCCCCCCCCCCCTTTGAGATAATTGTCTTTCCAAAGATCATGAGGCTACGTACACATGAGTGATGTAGTGACATCTAATGTTGCTGTTGTTCTTTTGGTCCAATGGCATAAGATTGATGGTTAAGATTTGAGATCTTGCGATCTTATGTTCGAAAACTGACTTAAGGGGGTTTTCCTCATAGTGGCGGGCTTCTTTAATTCTTGATGATGTTTCTGGTTAAGACAAATATAGAGTATCAAAATCAGTACGAACGGTTGACATTCGTTTTAAAAAGACTCGCTCAAGTATCAGTGATAGTTCTAAACGTGGTTAAAAAACTGGCATCTAGTGTTGATTTTAGTGATCCATTTCCTATGTGTAATATACCTAGATGGTTGAGAGGCCCATAAATGCAATTATATGTTTGGTTATTGCTACTTTCATACTATTTTATATTTATAATAGATTACAGAATAGAATAATCTTCGATGATATAATAATGTCTTTGTAGTTTGAAAGGAGAAAGATCCTTAAAGTTGGTAGGTAGATCAAGATTGCATAGTGTTGTAAGTCAACTCGACCTTTTTAACTAGGGGCAATGGTATTTATAGTTTCATTTAGAACGAAAATTCTTTTACCAAAAATAAATAACCCGAACATTATTTGTTAACTAATTTACAAATGAGAATGATCTCTAACACAAGTGATTGAGGCGAGACCCCAAATACTTGATTTAGAAAACAAGATATTGGGTTCAAGTCTTACATATGACCTAAAAAATAAGAGAGAGAGAAAAAAAAAATGGGGAGTTGAGCCAATAGATTTGCTCACCTGTGATAGGTTTCATTTGAGAGTGGAATGAAAATGATCAAGTGAGTCAGTGGTTCGTCAGCGATTAAAATGATCTTTAAAAAAAACTAATTTATACATTTATTCTCCTAGTCAACTTAAATTAAATCATAGTTCTTTGGTTATCTAAACTTACATTTTTTACAACGAAAACTTACACACACTTCTTAACTCAATTTTTAAATTACATTTTCTACGACCGAACCTTAACCATTACCATTAAAATGTGAAGTATTATCTAACATGTCGGTACCTCCGGGCCAAAGGACCCTTTAGCTATTTAAATTTATTTTTATCTTTGTCCTAGATAAACCAATAACTAGAATTATAATTAGTTTTGTCAATCAAAATAATGGAATCATCATAATCACATTAATCAGTTTTATATTACACTCAAGCATCTCATATTTTCATAATTGAAAAAGAGCAGTCCATACAACCATATTACACATACAATATGTGTGTGAACGTAGAATAGAGCAGAATAACGATGATGCCATTTTGATCAAACTAGACATGCTTCATCCCCTTATACATGAAAAGGCTTTTAAATTCTATCAGTGAGATATAAATTATATATATATATATATTGACACATCCAAGGATCCAAGATGTGACACGTATATATTAGATCAGGCGACACTAATATAAGTCCGTATAATTGCAAATGCTCTTAGTTGGACGCACTGCTGTACTTACATGCCGTTCATTTGTCAAACTACGACACTTTGGGCACGCCATTGTAAGTTAGACTTGCCTATGTAAATAATTTAGACACACGTTTTAACTAGTTTATATGCAAGATTGTAACTACTTTAGTTGGTAGTTAGATTAGATGTACCATTGTAACTAGTTTAGATGCATTGTTGTAATAATTTGTCACAGAAGCGTATTAAGGAGAATACAAAAGCCATAAAATTATAAAACCGTATGCAATATTTATATATAATTATTTTTTGTTCAAAGCCAGTGAAAATCACCTTTGCACAACGATCCTTCACACGAATTGATATTAATCAATAAAACATGCAAGTCCAAAATTTGGATAGGATGATATGTACGTGTTTTCTTCAAGTATTTGTTTATAAAATATACCTACCGTTAATTGACGAGTTGTCATAACCAAGCTATTATTTGTGTGGGTGACAATACGCTTTATAAAAACTCTTCCTAGTGTGACCAAACTCCTTATGGGTTTATCAAAAACATTTGCCTAGTTTTTATGAAAGCTCTTAGAAATTGTAACCCCACAATTCTTTTCGATATGACCTACCTTCTTTAACATAGATGATTTTCATATATAACTGGTAAACCTTCCCGTGCGTTACAACGGGAGCGTTAATACACGTAAACTCGTACATTACGACGTGAACGTTAACAAAACATAGAGTTAATAAAATTTTTTCACGTGTTACAACGCCTCGCTTTTGAATAAAATTTATATTAAAACATAGCCATAAATATATAAGAAAAATAAATATTCTTAGACATGTAACTAAAAATTAATTATAAAAATAAGTAATAAAATAATAAAATTATATTAAGAAAAACAAATATTCTTAGATATGTAACTAAAAATTAATTATAAAAGTAAGTAATAATGTAAAAAAAATCATATTAATGTCAAACTGGTAAATAATTTTATAATTAATCATCACATAATGAATTGAGTTGAAAAGTCCTATGCGGGAATCTTTTTAACTATCTTGTACATATATGTAAACGGAAGTGGTTTATTCTACTACTATAGCATGAATAGTATTATTTGTGAGATAACCACTATTTAGGTTTTAATATAAAGAAACATGATCAAATACATTTTATTTTTAACATGAAAATAGTGAGAACCAATTTGCTGTTATTATTAGGTTTATTTTTATAAGTGTTTGCCGTTATTTTTTGTTCGTATTTGCTAATTTTGATTATGAGACGTTATAAGTATTTGCTTATTTATATTTTGTTGTTATTATTATATTTTTTCTTTTGCTGATATAAATATTTGTTGGTATTTACTGTTATTATTTTGTTCTTGATTTTTGATTCTTTTGTTGTAATTTTTAGGTTTTTTTCTTCGTTATTATAAATAATTGTTTATGTAGATTGGTATTGTAGTTGATATTGTTTCTTACGTTCTCATTTTTTAATAAATTGTATTTTTTCCTACATTCTCATGTTAAATCTAAAATACACATGAACCCATGTATAATTAAAAGTCCATGCTTAGCCTTATAAATCATAATATAGTCACCCTTACTCGTAATGGACACCTTGATTTGTATTTTATATAACTAGGCTATTCTATTAAGTTAATTAAACATATCTTGGAATCTTCGGTCATCTAGGTCAAGTTTCATACATGTTACCTTCTCCATTAATAGACTCTGGTTTGGTGCCATTAATTCCTCTTGGCATTTGTTAACTCTCGGCTTAGACTTTTGGTAAGCAGATTCCGAATATTATCTTTTGACTTTAATCAATAGGGCTAACTCGAATTAATAGTGTTTCGATTATATATATTCTACTTTGTGGTTTGCTAAATGTTGATCGACTAACATAAATTGTGAACATCAACTTCGAACATTTTATAATATCTTCCACAAATTTATGTGGTCACTCTCTTGCTCCGTTTTCACATTTATCTAAGCAAGAACTCAAATTTCATTGTGTATCTAGCTTTAAATGTATGGTTAGATTCGATCTTACAAAATATTTTGAGAGAGTTGTAAATTATAGGATGAGATTTTGAGTGGTTGTGAGTGTAAATTATAGGGTGGAGAGAGAAAATGTAGTGATTTTTTGTAAATTTGGAGAAAATCTAGTAATTTTTTGTAAATTTTAGGATGGAGAGAGAAAACTGTAATAATTAAAGTAAAAAAAAATATTATTTAATTAAACATGAGAGATAAATGTAGTGTTTTTTAGTGTAATTAAAGAAAAAAAATTAAGAGTGGCCGTGGTATATGTGATCTAGTCTAGGAAGACCACTTTATTAGTGGCCATTGGAAAAAGGGGGGGGGGGGGGGGAGGGAGGTGGTTAATGACACATGCGTGCAACCTCAACACCACTAGTGGTGCTAAGTAAACCATACCTCATAACCTAAAGAGATCGAAGCAGGTTAAAAGAGAGAATATACAATAATCTTGAATTGAATTAGACTTTATTAGAACTAGTGATAGGAAAAGAAAACAAAAAGTAAAAGAAGCGGAAGGCAATGGACATAGCGGATGGCTGCAACTCACCATACTCTTTAAGTTTGTTGCCAAGTGACGGCAGCTAGGGTTTGTATATTTGATGAAGAAGAAGAGAGAGGTCCAGAAACCTATGGCTCTGATACCATGTAAGAATGTGAAAGACTGATTGTATTCCGTTCAATAAAACGTTACAATGTATAGAGATAAACCGGACTCATGCCAAACTAAAATCCTAGATGCTAAAGGTTTCAACTTTTAATGGTACAATTACTCTTTTGATTCTTCTATCCTAGAAGACAAACACATAATGACGCAAACATATTTTCAATTGCATTTTTGCATACAAGTGAGTTCATTTTTAGCACTACACCGCTCTTTGGACTCTTCTATTTAAGGAGACAAACGCGTGCTCTTAGCTATTTTTTTCTTTTTATGTCTCATGTTTCTCTAATAATTTTTTTACACTTATCTAGACTTGTTTTTATTGTATTTATATTTTTGTAGTATATATTCTCTTTTTCGTATTGTATTTATTATTGTGTACGCCCAACTCCGTCCCTCTCTATGCCCTTGATAATTGTCTTTCCTAAGATCAGGTTATGTACACATATGTGACATGTTTTAATGTTGATTTAGTGATCCATTTCCGATATGGTTAAGATACCTAGATTGTCCAGAAACTCTTAAGTGTGCTTATATGTTTGGTTAGTGTTAAGTTTATACTTTTTTTTATTTATAATTAACCTTCGAAGATTATAATAATGTCATTAATTTGTAGCTTGAAAGGAGAAAGTAGTCGGATCAAAATTAAATAGTGTTACAAGTCACCATAAGCTTTTTAACTGGTATTTATCGTTTCATTTAGAATGAAAATTCTTTAATTAAAAAAAATTAACCAGAAAATTGTTTGTAAAACTAATTTATACATTTATTCTCCTAATCAACTTCTTAAAATAAATCATAGTTCTTTGGTTTAATACTTTCTTTTTACAACGAAATTAACTTATTGGTCGATTAAATTTTTTACAATGTACCCTAACCCTCACTATTTAAAAGGGCAAAGATATATTATACTATATATTAAAGGAGAAAGGCTGCAAGGGAATGTAGGTTCAATCAGTGGCTGTCACATGTTTCTTTTTTTTTATTATTTTTGAAATCTGTTTGAGAATTTATGGATTTGAAACATGGTGAAGTAACAAAATGGAAGTGGGTTGGGTGGTTTTGTTGTGTTGTTGCAAGCTTTAGGTTGTGAGTTCAAGCCTCTTTAAGGCCTTTTTTTTTGTTTTTTTTTGTTTGAAAGTAATAAAAGTAACAAAAAATGAAGCCGCTTTTGTGGTATTGTTTTGTTATTGTAACTTGCAAGTCCTGAGTTCGAGATTCTTGAGGCAATTTTTTTTTGTGTTTTTTTTGGTGTTCTTTAAATAGAAATAGATTTTTGTATTTATATATTTCATACTTAATCAAGAAATGAAAATGTAAGGTGGTGTGGTGTTTCGGTTTTTAATTTGTTTTAAATACTTTAGTTTGACGAATTATTTTTTTGGTTTAGTTTTGATACCGTAAAGAACGTTGCCGATATCAACCGAATTCACGTCAATTTGCGGAGACGACGTCCGGATGTAACCAACACAGAACTGCCCAGCGCGCCCAGATGCAAAACGCCGGGTAACAACCTAATTCAATATATTGGTACGGCTAGGCTAAAGGTAAACTTACTTATCTTTGTCCTAAATAAACCAAAAAACTAGAATTATAAATAGTTTTGTCAAACAAATTTATTGCATCACCATTATCATAAAAAAATGTTTTATATTACATTCAAGCATCTCATATTAAAAGAAAAGTTCATACAATCATACTACGCATTTATAATATGTGTGTGTGAATGTAGAATAAAGGAGAATAATGGTGATGTCATTTTGATAAAACCAGACATGTTTCATCCACTTAAAAATGAACTGGCTTTTAAATTCTCTCCCTTCTCATATATATATATATATATATATATATATATATATATATATGTTAGAATAAAAACTTATTTGAGTTGTGAAAATTCTAGAAACACGTTCTCAACCACATGTTTTTAATTAAAGATTAAATCTTGTGGTCTACAATTAAAGTTAATAAAAAATTTAAAAGTTTATTTACATTTTCTCTCTCCTGAAAACATATATAAAAATTATTAAAAAAAATAGCAAAACATTTTTTTTTATGTTTTCGATGTTTGTATTAAATGTAACAAAACATTTTTTTTATGTTTTCGATATTTTAATACAAAATATCGAAAACATAAAAAAAATGTTTTGCTATTTTTTTACATTTTTGTAGTAATTTTTATATATGTTTTCAGGAGAGAGAAAATGTAAATAAACTTTTACATTTTTTATTAGCTTTAATTGTGGACCACAAGATTTAATCTTTAAATAAAAACATGTGGTTGAGAATGAGTTTTTAGAGTTTTCACAACTCAAGTGAGTTTTTATTCTAACATAACCCTATATATATATATATATGATCAAAAGAAAACTCATATTTAGATAGAAAACTTAAAAACTCTTAAAAATTATTTTTAATTAAAAATAAAATTTTTGTTTTCAAATTTTCGTTTCTTCCATTATTCTTATATTTTGTTACTCTTCACTGGAAAAAAATAAAAAAAAGAAGTGTAATGCACATACGCATTACTGTGCGATATTATTGTATTACACATGTGCAACAAATATGGAAGTACAAATTTGAAAAATACCCAAAATAGGTCAAAATCATTATATAATTGCAACAAATCACCAACTACAGAAAACGTTGAGATCAAACACATAAAACCATTATATAATAGGTCAAAATCAAAGAAATAAGGAGCAAAAATCTGAAAAATACCCAAAATAGCTCATCACCGAGAAACAGCATTAAGATATAAAGTTCTTAGTTAGCAAAATTAGAGTAGCAAAAGAAACATTTCTCAAGGAAGCAGACACCATTACCATAACAACATACAATGTTCTCAAATGCGAAGTGAGAGATTTCCTTTTATCCTTTATAGGATTGTAAACCACACATCTTGCCAATAAGAATACCATTTGTAAAAGGTAGAATCCAAAAAAAGGTAAACGAAACAAAAATTAAAGAACTTTAAAAGTCAAAATCAGCACAAATGAAGTAACAACATAAACACCCTTGTTAAGAAAGGAATCCTTGCAATAACCACCGAAATACAGACTACCAAATGCAATGTATGTCAGGATCGTCAGTCGGGTGAAACCTTAGCAAAGGTTTGACAGGAACACACCGACTCAAATACTCAAAGACCGATTGAATATCCCGGCGGAATCAGAATATCCAGTGATTGAGAATGAAGGCTTGTGGACTATTATTAACCATAAAACAATAAATGATAGTCAACAAAGGCTCTTTCAAAGACAAAGATTCACTATATTTAATGATATGCCAATGATACAGTGAATGGAATGTCTAGGGTTTTGTGTGACGGCGGCGTTAATATTCGTGTACAAAGGTCGTCAAATCCGTGCAAAAACCCGTGCCCTAAAGGTACCCTAGGACGTCTATATATAGACCCTGACATTCCATCTATAGGTCATAGTCATCACATAATGAAAGATAAATCTAATACAAGTGTTACAATCCTCGAGCAAGGTATATACCTTGCTCGAGCAAACTTCCTATACAAGGTGTGCTCGGAGAGTGTCCTCGAGCAGACTTTACTTAGAATATATTCTTTTTCGGAGAATACATATTCCCTTCTAGTAAGCTTCATTCCTCTTGACTTGTTCAAACTTTGCTCGAATAAGTCCATTGAGCAAGCTCATTCTTCTTGATGTCTTCAGCTTTTCTTATTCAGCAATCTTTAGCATGCTCGGATGTAAATCTTGCTCGGTAACTGAACTGTGCTCGAAGTCTTTGCTTTGATTCACGTGACATCCTCTTATTGCATCCATGCTCGTCCCCATGTGCTCGATCATCCTGTGCTTGTAACACTTGGCTAGAACTTGTATGATCAAGCTGTTTGCTCGATTGACAATCCATGCTCGATAGAAGAATAATCTTGCTCGATGAAGTGTAACTTGCTCAAAGCATTCCACACTTAGAAGAATCAACCATTTAAGATTCAGAACCTTGCTCGAAGTAGTAAAAACCATGCTCGATCGTCTGGGCTTGCTCGTATTCCATACTTGGCCGTTTCTGAGGAGGTTGAGAAGATTCCAATCTTCCTTATCAAAAATCCGACCCAACAATCTCCCCTAGATTGGAACAAGCTCAGACGCACCAAAAAAAACCTACATAGAGTTACAAATATATCAGATTTCTAGATAAATCATTTAAGAACATGTCATTTCATTACATAATTTGAATTTTGCCACATGGACATTACATACTAGAAATTTTTACACATCAGACAAAATATAAAGATAAACAAAAATAAATTAATCTTCAATCAGCTCCATTTCTTTATCTTCTTCCTCTGCTTCTGGCATCAGCTCTTTCCTTTAGTTTCTTGACATATGCAGCCCTTTGTTTTAGCATATCAAGTTCTGAGGAGTCAGAGGCATCACTCGGAAATCTTGCATCAATTAAATCTTGTAGGTCTTGAGGATTCATATAATGCAGATCTCCATCCTCCCTCATGACTGCAATAGGTATCCCAGACTCATTTCTCAAAGTGGTCGAATCATCCTGTTGATTATATGTTATGTATGTGATTTTTCCAAATTGTTGTGCTCTTGAGTTGGGTTCCTTCATCACTTCTCTTGTAGCCAAGCACTCTTTTAAGGTCTTCCTTTTCTGGTGAGAGCTGCTTGCTAGAGTTCTTTGTTTCTTTGATTCAAAGAGGGAAAGTTCTGATGTGTGTACTTCATTTATCCTTTTATTTCTCTTTTCCCTCTCTGATTGACTCCTAATCTCTCTCTTCTTCTGCAGTAGAAATGGGAATCCCTTTTCTGCTTGTTCCTTTAAAAACTTTGAGAGATCATTCCTCAGTTGACCAGATGGTTGACTCCTTGCTTGATTGGCATATAAAGTCAGGTCAGCCATCTTGGTCAGTTGTTCTGTTGTAAAATTTCTCAAATCATCTCTGAAGATGATGAGATGTTCTGCTTCATCTTTAGTGACAACCCTTAAGGTCTTCGATCTTCTGTCGAAGTAGAGATGTGTGGGCAAATTCAAATTTCTTGGCTGCACAGGCCTCACACTCTCTGACCTATGGGTTCCACTTGAGCTCCCCATTTCAACTTTCTTAATCTTATCAAGACCCTCTTCAACATACCATCTCTTTATCGTTTCATCTGTTTGTACCAACAACTTTGACATTCTTACTCCCTTTTTGTGGAGAGCACTCATCATTTCAGCACGTACCTCCTCTTCAACTCTCCTCCTTTCCTCCTGTAATTTTCTTTGGGTTTCAAGATACAGTTTCTACTCTCTATTATATATCTCCATTAATTGTTCAAGAGGCATGTTTTGAAACTGTTCTTCTGACACACCCTTTTCCATCACAATTCTTTTTAACAACTCTACCCTCTGAGGGTTCTCAAACCACTTCTTTAATTCTTGATTTTTCCTTTCAGCTTCATCCTTTTCCCTTTGTAACCTCATTTTCAGCTCCTGCTCTCTTTCAAATTTTTCTCGACTTGCTTGATCTTTGTGAGAGTCTTTAATTTGTTGAATTCTTCTTTTCAATTCTCCATGAGAAAGATTTATCAAGAAGTTGTAGCTGTAGCCATACAGCTGAAGGAATTTGATATCCTTGTGTTTGGATTTCAAAGATTTATAATATTCTTCATTTTTCTGTTTCCTTTAAGTCTTCTTCAATTCTTCCTCATCTTCATTTTCCTTTTCGGCTTTCTTCAATTTTTCCTCATTTTCACTTTCACCATCCAATTCAATCACTTCTTCAAGGTCATGAAGAGCCTCAATCATTGGTTCATCAGTTTGTTTGGATTGATCTCTTCTACCTTCTTCAAGTTTGTCTAACCTCAATTTGTACACCATTTTCTTGACAGATATTTGTCTTTTAGATTTTGGTGTCTCAATATCATCAGTGCCTTTTCTTTTTAGAGATGATTTAGATTGAGTAGGAGAACTTGATTGAGTTACTTCACATTCTGGCCCTTCCAGTATGATCTCCTCATCAACTGATTCTGATTCTTCAATAACAGGATTATCTACATGTATCTCTTCAGAATTTTCAGTGACTTCTCGAATAATGGGCTCAATTAGGTCAACTTGCTCTGCATCTCTTAATCCTTCTTCTTTGCTCATATTTATGAAGTCTTGTTGAGCTTTTCTTGCTGCTGTTACAATGTTTGGGTGATGTTTTTCTGGGTTGTTCAGTATGAGTGTTATATCTTTCATTATCACCAGTTTGACCATTGTAAAAGCTGACACCTCAACTGTTTCATCTTCTTCATATGTTACAGGACCTAGTCCCAGTTCATCTTCATTCACTTCAAGCTCTTCAGGCTCAGTGATCAAGGGCTCTGCAGCCTTTTGTTGTTCAGTTTCTTGTTAATCATCATTCAAATTTTCTTTCAAGGCATCAATTGTTGCCTTGATTGCTTCATTAGCTTCTCTTAATCTCCTCATTTCTTCATCTTCCCTCTCTTTCATATCAATTAAAGCTTCTATTACTTCCTGAGGGATTTCCTCCGCTTCTTCCACCATTTGTTCCCTCTCCAGAGCTTCCAGCTCTTCATTCATTAAATTAATTGCAGTCTTTACAGACTCAGCTTCAGCTACATCCGGATCAACAACATTTTCTTTAAACAAGATATCTTCTGATTGGACTGGGTGCTTAGGTAGGGGATGTAGATCATCTTCAGTCATTGCAACCCCTTTGCCGTTTTCTTTTCTTTTTAAACTTTCTTCCTTAGTTTCTTTATCTTCCATATTCTCCCCCTCAACTTCTGACTCATCATCATATAGCTGATTGATCATGTTTAGTGCATCAGATGGTCTAACCTCCTGTTCAACATTAATATTCTCCCCCTGTTTTGGTGCATCTGAGGTCTTCTCAACCTCAGACTGCCCCTCAAGGGTTTGAATTTCAATAACGCCTCCTTCAGTGCAGCTTCCAATGCCGAGTTCTTTGTAGCCAAAATGGCATTTTTCTCTCTTAACATTATGTTCTCAAACTCCGGTTTGGCATTTTCACATACAATATCATAGAGATTTGGAGTTGATGGTGGGGTTTTAGCGGTTGGTTTTGGAGCTGGGTCAGTGGATGGTTCAGATTGAGCGGTAGGGTCATGGAAAGTGGAGTCTTGCATTGGTGAAATAGGAATAGGTTCAACAAGCACATCTTCATCCATAGGCTCAGTTAAGTTTCCCTGTTCATGAATATCATTAGTAACCCCCTCATCTTCAGCTTGTTGAATCAAAGGTCTGTCATCACAACCAATCAACAATTCAGGACCACCATCATCACCATCACCATTATCATCTTCATTATCATCACCATCATCATCTTTCTCATCACTATTACCAGGGGTCCTTGGTACAGCAATCGCACCCAGTGTAGGTACAAGTAACCATGGGAGTACATCCCAGTCATCATTCTCAATGAATTTACTCTGAGCATCCTTCATACGTTTGCATATATTAGAGTCATGCAACTTCAAAATCTGCCCTGTTCTCCGAATGTCAGGTAAGTCTCTGTTTATTATGATCTGTAGAAAACGTGGGTACATTAAGAATCTTTGAGTGAGTGGCCTTTCAGCATTTGAAATCAACCCTTGAAAGATGAGTCTCGAAACATTGAAGGGTTGCTGGTAAAGAATTGCGACTGTGAGTGTCCCAAGCTCTCTGCTCAACAAAGTCCAAGTCCCTCTCCGAGGAGATAAGGACTGGATGACATGATGGATCAAAAACCTGTATATTAAAGGAAAACTTCCTTTTTGAAACTGACCCTCCTTAACTCCTCCCTAATAGCCCATTGTTTCTTGAAATACCCTTAGTAACCTGGGACAGAGTAGGACAGTTGAGCCATAAAATTGTCATCAAGGTTCAGTGCAGCTCTGATTGAGGACTCTGTTATCTCAATGTCATGATTTAGTATTGATGCCTCAATTCTTTCCCCATTGACATCATTTACATATGTTGCAGACCCCTAAAAATCCGTAATATGATTCCTGTATATTGTGGGGTCTGTAGATAAAGCCACCCTTAGATTGGAGTTTCTCAAGAAGTTGATCATTGGCTCCAATTCACAGTTGTCATCATCAATCTCCAATCGAGCACACATATTATGCCGCTTTTCAAATTTGAACGCCATTAGATCTGTTCTGTAGTAATATGCGTACCTGCAAAACAAGTAAACAGTTAGTCAATTTGTTCAAATTGAAACCCTAATTTCAAAATCGGTGCGACGATTATCAAACAACAATGTCTTACCGAAGTCAAAACAGAGCTAATGTCAATTATCGAAGTGAAATTGAGAGTAAAAGATTAGCGAGCAAGAGGACGATAGCATGAGCAAGAGGGTTTTCGTTTAGGGTTAATAAGAGAAAAGTGTGAAAAACTTTCTAAGTCCCCTTTTTATACCTAACGAGTTGGTGGTACAGTACCTTGTTTTGTCGTCTAGCACACGACAGTTGTCATTTTAATTTCAAATTCACATTTACTACCCTTGCTCGAGTATACAACCAAAATAAAGGCTGGGACCCCTTGTACACAATGCTTGCTCGAGTATACTTAGAAATATATCATGTCAATTTCCTATGCTCGATATGCATTCCTGTGTGCTCGAGATACGGTGTGCTCAAACGCCATAAATAAAACTAAATCCTCACTATTCCTGCACTTGAGCACAGAAATCTGGTACCCTAATGTTCTCGAAACTCTAAATCATCCAACTCACGAAAGCACCTAGCACAAAGCTTGCTCGAAACACTTAGATGTTTCCTATCATTCGTTTCTCGTGCTCGTAGACCTGAAATCATACTTATGTAATCATGCTCGAAGATATGTCAGGACCGTCAAATACCACTTGTACACATTATATTTTCGTGCTCGAAAATTAAAGAGAACAAAAACACATCAATAACAAGCTCGAAGTACAGTCTAAATCCTAGAGCATACTCGAAACTACTTAGAACACACAAAGATAACAATTGTGAATTCAATATCAGTTGCCTAAAAGTTAAGACAAAGATCACACTCAAACTTTGCAATAAAGTAGATTACAAGTTAATGAAATCATTCCGTTTGCTCAAGCTTGGGTTTGAGGTAAACAAGAGATCAAAATCCAAACTTAAAAAAATTACGTCAATTCACTAGAAAGATCTCAACATGGGATCAGATTGGCCAATAACTGTTACACCACTTCATTTTCAGCCGTATTATGATTTAAGTCAGGCTGACACTGTGTGTAGATTCTTAGCATGATTCTCATGACCGTTTGTGATATACTTAAGGTTCAATTAGTTGCCATAGTTAGAATGGTCACATTTTAGACCTTAGTTGTTCCTTATCTTTTCTCAAAGCTTATTTAGCTTTCCCCGAATCACCCCGAATTGACTTCAACCCCCTGATGCGTTGGTCAAAAATTTTATTTGGCCGAGCAGTTTATTTATTAATAAGATATATAGATATCAGACCATAAGGTTGAACGTTGGACTTACAAGCCATTCGGACTTACATGCCTTTCATTCAGAGTGTTTAGGACTTATTTGAATGCCTCACTCTTGTAGTTCTTTTAGTGCCCCTTTAGGTCATAATATATTTATTTATCATAAATGATTTTGAAGCATTTTTCATTTTGTTTTTCACTCCTTTTCTTTTTCTTTATTTTCTTTTGATATTTATATATAGATATGTAGTAGCTGCTCAAGATTTGGATAAACTGTTTTTGGTAGACCAAAACATCAACAGGCTCGTGTATGATCGGATAATTGCCTTTCTGCCTATCATTCGGAGAGATGTGCAAGGAAACATACCTTAGTTTTCAAATGAATCACCACATCAAACTTAGCATGATTATAGTATTTGTATCACATAAATCACTGCACTCATGAGAAGAAGTTACACAAATTGTCAGTTTACTGAACAGAACTCTTTTAAGCCTATAATCCATGAGTTAGGAGATTAGACAATATACTATCATTTCCCAATATTAGTTGGATTCAATCTCCAATTCAAAAACAATTTTCACATCTGAATAGGAACTTGGATAATGTTCTCATCTCTCTTGTTTGATCACTAAAACAGTGTTGCTTATCATAAAACATCTTACATTTTCAAAATCATTCATTTTGACAGATCATTAGGTAATCACATTTGACAAGCAGACACACATGATATTTACATACCACATTTTATTCAGCAAAGCACACAATACAGTCGAGCATGCATAGAAATCCATTGAGCATACTCGGAAGTCTATCGAGCAACCTTAAGATGTATCATTACAGAGTGTGTGCTCGACAGAGGTGAACATTGTGCTCGAGCAATAGAGTGGTGCTGGGAATGCTTGGAAAGTTTTCCATAGCACATGTCCATGCTCGAACATGAAAAGCATATCATTTGTGCTCGAAATACTTGAGAATCCTCAAGTCTGGTTTGTTTGTGCTCGAGGAACAGCAAACACACCAAGAAAGTACATAACTATGCTCGGAATACTTAGAAAAGTTTGCCAAAGCAAGTCTATGCTCGAGCAACTGAGCAATGACATCTATGCTCGAATGACTTAGAATAGTCTTTCAAAATCCTATGCTTGTGCTCGAAGAGCAATAAGCACCACATCAAGCACAGATTCATGCTCGAAGTACTTAGAAGCATAAAAATTCATCATGCAAGCACATATCAAAGTACTAACAACTGTAATTATCAGAATTAACAGAAATGTAAGGCCTGAACCCCGGGAACCCCACAGATGGTAATCATTCAAACACTCGTAAAATTTAATAAACTTAAAACCCATATCTTCCATTAAAACAAACGTATCAGAGTATCAATTTTGCGGAAAACATGAAAAATGAAATAAGTTCCCGAAACCCGGGAATTTTGCCCAAAATCCAAAGTAAATATAACTTTTATAAGTTTCCTTGAAATAAAATATTCATAACAATTCTTCCTTCCAGTATGCCCTTCACCATCCAAGTAGCCCCGTGCACGTCCAAGCGATAAGGCATCCTCTTCCAAATCCTGAAACTTACACTAACATGCACACAAAGTCAGCTTGAGCTGAGTGTGTTCAAGTTTTAAGTAAAAGATATCAGTAGTAAAAATCATGATAGTCATACCAAAGGCTTTCTAAAAGTAAAAGGGTACATCCATCTAATCATCATTACCGAACTTAAACATCCTCATACATACATATACAAAATGTATATGTAAACATCCATTCAATAACATCCCTATATACATAACAGTATATATATATAACATCCACGTATAATCGAGCAAACGTACAACCCAAACACGTAACATCAGTGCATGCAAACACAAAGTAGGCATACACAACATCAGTAGTCGAAACGACTACAACATCGCGAAATAGAGGCCAAGAAATAATGTATATACACATATATATATTTAACATCCCAAGGCTTACCATATACTAGCAAGCCTATATAAATCATTTTAAAAACATTTCATCAAGTAAGAAAACATTTAGGTGCGCATGCTAGCCCAAAAGTAAAATGAGTTAAAAAGGGGCAACATGAACTCACATGAGATCAATCGAATACTTGCAACGAGCTAGGAAGTTCCTAAGGGCAAAATCACAAGCAAAGGCCTGTAAATTATACATAACGCGTTACTAAACTAGACTGTAGGAACACTCTAGCCTAATGGGCCGTACAAGCCCAACACTTTGGCCCAAGGCCCAACAACTTGGCCCAAGGCCCAATACTTGGCCCAAGGCCCACCAACTTAGCCCAAGGCCCAACACTTGGCCCAAGGCCCAACACTTGGCCCAAGGCCCAAAGATAGTCAAATCGGGTCGAATGCGTGTGAAATAATCCTTAAAATCATTTGTTAACCGAATCAGCCCCGAATGGACCAAATTCTATCTTAAACCTTTTCATTCATCATAATTATGTCACCCGAGTTGATAGGGTTGACGGTTCCTTTTTACAACACTTACTTTAACATTTAAACGAAAATTCGTGCACCGCCGACTCGATTGACGAAGCACTAACCCCGACAGCTCCGAGCACCAAAAAAATAATTTTTCCACAGCCCTTAAACCCCCCTAGGGCTGCACAAACAGAATCGGTCGGTCACCCGATCAACTAACGCATCAAACTCTACAATTTGCAATTCTACACCCGATAAACACTAGTTTTCGAACTAAAATCGATTGACCGACCTAAACATCTCCAATGACCATGAAATTTTAATATGATGTAAATGCCATACCTGGGGATCTTTCTACACCGGAAACTCTAATTTTTATCCATGGGAAGTGGGTCAATTGCATTCTAGCCGAAATCTGCCCAACGAAAAGTTTTGGCAAAATTGAGCATCAAAATGATTAGGGGTGAGCAAAAAGAGTGTAGGGGATTGTAGTACATACCTTGAACTACCTCTAGGAACTTGGAATCGATCAAAAAGTCGAAGCAAAGAAGGGAGGGGGTGGCTGGAAGTGGCCGATCGGACCTGCTGCATAGGGTTAGGGTTTTATTTTTTTTGTTTAATGTTATAATATAAAACATTTTCATTCTAGCCCCCGGAATTTAATAATAATGCAACTTGGAAGAAAAGCTAAGCGATTAGGCGTACCGGGATGACGTAAAGGCCTCCGATAAACGTCGGATAAATCCCGAGAGTTGTACACACTCAACAATCTTTAATCCTTGAAATCGGAATCAACGGGCGTTACAAGTCCACCCCCCTTACAATGGGATTCGTCCCCGAATCCCGATGCAACAGGAACAACTGCGGATAATGCTTCCTCATCTCGTCTTCGGACTCCCAAGTAGCCTCGGAACCCCTACGGTGTCTCCACTGCATCTTCACCTGCCTAACCACCTTATTCCTCAGTCGTCTCTCCTGACGGTCAAGGATAGAAATCGGTTGCTCGACGTAGTTCAGCTTACCTTCGAGCTCAATATCGTCAAGAGGCACATGGGCCTCCTCATCCGCTAAGCATTTCCTCAGATGAGACACGTGGAAAGTAGGGTGAATCCCCGCGAACTCCTCGGGTAAATCCAGTCTATAAGCTACCTCACCAACTCGGGCCAAAATACGGAACGGGCCTATAAACCTCGGACTGAGCTTCCCCCTCTTACGAAAACGAATAATGCCCTTCCAAGGAGAAACTTTTAACATAACCCGATCCCCAACCTCACACACAATAGGCCTTCGCCGTTTATCTGCATAAGACTTCTAAGGATCCTGCGTGGCTTTCATAAATGCTCTGATCTTGTCGAGTTTCTCTGTCGTAGCCTCGACCACCTCTAAACTACCTAACTGCTTTTGACCAATGGAACCCCAAAAGACAGGAGTTCTACACCTCCTACCATACAACATCTCAAATGGTGGCATCCCAATCGTAGCGTGATAACTGTTATTATACGAAAACTCCACCAACGGTTAGTGAAGGTCCCAACTACCACCAAAGTCGATAACACAAGCCCGCAACATATCCTCGAGAGTCTGAATGGTCCTCTCGGACTGACCATCCGTCTGCGGGTGATAAGCAGTACTAATGAGGAGTTTGGTGCCCATCTCCTCGTGAAACCTTTTCCAAAACCTGGAGGTGAAACGTGTATCCCTATCCGAAACAATAGACACCGGCACCCCGTGCCTAGAGACGATCTCACGAATAAACACATCGGCCAGCTGCTCTGATTTAAAAGTCTCTCGAATCGGCAAGAAATGAGCGCTCTTGGTCAGTCTATCCACAATTACCCAAATGGTGTCATAATTGCCCCTAGGAGTATGAGGCAGTTTAGTCACGAAATCCATGGTAAGATGTTCCCATTTCCACTCAGGTATTTCCAACGGCTGAAGTTTCCCAAATGGCTTCTGATGCTCGGCCTTAACCTGTAGACACGTCAAACACTCACGTACTGGGCCACCTCAAATTTCATTGCAGACCACCAATAATTTTTCTTCAAGTCTTGGTACATCTTGGTCGCGCCCGAGTGAATAGAATAGCGCGACTTGTGTGCCTCATCCAAAATTTTATCTCTGAATCCTCCATACCTCGGTAACCATAAACGACCATCCTTATATTTCACCCAATCACCTATGTCTTCCAACAACTTTTCCTGACCCCAAATACGCTCTGACATAATCCATTCCACCTGCAACGCTTCATTCTGTACGTTGGCTAATTGTTTCAAAATGTGAGGTTTGAGAATAAGCTGGTAGGATTTTACACGAATAGGTTTTGGTCTCTCCTTCCGGCTTAACGCGTCAGCCACCACGTTAGCCTTACCCGGATGGTACATGATCTCCAGGTCGTAGTCCTTAATCAACTCCAACCATCTATGCTGCCGCATATTCAGTTCCTTTTGCTCGAAGAAATACTTTAAGCTCTTATGATCGGTATAAATAACGCATGGAACACCGTACAAATAGTGCCTCCACAACTTAAGCGCAAATACAACCGCTGCCAGTTCTAAATCGTGGGTAGGATAATTCACCTCGTGAGGCTTCAACTGTCGTGAGGCATAAGCGATGACTCGACCTCGCTGCATCAAAACACACCCAAGCCCCTGATAAGAGGCATCAGAATACACCACCAAATCGTCGGTGCCATCAGGGTAAAGCTAAGATCGGGGCATGCGTCAATCTGTTCTTCAAATCGAGAAAAGCTTCCTTCTGTTCCGTACCCCCAATGAACTTAACACTATTCTTAGTTAGCTTGGTTAGCGAAGAGGCAATTTTCGAAAAATCGGGAATAAAGCGGCGGTAATACCCCGCCAAACCCAGAAAACTACGAATTTCGGTTGGAGACTTAGGAGACTCCCATTCATTCATGGCTTCCACCTTTGCGGGGTCAACCAGAATACCACTCGGGTTAATAACATGGGCCAAGAATTGAACCTCACGTAACCAGAAGGAACACTTAGAAAATTTCGCATACAATTTGTTCTTTCGCAGAGCTTCCAACACTTCCCTGAGATGACCGGCGTGATCGGATTCACTCTTAAAGTACACAAGAATGTCATCAATGACCACAATAACCGAGCGATCGAGCATCGGTCTACACACCCGGTTCATAAGATCCATGAACGCAGCCGGTGCGTTGGTTAAACCGAAAGACATCACGAGAAATTCGTAATATCCATAACGAGTGCGGAAGGCAGTCTTAGGAATATCTTCCTCCCGAATCTTCAGCTGATGATACCCAGACCTAAGGTCGATCTTCGAAAACCAACTAGCTCCTTGGAGCTGATCAAATAAATCGTCGATCCTTGGGAGAGGGTACCGATTTTTAACGGTGAGCTTATTCAACTCACGGTAGTTAATGCACATTCGCATGCTACCGTCCTTCTTCTTAACGAACAAGACCGGGGCACCCCAAGGTGAGATGCTCAGTCGAATGAAGCCCTTGTCGAGAAAGTCTTTCAACTGGGCCCTAAGTTCTTTCATCTCATTTGGCGCTGGGCGGTAGGGAGTTCGGGCAACGGGTTTGGCGCCCGGTACATGGTCTATTTGGAACTCGACCTCGCGATCCGGTGGCACATCTGACAAATCATCTGGAAATACATCCGGGAAATCCCGAACAATAGGAACATCACCGACGGTAGCCACCTCGGTATTCACATTCATAGCATATGCCAGATACGCCCCGCACCCCCGCTGCATCAACTTCCCCGCCTTAAGTATGGATATAATATGTGGCGTCGCAACCTTCCGATCACCGAAGACCGTAATTCAAGTCCCATCCGGGGCCCTTAGATGAACGAGTTTCTGACCACAAATGATCTGAGCATCAACATTCGCGAGCCAATCCATCCCGAGCACCACATCGAAACAACCAAGCGGCGTCAAGTACAGTCGCACCGGAAACCTATAACCAGACAACTCAATGGAACAACCCTGAATAGCCCTAGACACGGACACGGATTTTCCTACAGCAACCTCAACCTCAAACCCATCGACTACGCGCTTGGGTGATTTATTCAATAAGGAACAGAAAGTGGTAGCCACGAAACTCCTACTGGCGCCCGAATCAAATAAAACTGACGCCTGTAATTCATCAAGTAGAAAGGTACCTAGGATAATATTATACTACTGCTTAGCCACACAGTCGACACATACGAATTCAAAGGAATAAGAAATTATAACGGTGGAATGAAAGCTAAATAAGGAAAAAGTACCTGAAACGACATCCGCATCCTCTTTTGCTTCCTTCTTGGAGATGTTGAAGGCCCTCGCTCTGGCCTTCGGCTTCTCATCAATTTCCCCCCTCGAGGAAGTCCCCTGCCTGGACCCCCCCCCCCCCCGCCTAATGGAAGGACAGTTTGATGCCAAGTGACCCGAACCCTTACAGCGGAAACAGGTCAATGCCGGGCACTCGAAATGGGGGTGTCCCACCTTATCACAACGAAAACAAGTGCCAGACCCCATCCTACACCCCCCCTTATGCGGCTTCCCGCACTTCTTGCAATTACCAGACGCTGCATCCCTTCTAAACTCAGAAGTCTCAGTCTTCACCCTTTTCCCGGACGAGTTAAAATTGTTCCCCCCTGGCCGCTTACCGTACGAGTTTAAGTTCCATGCCCTCCTATTCTCAGTAGGCGGTAATTTCTCCCTCTGATCATAAAGCGTACCTGTTAGAGTGACCACCAAGTGAAAAGATTTCATGTCGGTAGTCAACACACCCCTACGAATATCCACCGGAAGTCCCTTCACGTATTTCTTAATCCTCTTGGCTTCGGGAGTAACCAAGTCAGTACATAAGCGAGCCATCTTGTTAAACTTGGTGGTATACTCCCGATGCGACAAAGAACTAGCCTCCAAGGTCAAGAATTCCTGTTCTATTTTATCTAATTCATGCGGAGGAAAAAACTGATCAAGAACCGATTTCTTCAACTCATCCCACGTCATCCTCCTAACCGCACGATCCCCCATGGCTTGCGCCAAGTTATCCCACCAACATAGTGCCTCGAAACGGAACGAGGCAGTAGCATAAGTCACCATGTCATCCCCCTTGCACTTACTGACCCTCAGAATAGACTCCATCTCCCTCACCCACTGATGTGCTGCCAATGCATCTTTAGTACCATCGAAAGAAGGGGGGTCACACTTCTTAAAGTCACCATAGGAGCAACCCCGGGTCGATACACTAACGGTCTGCACCTCATCATCATCCCCACTCGGTACATACACTTCCTCTTCCTCTTCGACCTGTACCTCCTTACTCTTCCTTCCCCTATCCGAACCCTTACCAGTCAGTGATTCTTCCATAACCCTGACGGTCTCAGCAACGATCTCTGGAATGGCGCTATGGAGCACCTGGTAAACCTCATCCGCGATAGCCGCACGTAAAGCAGGATCTATGTCGGGGTTACCCCCTCCTCATGAATCGGAGTTTCCTGCTGGGGAGTAGGAATCTCATTCTCAGCTTCGGCACATGGCCTACGACCACGACCACGACCACGACCGCTAGAACCACCTCTCCTGGTTGTTCGAGTATTAACCATGACTTATCCCTACAAAGACAGAGTTTTAATATGATTAAGTACTAGTGGCATTTAGAACATGTAAGGTAAGGGTAAACTGCTAATGACGTTGATCAAGTGTGATTAGTCGTTTACTTTACCCGCCCGTCCTAATCACCCCCGGCCCCTAACCATATTAGCACTCTATCTAACACTTAACAGTTAATCACATAAGGGAAATCTTAAATGTAAAGGAATGACTAAGTAATTTAAAGTTACCTCTTAGCGTGTAGCTACTCGTGGCGGGCATACTGGTCTCTTTTCTTACAGTTCGAGTCCAAGCATTCGGGGATGCTCGGATCCCTCGAACCTGGGCTCTGATTCAACTTGTAAGGCCCCGAACCTCGGGAACCCCACAGATGGTAATCATTCAAACACTCGTAAAATTTAATAAACTTAAAACCCATTTGCTTCCATTAAAACAAATGTATCAGAGTATCAATTTTGCGGAAAACATGAAAAATGAAATAAGTTCCCGAAACCCGGGAATTTTGCCCAAAATCCAAAGGAAATATAACTTTTATAAGTTTCCTTGAAATAAAATATTCATAACAATTCTTCCTTCCAGTATCCCTTCACCATCCAAGTAGCCCCGTGCACGTCCAAGCGATAAGGCATCATCTTCCGAATCCTGAAACTTACACTAACATGCACACAAAGTCAGCTTGAGCTGAGTGAGTTCAAGTTTTAAGTAAAAGATATCAGTAGTAAAAATCATGATAGTCATACCAAAGGCTTTCTAAAAGTAAAAGGGTACATCCATCTAATCATCATTACCGAACTTAAACATCCTCATACATACATATACAAAATGTATATGTAAACATCCATTCAATAACATCCCTATATACATAACAGTATATATATATAACATCCACGTATAATCGAGCAAACGTACAACCCAAACACGTAACATCAGTGCATGCAAACACAAAGTAGGCATACACAACATCAGTAGTCGAAACGACTACAACATCGCCAAATAGAGGCCAAGAAATAATGTATATACACATATATATATTTAACATCCCAAGGCTTACCATATACTAGCAAGCCTATATAAATCATTTTAAAAACATTTCATCAAGTAAGAAAACATTTAGGTGCGCATGCTAGCCCAAAAGTAAAATGAGTTAAAAGGGGCAACATGAACTCACATGAGATCGATCGAATACTTGCAACGAGCTAGGAAGTTCCTAAGGGCAAAATCACAAGCAAAGGCCTGTAAATTATACATAACGCGTTACTAAACTAGACTGTAGGAACACTCTAGCCTAATGGGCCGTACAAGCCCAACACTTTGGCCCAAGGCACAACTTGGCCCAAGGCCCAAAGATAGTCAAATCGGGTCGAATGCGCGTGAAATAATCCTTAAAACCATATGTTAACCGAATCAGCCCCGAATGGACCAAATTCCATCTTAAACCTTTTCATTCATCATAATTATATCACCCGAGTTGATAGGGTTGACGGTTCCTTTTTACAACACTTACTTTAACATTTAAACGAAAATTCGTTCACCGCCGACTCGATTGACGAAGCACTAACCCCGACAGCCCCGAGCACCAAAACAATAATTTTTCCACAACCCTTAAACCCCCCTAGGGCTGCACGAACAGAATCGGTCGGTCACCCAATCAACTAACGCATCAAACTCTACAATTTGCAATTCTACACCCGATAAACCCTAGTTTTCGAACTAAAATCGATTGACCGACCTAAACATCTCCAATGACCACGAAATTTTAATATGATGTAAATGCCATACCTGGGGATCTTTCTACACCGGAAACTCTAATTTTTATCCACGGGAAGTGGGTCAATTGCACTCTAGCTGAAATTTGCCCAACGAAAAGTTTTGGCAAAATTGAGTATAAAAACGATTAGGGGTGAGCAAAAAGAGTGTAAGGGATTGTAGTACATACCTTGAACTACCTCTAGGAACTTGGAATCGATCAAAAAGTCGAAGCAAAGAAGGGAGGGGGTGGCTGGAAGTGGCCGATCGGACCTGCTGCATAGGGTTAGGGTTTTATTTTTTTTGTTTAATGTTATAATATAAAACATTTTCATTCTAGCCCCCGGAATTTAATAATAATGCAACTTGGAAGAAAATTTAAGCGATTAGGCATACCGGGATGACGTAAAGGCCTCCGAGAAACGTCGGATAGATCCCGAGAGTTGTACACACTCAACAATCTTTAATCCTTGAAATCGGAATCAACGGGCGTTACAATAAATTCCACACACAAGCAGTCACAAACATGATTATGTCACAGTAGAACAAGCACCAGAGTAACAGTCACACACATGATGAAGCCAAACATAATAGTCAGATTAGCACTGCAATCAATCTTGCAAACATTTACAGTGAGAAACATGGATCATCAGTAAGCACCTCACTTAAGCACACATCCCAAATCAGCATTAATCATTCCTAGGCATTTTAACAGAAAGTGAAACCTTGTATTATCTAAAGGTTTGGTTAACAAATCAGCCAAATTGTCATATGTGTCTACCCTTTTCATTTCTATCAGCCCTTTTTCCTGACAATCCCTAATGAAATGATGTCTAATTTCAATGTGCTTAGTTTTAGAATGTTGAACTGGATTCTTAACAATGAACATAGCAGCAGTGTTATCAATTAAAATAGGTGTGAGTAAGAAATTCAGGTCATAATCCAGCAGTTGGTTTTGAATCCACAGAACCTGTGCACAGCAGGCAGATGCTGCAATGTACTTCGCTTCAGCAGTAGAGATTGACACTGTGGTTTGTTTCTTGCATTGCCATGACACCAGTCTGTTTCCAAGAAACTGACATCCTCCTGAAGTTGATTTTCGACTCATGTTGCAACCATCATAGTCACTGTCAGTGTAAGCCATCAAATCAAAGGAAGAGTTCTTTGGATACCAATTCCCAAGTCTGGTTTTCCTTTCAAGTATCTGAATATTCTTTTCACTGCTAGCATGTGTGACACCTTGGGATTAGCTTGAAATCTTGCACAAACACACACAACAAACATAATATCTGGCCTAGGTGCAGTGAGATACATCAATGATCCTATCTTGGCCCTATATTCATGCTGATCAACTGGCTCCCCCTTTTCATCAGGTACCATTTTCTCATGTGTATCCATTGGTGTTGACACTGTCTTGAAGTCTTGGCATTTGAACTTGGTGAGAATCTCTTGAACATATTTTGATTGATTTATGAAAATTCCATCTGGCTTCTGTTGCACTTGCAGTCCAAGGAAGAAATTCATTTCTCCCATTGAGCTCATTTGGTATTTGGACTTCATCACTTGCTCAAATTCTTTGCACATTTGTTCATTTGTTGACCCAAAAATGATATCATCCACATACACTTGCAGCAGCAACAAATATTTTCCTCTCCTTTTGTAAAACAAAGTCTTGTCAATGGCCCCTCTACAGAAACCATGTTCTAACAGATGGTTAGATAGCTCATCATACCAGGCTCTTGGTGCCTGATGTAGTCCATACAGTGCCTTGCTAAGCTTGTAGACTTTGTTTGGATGAATTGGATCTTTAAATCCAGGAGGTTGAGTGACATAAACTTCTTCATCTATCTTTCCATTCAGAAATGCAGATTTTACATCAAGTTGATACACTTTAATGTTCATTGATGCTGCATATGCCAGAAAATTCCTGATAGCTTCTAGTCTTGCAACAGGAGCAAATACCTCTTCAAAGTCTACTCCTTCTTCTTGTAGACACCCTAGAGCTACCAATCTAGCTTTGTTCTTGATCACTATCCCCCTTTCATCCTTTTTGTTTCTAAACACCCATTTTGTACCAATTGCGTACCTGCCTCTGGGCTTATCCACTAAGTCCCACACATGTAAGTCTCTGAACTGAGCTAATTCCTCCTGCATAGCTTCCACCCAGCTATTGTCCTTTAAAGCTTGATTGATATCATTGGTTCAACTTGGGCCAGGAAACAGGCATACAGGCAGATATTTGCTTTTTCAGATGCACCTCTGGTAACTCTCTCATGTAGATCTCTAATGATGTTCTCTGCAGGGTGATGTCTTTCAACAGAGGTACTTTGAACAACTGGTGGTACACACACTTCTGCTTCTAGATTTGTCATATTTAACTCAGCAGATTCATCTTCAGATCTGACTTGATTCTCAGTAGAGGTTTGAACATGATTGAGTCCTGTGGTAGATGCATCATTTCCTCCTAGCTGCAATGAGTCAAATAGGGTCTGCAGTTGATACATTTCTTCAGTCTGAGAAGGTTGTTGACTTTGGATGGGCTCACTTTCAATAACACTTGGACCTTCATTTGAGATTTCAACTGCAGCCTCTTGTTCAACTCTCTCTACTTCATCTTCTTCATGGATGTTTCTACCAAAGTCAAATCCATTTGCTTCAGGAGCAACTAAGGTCCATAGTTTGTCCATATCAACTTGTTTTGCTTTTCCTTTTTCTTCAAAGCTGGTTCTGTACATACTTTCATCCAAGTCTTCACTATAGATTTTAAATGATTTGATCATTTTCTCAAGATCAAATAATCATTTTGGACCATCAGTATTGTTGAACTGGTTTTCAGTGAAGATGATGTCAGACGATTCAATCACCACCATGTGCTCTTTCACATAGACTCTATAAGCTTTTGAATGAGATGAATAGCCCACAAAGAAACATTCCAGAGATTTGGACTGGAATTTGTTCAAGTAATCCTTTGTGTTCAAGAGTGAGCATTTGCATCCAAAAGGCTTCAAGAACTTCACATAAGGCTTTCTCATGTAGAGAATTTCATATGGTGTCTTGTTTTGAGCCTTGTTAAGTAGAACCCTGTTCTGCACATAACATGCAGTTTTTATTGCTTCTGCCCAGAAGGTAACCGGAAGGTTGGCATCAGCAATCATGGTCCTTGCAGCTTCAATTAAAGTTCTATTTCTCCTTTCTGCAACACCATTTTGTTCAGGGGTTCTAGGAGCACTATACTGCTGAAAAATACCCTTAGAAGTGCAGAATTCACTCATAGTTTCATTCTTGAATTCTGACCCATTGTCACTTCTAATTACCTTCACTTTCCTACCAAGTTGATTTTCCATCTTGAGTACACAGGATTTGATCAAATTTGGGGTTTCATCCTTGGTGCCCATGAAATATACCCAAGTGAATCTTGAAAAATCATCAGTTATCACTAAGCAGTATCTCTTCTTTCCAACACTTGGAACACTCACTGGACCAAACAAGTCCATGTGAAGTAATTCCAAAACCTCATCTATTATATTCAGCAGTTTGGTCTTGTGTGAGGATTTGTGTTGTTTTCCTTTTAGGCAAGATGTGCATTTGTCTTCCAGCTTGAACTCTCTTGTGGGAAGACCAACAACATGTTCATCTTTCACTAGCTTGTTCATGTTCTTAAAATTTACATGACACATCTTCCTATGCTATAGCACAGTTTCATTCTCAGGTGCCTTTGATACAAAGCATGAACCACCTCTTGAAGTTGCAGTATTCATTCTCAGTTCATAGAGGTTGCCATTTTTTGGAGCCATCATCATAATCATTTCAGTTGGTATCACAAACTCTGGCTTCAAAATCAAGCAATGTTCATCATTAAAGACAACCTTATATCCCTTGTCACAAACTTGAGAGATGCTCAGCAGATTGTACTGTAGTCCTTCAACATGTAGAACATTTTCAAATGATACTTTGCCATTTGTGAGTGTTCCCTTTCCTACAATTTTACCTCCATTTTCATCACTCCCGAAAGCAACTGGTCCCTCATACTTTTTCACATAATTGATCAATGCAGACTTGTCACATGTCATGTGCGTTGAACATCCACTGTCCATATACCATAAATCATTGCTGCTCATGGACTGTTCCTGCACACACACAAAAGGCAACAGTTTGATTTTGAATTACAAACTCCATCAGTTTGTAATGCAGAGATAGTGGAGTATGCATCAGAAGTTGGAATTGGAACTGGTGGTGGATCTTCATACACAACTTCACACTCCTCATCAGTGTCTAAATCTGATCCAAAGTGCACTGCAGACACTTTAATGCTTCTATCAACTTCCTCAATCACCTTATCCTTCCCACCTTCTACTTCCTTCTTTACCTTCCACTGAAATCCTCTTGGTTCAAATTCTTGTTTTAATAGAAACTTCTCATCACCATTAAGAACACCTGATCTCTTCTTAGCCTTTTCTTCATTTGGAGACCTTCTGTTCTTATCTGTTGTTTTCAGGATTCTATCATCTTCTTTGAGCTTCAAATTTGCTTTGAGTCTTTGTTCCAACACAGACCGATAGTTCTTATCTTCAGATGGATTTTTATTTCCCTTCAAGTATCTCTCATACATTTCTTTGTAGCTTTTCATGTCATAGCCACTAACCACATCTGGAATTTCAAAACTATCCTCAAGAATCCAGCAAGAGTCAGTTTGATGCCCATATGCATCACATTTTTTGCAGAACACTTTAGCAAAGCTTCCCAAATCTTCAAGAAGTTTCTTGTCCTTTATTTTGTCACTTGGTTTAGGGAAGTCAAATCCTAAAGATGTCTTTGGATTTAAAGTGTTGGAGAAGTCCATCTTGATTGGCTTGCTGAGATCAATTGTTTGTGGACATTTTTCTTTGACAAAAACAATTTTCTTCAGCTTGGATGGCATTTTTGAAGAACTTCCCTCTTGTTCTTTTGAATATCTTCTTCTTGGAGCATAAACCACATCACCAACATCAAATAATTCATGATTGGAAAAGACTGGGTAGATTGGTGGATGACTCTGATCATAAGAAGATTTGATTGGTTGTTCTGTTCTCTTCTTGATGACTGGCTATGGTCTAGCACATATATCAAATGGAACATGCTCTCTTCTCATTCTCTCATGGTGCTTTCTCACCTTTGATGTCATAGGTGGCAGAAGAGGAATTTTGTCACTTTTCTTCTTACTTGCTCCTTTTTTCTTTTTCCCCTTTGATGACTGAGAACTTCCACAGCTACAATTGCTTTCTTCACTAGAATATTCACTCCACTTCTTTTTCTCTCCTTGAAGCTGTTCATCCACCACAGTTTCTTGCTTGTCAGTCTGTTTCATCACAAATTCCCCATCCTGATCTACAATCACATCATCATACTGCTTGATAAACTCAGGCTTATCATCAAACACATTTTTGAACTGTTTGAGATATTCATTTCTGCTCTCTTTATCAACTTTCAATGGGTAACTGTCACAGAAAGGTGGTGGTACCTTCTTGTACTTCTCTTCCTCTGTCATTTTGTCAACATGACCAATAATATTTCCTGTAGAGACCAGGTTTTTCAGAAACTCAATTTCAATCAACAATCCAGCATTCTTGAGTTTTTCTTCAGCAAACATCTTCTTTAATCCCTCTATCTCAATTCTGATTCTGGATTGAGCTTGATATGATACCATACAATCATCCTCCAATCCCTTGATTTGACTTTCATATGTAGCCTCACTATCCGTGTACACATTTAGAAAGACATCTTTCCTACCACATTCAGTTTTCCATTTTCCAACCTCCTGATTTAATTCTTCAATTTTAGCAAGAAGATCAGAAATAGAAGTATCAGAATGTACCTGAGTGTTGGAAGATTCAGCCTTCTCATTAATTTTGGCCATGAATGCAACATTTGCTCTTTCCATCTCAGCAGCATGATTACTCCAGTCAAACTCTCCATCCTGAGCCACCCTTGCAACAGCTACATTCCCTAGATCCCTTTGCTGGTTCACACCATTTTGAGATGGTCTGTTTTGATTTGTGTGAACCTGCAACTGATTTGTTCTCTGAGATTGAAATGTTTGTTGTTGGGTTCTATTTTGATTTTGATAGGGATTTTGATTGGACATTTGATTTCTTTACTGCTGAAAGTTTTGGTTCTGATTCTGATAGAACTGACTTTGGTTAACTTGATTGCCAGACTGCCTTGGCATGTTGCATTCCCTTGAAAAGTGTCCCGGTTGTTGACAGTTATAGCAGATGGCTTTGGATTTGTCAAATCCAATTCTTTCATTTGGTCCATTGAAACTGCTTCTCCCAGTTCTGTTATACAACCTTTTGCTTCTTACTGCCAACATAGCTGGTTGCCATTTGATGTCCATATCTTCTAAATCATTAGCTTCTATCTGTTCTAAGTTTTCTTGCACGATGCTTGTGTTTATCAGATTCTTGGCCACAAAGGCATGGTAAGACTCAGTGAACATTGAGAACAAAGCTTGGTAGTTTGTTCCATGAGTCTAGTTGTGATGTGCGAATGTAGACTGCCCATTTCCAGTAGATGGATTGTCATCTTCAATCAGTTGCACATTGAATCTTGATTGACTGTTACAAGATGAGTTTGCTTCTGATGGTTCCTCAACAATAGGCTGTTGATTCTTGATTGAGAGGTTGCTCATGGGTGCCACAAGAGCATTGTTCATTTGAAAGCTTGGCTTGTCCTCTCAAATCATATAATTCTCAATCATTTCATGCTCAGCAGCCTTAAGAAAGACAATCACATCATCCAGCTTGAAGGTAGGAAAACTTGCCTTTTCCTTTATGAACTTGCTTGCAGTATACCATTTGCCAGATAGAGATGAAAAAAGCTTTTTGTTAAGCTCAAAGTCAGAAATCTGCAGATCAGTGGTCCTTATTTCATTTACAATGGTCATGAACCTTTGTAGCACTGACTTCAATCTTTCTCCTTCTTTAAACTTAAACCTGTCCAACTGCTGCTTCAGTCGGTCTTTCTTAACATCCCTCAATTCAGTATTTCCTTCAAACATTTCAATCACTACATCATACATATCTTTTGCATTTTTATGATGATTTATAGTGGTTAAAGTCTCCCACGAAAGTCCCAACTTTAGCATAGACAATGCTTTGTCATCCCTTTTTTTTATTCTAAGATCAACCGCAGCATTGTTATTTGGAGCTGTTGAAGGAGCATAATTCCCTTCAGTAATAGCCATCCAAAGTTCTGGATCGTTATAGTTCACTGCAGCTTCAAATAGCACCTTCCATTTTATGAAGTTTTCTTGTCCAAGCAACCCTGGAATCTTGTTGGTTGAGACTTCCTGGTCTTCCATTTCACCAGATCTGAGTTTTCAACAGCAATGTACAGTGAATCTTCAAGTTTCTTCATAAACCCTCAGTCCCGTGGTCTTCAGTGAGCTTACACAAGCTTTGATACCACTTGTCAGGACCGTCAGTCGGGTGAAACCTTAGCAAAGGTTTGACAGGAACACACCAACTCAAATACTCAAAGACCGATTGAATATCCCGGCGGAATCAGAATATCCAGTGATTGAGAATGAAGGCTTGTGGACAATTATTAACCACAAAACAATAAATGATAGTCAACAAAGGCTCTTTCAAAGACAAAGATTCACTATATTTAATGATATGTTAATGATACAGTGAATGGAATGTCTAGGGTTTTGTGTGACGGCGGCGTTGATATTCGTGTACAAAGGTCGTCAAATCCGTGCAAAAACCAGTGCCCTAATGGTAACGTAGGACGTCTATATATAGACCCTGACATTCCATCTATTAATCCTAGTCATCACATAATGAAAGATAAATCTAATACAAGTGTTACAATCCTCGAGCAAACTTCCTATACAAGGTGTGCTCGGAGAGTGTCCTCGAGCAGACTTTACTTAGAATATATTCTCTTTCGGAGAATACATATTCCCTTCAAGTAAGCTTCATTCCTCTTGACTTGTTCAAACTTTGCTCGAATAAGTCCATAGAGCAAGCTCATTCTTCTTGATGTCTTCAGATTTTCTTATTCAGCAGTCTTTAGCATGCTCGGATGTAAATCTTGCTCGGTAACTGAACTGTGCTCGAAGTCTTTGCTTTGATTCACGTGACATCCTCTTATTGCATCCATGCTCGTCCCCATGTGCTCGATCATCCTGTGCTCGTAACACTTGGCTAGAACTTGTATGATCAAGCTGTTTGCTCGATTGGCAATCCATGCTCGATAGAAGAATACTCTTGCTCGATGAACTGTAGCTTGCTCGAAGCCTTCAACACTTAGAAGAATCAACCATTTAAGATTCAGAACCTTGCTCGAAGTAGTAAAAACCATGCTCGATTGTCTGGGCTTGCTCGTATTCCATACTTGGCCGTTTCCGAGGAGGTTGAGAAGATTCCAATCTTCCTTATCAAAAATCCGACCCAACAATGTACAAGCCTCAAAGTACAATATCCTTTAAAATGGGTGTTTAGGTGTTCTAGTTATAGGATTCCCAATAATAGTAAGACAAAACAGGTGAAATAAATGGATCAAAAGTTGCAAAATCAAATAACTTTTGAAAGTGAAAATGAAAACCAATGGAAAACATTTATAACATATGCAACACATTAGCCTAAAAAACCAAAATCAGATAAAGTATGTTAGCAGCAAAAAAGCCTGATAAATTATCTGCAGAAAAACCGCATCACAAACAAAAAAAAAAAGAAAGTTAACATAACAAAAAGAACAAGGTTCAAAAGTAATCTTCAGGATTAGAAAGTAAAATAAAATAAAATGTCAAACAACAAAAAAAACAAAAGTTTAGGATAATGGATCAAAAGTTTAAGAGTCAAAAAATCTTCATGATTAGAAAGTAAGATAAAATAAAATGTCAAACAATTTGGAAGTGACAGTACATAGCCAAATACATAAAAAGCCAAAATAAAAAATCATAAAATATTTACACAAATTAAAAAACTAATTTAAATGGAGTAGCAACATAAATAAGGCCTTTATCAAGAAAGTAATCTCCAAAAGAAACCTATTTACACCTTATCAACCGAAAAGTACAAGTCTCAAAGTACAAGACACGTTGAAAGAGGGTTTAGGTGTTCTAGCAGGTGGATTCTCAGTTCTCAAATATAAGGAAGGGGAGTTATTTCCAATAAAATATAGGAAAAAAGATCTTAATACCATGAAAAATAGATAAACTAACATAATAAAATCAATGCAAATGACGTAGAAACTAAAACACCAAGTAATCCCTTAAACAACAAACCTAACAACACCCTATCATGTACAAGCCAGAGAGTACAATACACATTAAAAGGGTGTTTAGGTGTTCTAGTTAACGGATTCTGTGTGAAACTAAGACAAAGGTAAATAGGTCAATAAAAAAAATAAAAGACAACACAAAAATATCAAAATCTATATAAATAGAGTAGCAAAATATAGACCTATATCAAGAAAGTAATCCCCATCTATTTTAAACCTTATCAACCAAAAGGTACAACCCTCAAAGCACAAGACAGTTTGAATGAGGGTTTAGATGTTTTGATGAGTGGATTTGTATTTCTCGAATATAATTCAAGTCATTTTGAATAAATTATATGAAAAATAGAAAATTTAATAAAAAAAAATCAAATCAAACCAAGTAGTAATAGAAACGCCCTTATCAAGAAAGAAATCCCTAGAAGAACAACTTAAATACGCCTATCAAACGCTATGTACAAGCCTCAAAGTACAATACACTTTTCATATGGGTGTTTAGGTGTTCTAGTTGGAGGATTCCTTATAAGAGTAAGACTCTAAATAGGCCAAACTAAAAAATTAGAATATAAAATCCCATTAACAAAAAAACTAACAAAATCAAGAAAGTAATCCCCACCACAACAACCTATTTAAACCTGATCAACCGAAATATACAAGCCTCAAAGTACAAGCCATGTCGAAATTAGATTTTAGGTGTTTAGAAAGTGGATTCTCATTTCTCAAATATATGGTAATTCATCTCCAATGAGTAATAGAAAAAAATCATGATAAAAAAAGATAGATTAACAAAACAAAAATCAATTCAAAACAAAAAAGCAAAAGAAACATCATTAACAGGAAAGTAATCACTCGAATACCCTAAACACACACAGACATCAAGGGTAATGTACAAGCCTCAAAGTACAATACCTTTGAAATGGGTGTTTCTGTGTTCTAGTTATAAGATTCCTAATAATGTTAAGACTAAATAGGGCAAATAACAAGAAAAATGGATCATAGGTTACAAAATCAAATAAGTTTGATAATGAAAAATGAAAACCAATGGAAAATATTTAAAACATATTTGAACCACATTAATAAAAAGCCAAATGAAGTATGGAGTGGCTGTCAACGGCAGGAAACAAAAATTGGTAAAATATAACTAGAAAAATCTCATCAAAAAGAAAAAAGTAAGTTAATGTAACAAAAAGAACAAGGTCCAACTCAACACAAAGGAAAGAGGTTCATTCAAACAATCAAAATAAAATATCACAAAAAGAGGTCAAAATCAACATAAATGGAGTAGCAACAGAAATAAGTCATTTTATCAAGAAAGTAATCCCCACAACAACAACAACCTATTTAAACCTTATCAACCGAAAAGTACCAGCCTAATGAAGCAGGAAAGTGTGTTTCAGCCACCCAAAAATTGGGCTAAAAGGATATAAGAAGAGTGGTGGATTCTTGAGAAAGACTTGCCAGGTATGTCTCACCAAAACGGCAACAAAACAAGAAAATAAAACTCAAAACAAAGTACAAGACAGTTTTGTTTGAATGAGGGTTTAGGTGCTCTAGTACGTGGAATTCGCAGTTCTTGAATATAAGGTAAGTCATTTCCCATAAACTATAGGAAAAAAAAACAAGAAGAAGAAGATAAATTAACAAAATAATAATCAATTCAAATTGAGTAGTAACACAAACACTCTTACCAAGAAAGCAATCCCTAAAAGAACCTAAACATTCCATTAAGCAAATGTACAAGCCTTAAAGTACAATACACTTTCAAAATGGGTGTTTAGGTGTTCTAGTTATAGGATTCCTTGAAAAATCAAAATAAAAAATCTTATTAACAATTAACAAAAAAGTCAAAATCAGCAAAAAAAGGAGTTGCAAAATAAATACCTTTATCAAGAAAGCAATCCCCACCATAACAACCTATTTGCACCTCATCAACCCGAAATGTGCAAGCCTCGAAGTACAAGCTAGCTGGATGAGGGTTTAGGTGTTCTAGTAAGTGGATTCTCAGTCCTCGAATACAAGGCAAGCCATTGCCAATAAACTATAGGAAAAAAGATCTCAGTATCATGTGAAAAGATAAATCAACTATATAAAAATCAATTCAAAATAAAATAGCAACAGAAACACCATTACAAGGAAAGTAATCCCTGGAACAACCTAAATACACACATTAAGCACAATGTACAAGCCTCAAAGTACAATACCCTTTGAAATTGATGTTTAGGTGCCCCAGTAATAGGGTTCCCGATAAAAGTAAGAAAAAAGTAGACATGTCAAACAATAACAACATAGATCAAAAGTTACAAAATCAAATACGTCTGAAAGTCTAAACGAAAAACATTGGAAAAAACATTTATAGGAAAAAAGATCTCGATATCATGTGAAAATATAAATCAGCAATATAAAAATCAATGCAAAATAATATAGCAACAGAAACACCATTACCAAGAAAGTAAGCCCGGGGACAACCTAACCACACACATTAAGCGCAATGTACAAGCCTAAAAGTACAATACCCTTTGAAATGGACGTTTAGGTGCCCCAGTTATAGGGTTACCGATAAAAGTAAGAAAAAAGTAGACAGGTCAAACAATAACAACATAGATCAAAAGTAACAAAATCAAATACGTCTGAAAGTCTAAACGAAAACCATTAGAAAAAACATTTATATGAAAAAAGATCTCAATATCATGTGAAAAGATAAATCAGCAATATAAAAATCAACGCAAAATAAAATAGCAACATAAACACCATTACCAGGAAAGTAATCCCTGGAACAACCTAAACACACACATTAAGAGAAAACCCTTTGAAATGGATGTTTAGGTGCCCCGGTTATAGGGTTCCCGATAAAAGTAAGAAAAAAGTAGACAGGTCAAACAATAACATAGATCAAAAGTTACAAAATCAAATACGTCTGAAAGTCTAAACGAAAACCATTGGAAATAACATTTATAGGAAAAAAGACCTCAATATCATGTGAAAAGATAAATCAGGAATATAAAAATCAATGCAAAATAAAATAGCAACAGAAACACCATTACCAGGAAAGTAATCCCAGGAACAACCTAAACACACACATTAAGCGAAAACCCTTTGAAATGGATGTTTAGGTGCCCCGGTTATAGGGTTCCCGATAAAAGTAAGAAAAAAGTAGACAGGTCAAACAATAACAACATAGATCAAAAGTTACAAAATCAAATACGTCTGAAAGTCTAAACGAAAACCATTGGAAATAACATTTATAGGAAAAAAGATATCAATATCATGTGAAAAGATAAATCAACAATATAAAAATCAATGCAAAATAAAATAACCACATAAACATCATTACCATGAAAGTAATCCCTGGAACAACCTAAACACACACATTAAGCGCAATGTACAAGCCTCAAAGTACAATACCCTTTGAAATGGATGTTTAGGTACCCCAGTTATAGTGTCCCTATAAAGTAAGAAAAAAGTAGACAAGTAAAACAATAACAACATAGATCAAAAGTTACAAAATCAAATACGTCTGAAAGTCTAAACGAAAACCATTGGAAATAACATTTATAACACATGCAATAAATTAACTTAAAAGACAAAATAAGATAAAGTAGGGAATGTACAGAGCAAAAAAAAACCTTGCTAAATTGTAACCAGGAAAACCTCATCACAAAAAATAAAAAACCATTCTACAACAGCATCAACCTCGGTGTTCTAGTGATGGTAAAACGATAATACGGGTTAAATCTTCATGATTAGAAAGCAAAAAAATAGCACAATAACTTGAAAAAAAAACAACTCACCACCATAAAGTTAGTGAAACAAATAAGTTTGGAAGTGAAACTAAAAGAAAATAAGGATAAAAACTTGGTTATACCTATTTCAGATGTTAAATTATAAATGCAGTCACATAATAAGATGCAAACAACAGGCAACACACAAAATAAGTTTTCAACTACTAAAGTCAAATTCAGATCTGTTAACCAGCAACATTAAGTTTAACCTAATTCTATCAAATCCCTAAGAAATAACTCTTATTATTATTATTATTATTATTATTATTATTATTATTATTATTATTATTATTATTATTACATTGATACATACTGGTGACTGAAAACCATAAGCCCTAGTAACGATAAATTAATGTGGGAAAACAACTAGAATCAGACGGATGAAGAAATCAAATCGATATGTATAATTGAAAGAAACAGAGAAACTTGTTTGCGTACCTTGATTGATGATTCGATCAACTAGGGTTTCTAGATTTTGAATGTCAAGCTTATTACTACGAAGAAGAAGCGGTTGATTAATATGTGTTTGAAGGAGGCGGTGTATTGTAAGAGACTGTTGGCATAATTATGGGGGTGTTTGGGATTTGCTTACTTTCACCTAACTATATTAACTTTTTGAAAAAAAATAATATATAATAATAAGAAATTCTAAACAGCCCCTGGCTAAATCTTTAATTATCATTATCAAAATTATATAATTAGTTTAACTTTCACATAATGTGGCTATGATTTTAACATATGGGTTTTCATTTCACTTGAACAATAGGCAGATAAAAATTGTATTATACGAAAAATGTGTTGTATCTTTTATTTTTAATATAAAATTAGTAATATGTAAATGTAGAATACTATGGTTTTAATATGCAAAGTAAATAGGGCCGACTCTAGGGTAATTCAAATAAGACAATGGCTTTGGGCCTCCATCCTTCTAAGGCCTCAACTTTTTGAAAAAAAAAAAAATTATATACAACAGATTTGAGCGGCAATGTAGGTCTTGAAAATTGGGAATTCAGGAAGTTAGACTATTGAGGCCTGGTCTACCTTGAACAATGAAACGTTTAGTGATGTGCTAAAAGTAGTTATTAATTATTAAATAAATAAACGCTAATCTAGATATTAAGTAATAAATTCTACACTCTTAACTTAATTAAAACTACTAACCGGCAAGTGAACCAGTCGACTCTAGTACAACTAAGTAAGTCCGGATATCGAACCCACGAGACTATTTTAATTACGTTAACTAGCTAAATTAGACTTAACTACAAACACGATTATTTATTTATTATTATTTTGAGAGGATTTTACTAATAAACTCATTTTAAACTAATTTAAACTAATTAATAAAACTAAAGATGACTAAACTTAGAACTTTGACTTAATTCAGATGATGATGAGCAACCACATAGGCTAGAATCCCTAATGTATCAATTGTCAATTAGTTGGAAAATGCATGTTATGGAACTGGGATCATAAAATCGCCACTTAAAGAAACCTGAACAGGACCCCTGACCCTTCGCAAGACGACACCTGTAACATCTCGGATTTTTCGAACCCGTATTCGTTTACGAACGAAACATTTTTAGATCTTTATTATTATTAAAAATCAAGTAATTATGAATATTTAAGTTTCTAATAATTCACTTTAGGCCCTTATACTTCAATCAATGTTCAAAACCAATTTATACTAAAACTAGTTCAAGTAATGCCCAAATAATAAAATATAGGGACCATTATTGCCAAAATTGCTAAACCCACCCTTGGTTCACCGGAGCGCCGCACGGCCGGCTTCCCATCTGCCGCCGCGCGCCGCCATGAGACACCAGCACAGATTCGTTAACTTTAGTTCGTTCATTAACTCGTTTAAGGCATAAAATTGTTTATTTTAAGCATGTTTGAGTGAATTAAGGACCAAGTAATCATAATATAACTAAAATACAACTTTTAGTTCGTTTACCCTTGCCCAAGATCAGATCTTTATGGATCTTTCGACGATTCTTTCCTTAAAATGTATCTACTTGCTTAAACGGGCAAAAAAGCCTATAATTAGTTCGTTTTATGTTTTCCTATATAAACAAGACATAACCATCTGCTGTAAAATTAATCAAAACCTAAAGATCATACTCCAGCCGTCCTACCTTCTGCTCAGCTCATAAACCCTTCGGTTTTTGCATATTCGTTAAAGATTCAAGACTTGTTCGTTGACTTTGCTTGCTTTAGGATCTTTGACTTCCGTTTCTCATCAATCCTTTCACTTTCCGGGTTAGTTGTAAACTGTAAAATCGTTCATACATATTCCTTAGTCAATAACCTTCAATCAATTTCGGTGATTGAAGGGTGTTGACTAGTCAATTGCTTCAAAACCCGATAAAGGGTAAAACAGTCAACAAGTTTGACTTATCGTTTTCTCATACTTCAGGTCGGATTCAACGTTTGGCCCAGAAGACTTTTATTTTCAAAACATAATTTTAAGGCTCTGCCCAAAACCCGACTCCCGACTCAAATTTCGGATTCTGGTCAGACTTGACTCATTTAAACGTTTAATTCAACATAACTAGAGTTCTACTCATCCATTTGTGTTGATTTCAGCGGCATTAAGTTCGTTTTTATTTATAGTTTCATATTATATAGTTTCAGGTTCTGATTTCTTATCTCGTTTGACGCGTTAGTGGACGACTCGCTTAAACCTTACTCGTTTATCGTATTTATTAATCACTTGCCTTCCATCTAAGGTGAGTTTGATCATTCCCCTTTTTATCTACTGTTTTCAAATGTTTTGGGAACATATGCGTACTTACTCATATTTTCTATTATATATATATATATATATATATACACAAAATCGCAAACATAATCATTGTGTGAATATCAGTTGAACGTTATTTGCTAATAGCTACATGTTTAATTTTTTGCTTGATAAACGTTTCGGAGAGGTCCAACATATCCCCTTGTAGAGGGTTCTCATTAGTATGATCATACGCCCGTCTTAGTAACTGGAGCCCGATTCGCTTGGCAAAGGTAAACCGACAACCTTAGTCATTGTAATCAATGCCCGATTCGCTTGGCAACGATTCATTAGCACATGAGTACAACTTGGTTATATGCATGTTTGTTATGATTTGATTAATTATTATCACATGGTTGGTTTGCGCATTTATCATTTATCATTTATCAACTTTATATATATATAATCGAAAACTAAGTGATAGGGGCTTTGTGAAATCTTCTAAAATGTTAATAGGTAAAAGAATTGGTGTTGGTTGAATATATTTCCTGAAATAACCTATTCCTTTTTTGGTAAGACCCGCATAGAAATATGCCACTGACGTGAGTAAAGCCAAAGCAACAGTAGTATTTATATCATTCGTGGGTGCGGCTAACTCCCCATGATATATATATATATATATATATATATATATATATATATATATATATATATATATATATATATATATATATATATATATATTATTTAATGTTGTGTCAAATTGGTGATCATCTCACTCAACATGTGTTGTTGACAAACTCCATTTTCTACGTATATGCAGGTTTCCTAAGTTGAAGAACAGACACTTAGAATGACCATAGGGTGATATTGAAGACAAACTTAAATTTAATTGATTGTATTTATTTATTTGAATTGTGTTGTTGTATTTAAATATTGTGTGTTATTTGAATTAAATAATTAATTAGATATTGTCACATTTTATATATGATAGTATCTTCGAGCTATGAGCAATCGGATCACGCCCCGACATTTCCGCCTTAGGTTGGGGTGTGACAACACCTATGGATTTCTCTTAAGTTCTTAAAAATACCAGTTTAATTAGACTCCCTTACAGTCGCTAACTTATTTTATGACAAGTACCTCCAAACGAAATCCTACCTTACAGCGCGGAAATTAATGGTAGTTTAAAGCATTCACTCGACTGGATAAACAAGGCTGAAAAATTAAACCTAGACGGACTCCTTACGAAGAACTAAATCTAGCAATCTTAAACAACCAAGACTTATCATATAATCTATCGCCTTACAGCTATTTAGATTAGCAGCACACTTAGGTCTATTTAATTTATTAATATTGTTCCTATGGTTTTAATGCATATCAACCATAAACTAGTCAAAAACACACAGTAGATGACCTAACAGAATCCTATTATATGAAACAATCACCAAGGAAACTGTGAAACAATAAAATTCACCAAACAATCCTAAGCACACATATGCATCGAATAAATAACAAGAAACCTCTTACTTAATCATAAACCATAACAAAAGCAAAGTCCAAACTAAATCCAATCTCAACAAAAGTTCATCATAAACCTAGGTGGTCTAGGGGTTTAACCAACAACCATACTCAAGAACAAACCAAATAAATAAGGTTCAAAAACTAAATTCATGACGAAAATAATAAATTCAAACCGAATGATAATATTGTTTGTATGAGTAGGTGTTGAACCCAAACGCTCTCTGCTCGAGCCAAGATGCCCTTCTCTTTAATTAAATCTTGCGATGAGCAGCTTCTTTTCTCTTCTTTGCGTGACCTCCAGCCAACCAAACCCTTTGGTCAAAACCCCACCCATCCTTTTTCCCGATGTCCAGGGGGCGGCTCCCCTTATATTTTTCCTCTTTAACCCCATGCGTCTGAATTCTTTTTGACATCCATAAATCTTGGTCCAAATCCATCCCATCTAAACGTTAATTTGCATCTGTGGCCCAAGAAAGAAAAAGTAACATTAAACCTTTTAAAGTTCAATTTGTTTTATTACAATTCCAATGAGCAGGCATGCATTTAATTTTCTTTATTCCTTGTCACTTTATATATCACTATTTATTGTTATTAATTAATTCAACTAAAATCGTAGACATTCATATAGAAAATCAACATGACATTTATCGAATGCTGACCATTTTAACTTGATTTTACTTCAAATCTTTAAACATTAAAATATGAGCTAGTTGAGAGTAATATTCAATAAAGACTAACTCGAAAGTATTAAAAAGTGTGACAAATATTTATTTAATAATATGTATATTTTCGACTACATCATTTAGAAATGTTTTCTTTATTTTGATTAGGTTTTAATTGCTATTTTGGCAAATCATTATCCATCCATTGTTCTCAAACACAGTTTGGAATAATTAGGAAACTTGATTATGGTGGTATTAAAGAATATACATTTTACCATTTTTTATTAGGTTCTACTATTTCTTTACAATTTTACCATTATTGATGTAACTATCTTCATTTTTCTGTTGAACGAGATTGTATTTTAACTTGATTTATGCTGAATGTTTCTGTTTAGTAATCTGTTTGGGAAATTTGCTACCATGAAAGTTAGAAAGAAGGTCTCAAATACTTACTTCGCTTTAGGCCTCCACAACGCTTGAGCCGACCCTGAAAGTAAACTCAGTCTGTTTGTTTCCACATAATTGTGCAACGAAGAACGTCGGTGGTGGCCCGTTTTACATAGCAGTAGTAGGTGTAGAGACTTCTCATTGTCAGTATAAAAAACGAGTGAACATAGTATTTCCATGTTCTTTTGAGTTGTCACCAAAGGCAGTCTCAGTGACATTAGCTAAAGTGACCAACAAAGATCATTTTTACCTACACAACATATCAATGATGTTAATTAATTATGTTAAAATATGACAAACTCTAATAAGTAATCTATTACAATTTTCATCTACACATTTATAAAGGGATTACAGGGTTCCACGCTCGTTGTGTCAACTAACATCGAAAGTTCTCTGATGTGACGACACACGCTAATTAGATTTTTGGGGTATACCTGTTAATAGAGTAGAGAAATATGATTACCAATATCCGTCAATGCAACCTTAAATGTCCAGAGTCCAAACCACCACTCCCACTTAATGTCCCAAGCGTGGACCACCTAAAATGGACCTAACTCTAACGGGTAAGCCCAACCCATTTAATATGAAGAAATTAAGCCCGTTAGGGTTAAACACATTCTTCCTATAAATACAAATTGATTGCTCACATTCAACAAGTTGTTTTCTCCTTCATACACTACACATTATCAAACACATATATTCATAAAAATAGTTGAATCCAATAGTGATTTGAGCGTTGGGAGGTGGTCAGAGACCATGATCTCTGGCCACATCTAATGAGTTCTTTATGTTTTGCAAATCTAAGATATGCCGGAGAAGACAAGGTGTGGTTGTGTTTGTCTTCATCACCAGAGAACATTTACTTAGATCCAACTAGGATCTTTTGTTTCTCATTGGCATCATCTGTGGGACCGACAACAATCACAACTCGTTCTTCTCTATGATATCCGGATCCGTATTTTTTCATATACATTTTCTGAGATTTTACGCCTTCACATCTATGCTATCTCTAGATCCGGGTTTTCTTAGGGTAGTATACACATTTTCGGATATGTTTCTTCAAATATCCAAAATTGTGCTACTCTACCTCAATATGTGATTTCTAGGTTTATAATGTTCATATCTATACATTCAAGAAAAAAGGAAATATTGGCATCATCTATGTACAAATATCCTGAAAAGTGGAAGTAAGACTCATAAAACGCATTGGCCAAGAATGCGATCGAGAGGTACACACATTATTATGAACGGTGGGATGCGAATGAACGGTTGAGAAAAGAAGCCCTTTTGACTTTGAATAAGATTGAAATCGGGCCAGATTCAAAGTTATGGATTGTTGACGAGTGACTCGTAGGGAAGCCGTTTAGCGAGTTAAAAGATATAAATGCATTGGCTTAGCCAACTTAATTTCATGGAATTAATTGACTATGGTTGCTCATATGTTTGCAGGTAGGAGGAGGTAGAGGATGAAATTATGAGAACGTGGGCGAAAACGGCGAAGAAAACGGAGTTGAAATCAGAAATATATGAAGAAAACAAGAAATTGAGGAAGCACTCCACCGTGGTCCACGATGTTGACCGTTGGACACGGTCAAACAGGCACCAAAATCAACAGAATACACCGTACCGTGGCATTCCGGGCACCGTAACTGGACCGTGGTCCACGGTGTGAACCGTGGCCCACAGTCCGACACGTAACTGCTGAGTTTGGGCCACTTTTTAGGCCGTTTTTGGTTGTCTTTTCACTTATCTTTCAATCAGAAACACTGGGGAACGATTTGGAGAGTCTAAGACATTATCTTTGGTGATTGAAATCATTATTTTAGTGTGTTTGATTCGTTTGATGAAGACGATTGATGCTATGATGATCAACAAAACCATGAGTGGCTAATTTCTTTGGTATTCCTCTTCGGATGTAAGGTTCATTTACAATACACTTTATGTTATTCGTTCTTGAATTTGGATTGATTATCTAATTGTTTATGTTAGTATAATCATGATGTTTGTGTGATTGTTTGTAATTTGTCTATATCGTTTAAACCTAGTTTTGAACCACGCGTTCTTGGTGTCGTTGACAATTGAGATTTAGTGGAAAGAATTAGGGTTAATAATATTGATTGATTGTTGAGTAACAACCTCGCGTTCTAAGAATCCGAGTACTTAGTTCTTGATTAATCACAGACAATTGCATTTATACAAAACCAAGATAGTATGGTTTATCCATTGAATGTTAACAAAAGTGTTGAGTAATAACCTAAACCCTGAGAGGAGTGCTTGTTTAATTAATCGTTTACAACTTTCGTGTAGTTTATTTAGTTCTTATAATCAAATAAAAAATCAACTTGAACATTACTTTTGTCATTTACTTTTTATATTAGTTTAATTGCTAAACTACTTTGTTAACGCATATTCCACAAACTCCCTGTATCCGATACCCATTTACCGCTATCTATTTAGTAGTATTTGGTTTATTTTTGCGCGAGCCTTTGACCTCACGTCAAATTTTGGCGACGTTGCCGGGGAGTAGTGCGCAACGTGTGTTACTTTTGTTGTTTTTGTTTAATTGTTATTGTCAGTTTTACGCGGGTTGTGCTAGTGTGCAGGTACTCACAGGTATATGCATACACGACGCTCTCGGTCTTCATCACCGTTAACTTTTGATCCTGAAATTGAGAGAACTTTTCGTCAGAATCGGATTCTTCAAAGGGAAAATAAGATTATTGGGTCACCAAGCACACGAAGTCGAACAACTGACACCACAATCATGGCTTCGGATCAAACTTTACCGCCAATGCCACCACCCATCAATCCACAAAACCCACCATCCACTGAACCCATTACCACTACAGGTCCTACAAGCGATCCTACTTCAACCGTGTTTAGCTTTCAACCACCAGCTAACCTCCCACCTTTGACCAACTTCATGCCTATTCAAGGACAATCATCAAATTCACCACAACACTCACCTTTCCAACCTCAACAACATCCACTTTTCAATCAACAACCATAAACATTTCCTCAAGACCCACCTATAACACATATTTCACCAGGTCCTAGAAGGGGCCCGCATTTGTTTGGTGGGACACATGTTGGAGATAATAATGAAGGCTATGAAGAGTATGAAGAGGGATATTCAAGTGGAGTTGATGGGAGTCAGTTGAGGATTCAAGAGCAGTTTGGGTATAAACCCGAACAACAATCGCAACAACAAATGCAACAATGGGGTGGGGCGAATATCAACCAAATACAACAACCACAATTTCAACAATATACACAACAAAGGCCCGTTTACCGGCAAATGGGCCAACCGAGAGTACCATTGGGGGTACCAAGACGGCATACACGAGAAATGGTTATGGGAATTGAAGCTCATTTTCTACCGGTCATCACCAATAACCCATCTCCGGTGGTTATTCCTCAAAATCAGAATGGAAGAACATTTGAGGTTAGAACCAATGCGCTCCAAAGTTTACCAAAGTATAAGGGTCTAGCAACCGAAGAACCTTATTTTCATTTAGAGGCATACGATTCTATTTGCAATACGATCGGGGGCCAAGGTTTTTCACCAAATGAGGTTAAGTTGGTGCTGTTTCAATTTTTGTTAGAAGATAAGGCAAAGAGATGGTTTTACACCTTGCCTTCCACATCAATTTATACTTGGGCCGAGATGCAACAAAGGTTCTTGGAAGAGTTTTACACGGCCCAAAAGACTAATGATGCAAGACGAAGTTTGATAAGCTTCCAACAAAAATCGGGTGAGATGTTTCATGAAGCATTTGAGAGATTTAATATGATGATCAAGAATTGTCCTCACCATGGTATAGCTATTTGGGAGTTGTTAAATGCGTTTCATGAGGGGTTGAATTCTGAAGATGAGCTGGACGTAATGTCAATCACAAATGGTACATTTGGTACCAATTATGAACAAGATGATTGGGCATTCTTGGAGCAAATATCGGTCACTTCAAAGAGAAAGGCTCAAACTGCAAGAAGAGCAAGACCGGCAATTGGAAGACCGCAAGTTCATGCCGTAGAAGTTGTGGGGGTACAAACTACTAATCAAAGAATTGATATTTGTACAAATTGCAATGAGTTGGGTCATGGGGCTTATGTGTGTACGGTAGGGCAAGTACAAGTTGAAGAAGTGTAACATCCAACTTTTTGTTAAATAATAAATGGCGGAAAGTTTTGTTATTTAACTATGTGTCGTTAAGTTAGTCGTGTGTTAAGTGTTTGGATAATATTTGGAATTGGAATTGGAATTGTGAGTGGGTTATGGGGCCCATGGCCCCCTATATAAGCCTAACCTCTCCATTCCTTTCACCATTTCTTTACACAACACACACACACTAGAAAACACACACACTTTCTCTCTAGCAATTCAGATTCGGATCCAAGCAAAAGGAGGAAGAATCTCGTGTGTAGACATCATCAAACAACAAGAATCACGTCCAGATCTACGTATTGTCCAGATCTGAACTCGAACCCGAAGCAAAAGGTTGGTTTCGGTTTAAATGGTTAAGTTTTATGGTTAGAATCGACATGCAAACCGATAGAAGGATAGATCGGGGTATATGATGGAAGAAAAACATGAACTTGATAAGTTATAACCCCACGAGAATGTTATATGGTAAAAATGTGATGTTCGGGCCTTATAAAACGCAAGTATACAAAGTTGGTGCAACCCAAAACCCTTAAAAAGGGTAAAATCGGATCCTGAGGAAGAGCCACAAAGTAAAATGGCTTTAAAATGGTAAAAACGAAGAAAGGAAGGTATTTCGCTTCGCTCAGCCTTGAGAAGCGAATCAGGCATTTCGCTTCGCTCAGCCATGTGAAGTGAAGCGAAACGCTTCTATGCGAAGCAAAACGCTCTCATGCAAAGCGAAACGTTCCATGCGAAGCGAAACCCTCCCATGCGAAGCGAAACGTTTCCAAGCGAAGCGAAACGCTCCCATGCGAAGCGAAACGCTCCCAAGCGAAGCGAAACGTTTCCATGCGAAGCGAAACGCTCCCATGCGAAGCGAAACGCTCCCATGCGAAGCGAAATTCCATGCATGCGAAGCGAAATTCTTCCATGCGAAATTTTATAAAATTCATTTTCTGATGCATTTTGGTTAAAGGATTGTTAATGAAAATAAAATTTTTCATTAACCCCAGCCAGGGGCGCTGCCCCTTGGACCCTGCTAGGGGCTGCTGCCCCTAGACCCCGCTACCAGGGGCGCTGCCTCCGGACCCCCGTTAGTTGAGGGCGTCATTGACTGAGATACAAGAGGTAGTAGTAATGGATATTTGACACTCGTAACGCGTTATACAGTTAGCCATGCACAGCTAAAGAAAGGCATTACTATTAACGGAAAGAGAAACCGACTTCATGTGAGTTTCTAGCCCCTTTATCCGTTATGTTTTTGGGGCTGTGTGCATACCCCTATGTGATAGATGTTAATACACTTAAGTGGTAAGTGTATGATATGTGTATGTTATATGTATGACTAAGTATGGAATGTTATTATGGAATGTTTATACGAATAAATATGTACATAATATACATGACCAGAAGATATGTAAAGTATTGAATGAAAATGAATGTATGATCGAGTGACGTGACAGGTATGGTTATTGGAAACAAATGGACCAGACCCTAATAATATCTGAGATAGAAGGGACCAGACCCTGATAATATCTGAGACAGAAGGGACCAGACCTTAATAATATCTGAGACACAAGGGACCAGACCCTAATAATATCTGTGATGGTAGAGATAGAATAGTCTATGGGAAACCATAAGGCCTTATGAAAGAAAGTATGTAAGCGGGTGTGCATGTATATAAAGTTTGTATGAAAGAAGTAAGAGTAAGTAAGGTATGAATACGTATCTTCATATGCATATGAGTAAGGATATGAATATATTGTATGTTAATTGATTAACTAGAACTCACTCAGCGTAGCTGACTTTTAGTATGCACGCAGGAAAATAAGTTGAGGCAGCTGGCTTAAGGAAGGGCACAGGGCATGGACTGAAGAGACTGGCATCCATAATGAAGTGTTATGACGGTTTTAATTAATTAGTTATGAAAAGACAATTTGTATGTTAAGACAAGAATGATTGTTTTGTAATGTGATGTATGAAGTTTTAAATTATTCCGCGAAAATTTTAATTAACTCTGATTTTAGAACTGTGTTTATGAGTAAATCCAATACCAAAGTAGGGTTACCAGAAACGGGGCCTTACAAGAAGTAAATGCAATTCAAGGTTAAGGAGGTGGTAATTGAAGTTATTACATGAACTCAAACACATACCACCCCGGGTTGAGAAATCATCCAAATTTCCGCTATGGAAATCAGGCAACTCAACTCAATCCTAATTTCCAAGGAACTTCTCAAACCCACTTTCTTCCTTGTCAAAAATACTTCAATCAAGGAAATGCTCAAAGTGGGAATAACCAAGGAAGTCAATTTCGAGGAATGGGTGGTAATCAAAGTGGGTCTTCGGGTCAAACTTCTTCAAGTGGGAATGAAGTCATGGATATGCTTAGGATGATGCAACAAGACATGCAAAGGAGAAATCAACTTGATGAAGTGCGCATGCAAAAGGATGAAGTCCGTGACAAAGCCATTCAATCGTTGACCACTCAAATGGGTCAACTTGCAACCGATGTTGAGAATTCGAAGAAAAACAGCTCAAGCTTAAAGAAGGGGAACGACGTGCATATCAATGCGGTAAGACTTTTACCTAATTTTGGAATTTCTAGTGTTCAAGTTGATCCAACACCACAGTTTGTTGAGAGGGTGGTGAAAGATATTGGTGATGAGATTGAAAATGTGGGTAATTATGAAACAATTTTCCAAAATAACTCTGAATTACAACCGAATGAAAAATCTTTTTGTGAAAATTGTTTTTGTGATAAATGTTTAAATGACAAATTAACCAAAATAAGGGGTGAGAGGGTTGATAATAATATTATCCCGAGTAAACTTCAAGACCCAGGAGTGCCCCTTTTATCAATCCAAATTGGTGAATTTAAAATTGATAGGGCACTGCTAGATCTTGGAGCTTGTGTTAGTATCATGTCCGGTAGTTTATATGATCAGTATGAGTTTGGTCCGCTACAAAAAGTAACACTACCGTGGTTTTAGCGAATCAAACCCATACACTTCCCCGATGCATGATATATAATGTGATGGTACATGTGGTGGATTTTTGTTACCTAGTTGACTTTTTAGTACTTTATTATGCTAAAAATGTAACTAATATGCAACCTACAGTCATATTGGGTAGACCCTTCCTCGCCACTTCACTCGCAATAATTGATTGTGTTAAGGGGACACTGGGAATTAAATATGGGAATCGTGATAAACGGTTATTATTATTTGAAAGTACTACTGACCCTCTTGTTGACAAGGAAAATCTGAAGGCGGATTTTGTTAACAAGTGTGTATCCTTGAGCAAGGATCACACGAAAACGGAGTGTTTTGTGATTGGCAGGTCGGTTGAGAAGAAAGAAGTTGAGCATCAACAGAGTGAGAAGGTGGCAGAAAAAGGTGGCCAACCAAGGAATACAAAAGTGAGACATCCACCTAACCTAAATGATCCAGGGTGGAGAATGAGGATGTTCGGGCCCGACCCTGGTTTGCCGGAAGACTGGTAACAGTTGCTTGAAAAAGAGCGTGCTTATAACGAGAAGGCTGCACGGGAGTGGGCCAGCCACCCACCTTGAATGTCATAAAAGTTTCAAAAAGGTGGTAATTGTATATTTTGTATATTTTTATTTTTATTTTGCTTTATAATTTCTAGTTTGTTTGTTATTAATGGTATTTTAAGTTACCATCTTAGCAAAAACCAAGTGTGGGGAAATTCTTATGGATTTCTCTTCGACACTATGTTGGGGACAACACGGGTTTTTCATAAATGAAAGTGGAGTTTTAATTAGCAATGTCTTTGTTTTATTTTCTCAAAATCATACATTATGGACAATGTATCCCAAGTGGTAAGATGGGGGAATTTTTCGTTTTCAAAAATTAAAAAAAAATTGAAAGACAACCGGAAAGTGGTAAGATGGCGGGGTAAAGTTTTGGTCCCTTTTCATGGTCACAATTCCCTTAAATTCAAGTTTGCTTAGTTGTTTTAAAAACGAGGTTTTGTAGCATTCTAGTCAAGGTTAGCATGCTTTCGGTACAATAACCTACATAACATGTCTGGATACACTTGTATATTGAGAAAGTGAAGATTGGTGAGAGATTTGATATTCTTCGTTAAAACTTGTGCGATCAATGCATTTCAAGACCTTAGCTTGGCATGAGTGCAAAAGTGATAGAGGCAATTAGGTTAAAGCATCGTCTGGATGAGTGCGAGTGTGGGTTATGGGGGTTGGGCCTCATACATTACACATATGAGCGTGGTTAATGAGAGGGGCGGGGGGTGGTTCTCTTAGAAAACATTATGGACTTATTCTTTATTCAATCAACCCCGATGTTACATTTGCGAGACGATCTGGCTTAATAGGTATTTCTTGTATTTATATTTGTTTTAGTGCTAATCGATAGGAATTATTGAGTATTACGTTTATTTGCAATGCAAAAAAGAACAAAGAAAAAAGAAAAAAAAAAGATATAAAAAAAAGAAAAAAAAAGTTTGAGATTCATTGTTCAAAGTATTGAGTGGAAAAAAAAAAGTTAGTGGTGTATATAGTTGTTTATTTCATTGTTTACTTAGTTCGTATGTGATAAGCCGGATCGGATCGCCTGAGCTACTTTCAATATTCCCCTTCCGTACCCTTACACCTTGCCCCATTATATCCCGTTTTAAGTACTCTTGATTTGCATTTGTATCAAAGCATTTATATAGGTGGAGATTTGATGGTAGTACAAGCGTATGCGAGGAGAATTGGTTATGATTGAATACATGTGAATGATCACCAAGAAGAGAGTTAATGTGTGGAGGTGTGTTATGTGTGGGGAAAAACCAAAATCATATTAGGTTTGATTAGAATTCTATGGTTTAAATATAATATCAAGTATACTAGTACAAACCTATAGTAACGAGGGAATATGGTATGACTTGGGACCTTGACTAAACCGGAATTGTTGGTTTGTATGGTGGTTGTAGTTTAAAAATAGTTGTTGTTTGAAGTGTTGCTTGTGGGCAAGCAACGGTTAAGTGTGGGAATGTGACGAGTGACTCGTAGGGAAGCCGTTAAGCGAGTTAAAAGATATAAATGCATTGGCTTAGCCAACTTAATTTCATGGAATTAGTTGACTATGGTTACTCATATGTTTGCAGGTAGGAGGAGGTAGAGGAGAAATTATGAGAACGTGGGCGAAAACGGTGAAGAAAACGGAGTTGAAACCAGAAAGATATGAAGAAAACAAGAAATTGATGAAGCACTCCACCGTGGTCCACGATGTTGACCGTAGGACACGGTCAAACAGGCACGAAAATCAACTGAATACACCGTACCGTGGCATTCCGGGCACCGTAACTGGACCGTGGTCCACGGTGTGAACCGTGGCCCACAGTCCGACACGTAACTGCTGAGTTTGGGCCACTTTTTAGGCCGTTTTTGGTTGTCTTTTCACTTATCTTTCAATCAGAAACACTGGGGAACGATTTGGAGAGTCTAAGACATTATCTTTGGTGATTGAAATCATTATTTTAGTGTGTTTGATTCGTTTGATGAAGACAATTGATGCTATGATGATCAACAAAACCATGAGTGGCTAATTTCTTTGGTATTCCTCTTCGGATGTAAGGTTCATTTACAATACACTTTATGTTATTCGTTCTTGAATTTGGATTGATTATCTAATTGTTTATGTTAGTATAATCATGATGTTTGTGTGATTGTTTGTAATTTGTCTATATCGTTTAAACCTAGTTTTGAACCATGCGTTCTTGGTGTCGTTGACAATTGAGATTTAGTGAAAAGAATTAGGGTTAATAATATTGATTGATTGTTGAGTAACAACCTCGCGTTCTAAAAATCCGAGTACTTAGTTCTTGATTAATTACAGACAATTGCATTTATACAAAACCAAGATAGTATGGTTTATCCATTGAATGTTAACAAAAGTGTTGAGTAATAACCTAAACCCTGAGAGGAGTGCTTGTTTAATCAATCGTTTACAACTTTCGTGTAGTTTATTTAGCTCTTATAATCAAATCAAAAATCAACTTGAACATTACTTTTGTCATTTACTTTTTATATTAGTTTAATTGCTAAACTACTTTGTTAACACATATTACACAAACTCCCGTGTTCGATACCCATTTACCGCTATCTATTTAGTAGTATTTGGTTTATTTTTGCGCGAGTCTTCGACCTCACGTCATTTGTTAAAGATGCTTGGATGCAGATAGTTCAGTGTAGGCGTGTGTTGAAATGGACATACGTGTATGGGTATTATATACCGAACATAGAGCACGCGAAAAAGCTAATTTCTTGAGCATGTGTAGGGTGAAGTGATGCTAGACTGTTGCTATCTAGTCAAAAATAATTAAATCTAGTGTCCTAATCACCTAAGCAAGCTAGGGTAAGTAGGGTGTCGAACCACGAGGAGTATGTGGTTAGTGTGCAGTGAAACTGATTCCTAACATTATGAAGTAGTTCAATTAACAGTGCTGATCACTGATGTGCCTAAAGTGGTCTTATAAAAAATAATGCTATTAATCAACTTAGCACAACGAATAATAAAAACCTAGAATACCCTAAACCAAACCACTAGCAACAGGCAAGTGAACCTATCGGGTGTAGAATAGCTATGGTAAGTCCGGGAATATCGAACCCTAGAGAAACTAATTAAATTAACGAACTTAGATTCTAAAGCTAATCAAATTGATAATAAAGAAAAAGATTATTTTTGGATTTTTATTTATTTTATTATGAAACTAATTATTACTTAGACTAATTTAACCTAATAAATTAAACTTAAAATTCTAAGACTTAGACGAAAACACTAATGAGAAAGGCGTTACCTAGGCAAGGAATCCGAATTGTGACGACTCAGGCTTTTATCGGTTACAAGAAAATGCTACTGGAACCGGGAATCTAAAAAAATATGAACCCTAGGAAACCTAATGGATCCCTAATCACTCTCAAGGTGTCACCTAAGAGGAAATCCTAAAGATCATGTAAAAGCACCGGCTTATTGGCTCCCCTGCCAGTTCACCAATTATGATTAATTACCCTAAAAAACAGCTAACCCGTCGGTTTCACTATCTCAATGCACCTAAGTACACGGGGTGGTCTAGAAGAGATCTAAAGGACACGGGTAAGCAGTGAAACTAAGGAAAACTAGGCAAACTTTCTGTCAGACAGTTTAACCTAAAACCCTAATAACAAAGACAAACCCGACAACTTATCACCCGTCGGGTATCTAAGCAAGTAAGAATATAAACTTCTAATAATATGCTAAAAATCAGTTTCTATGGTGAATGAGCTCAATAAACCATTAAAAAGTTGCAAACACACAGTAAACAACCCTAACATGCACCTATAATCGAAAGACATTCAATCACGCGACATGTGAAACATTCATTCAAGCACAAATCAAAAGTAAATACGCAGAAATAACATCCAATAAATCTGATCGAAACTTTTAATTAATCAAAACCCAATAAATAATTCCCTAAAACCGTTTAAACCCTTAATCAATCACAAAACATCAATCCAAGCCTAGATAACTAAAAATGTTCTAGCCAATAATCATGCTCAAAACAATAATAAAATATTTAAGTTCAACACCCAAGTTCATAATAAAAATAATAAAGTTAAACCAATAGAACCGTATTTAGATGAGTAGATGCGAACCCAAACACCTTCGAAGAAATTGATTTGCGGCTGCTATCCTTCCTCCTGTTCGGCCTTTGTATGACTTTCGGCCCCTTTTGTGCCAACTCCCAGCCAAAGAATAATATATATATTACTTGTCTCCACTCGGAACAATAATAATAATGATTCTCTAAGAATGTGACCTCTCTCCAATCAAGCCGCCTTTTCTTTGACTTAACTCCACGAAAATTATAATAATCTTGTCTCTCCCCTGCTTCACTAGAAGAATTATATATATATATATATAATATTTGTGTTGTAGGGTTTTCTTTCTTTACTCCTTGGCTCCACCAACAATACATATGACGACTTCTTTCAATTTACTCTCGTGGGCCTGCCCAACAAGGGATTAACAACTAGGCTCAGTTTATTATTATTGTTATATTATTATTACATATTATTATTATTATTATTATGAGTATCTCAGGTTGACTTTCTTTCATTTTTTTTAAATGCTATATATATAATAGTTAATTTTAATAATAGAAATTAGTAATATATAATATATGATTTACTCGTCATTCGTCGGTCTCAAATTCAGTAAAAGTATTTCATTTTAGTTCGTTATCTCTTGAAACCATTAAACTCACACATGAACCAAATAATAATAATATTCAATAAAAACTTGGCTCAAAAGTATCTAAAAATATAGGAAATATTTATATAATAATATATTTATAATTGAGACCACATCAATCACACTAGCAAACGATTTGAGTTTTATAATAAACAAGCAAGTAATCAAAGATTCAATCAATAACAAGCAAATCACACCCGGGAATTCAAGTAAGCAAACTAACAACAATCTCATGTAACTTAACAGATTAACTATCTTGTGTCAACTACAGACTGACTAACCGGTTAAACCTTAGGCATCCACGATCGCTAACACACGGCACTGGTTATCAAACGGTCTCTGCCAGTGTGACTCGACTAAGGGCAAACGTATGCTTTCTCGCAATTAACTGGTCAAAATAATCCTGCAAGCAATTATTATAGCAACCGACAAACTAATCGTTTGATCGACAAAAACCTAAACCGACTGAATGCACGGATATACTAAACATCAATACTCATAGATTAACACAAAGACAATTACAATTAGTTGTTCTAGTACATGAGAAATAAACTGAAAGATTACAAATTATACATCCCGGGTATGACTCGAAGGGTCTAGCCGCGTCTCGGCATCTCTCAGTTTTCGATTATGATGTTCTGGAACATATATGAGGCCTTGAGATGATTGGAAGTGATGGTAGGCTGCTCTCCTTCTCTAAAACTGCTCTGGAAACTGAATGATCTCGAGTTAGGTCCTCAAAACATGATATAAACAAAAACCCTAACTTTCCCGACCGTGGGGACCATCGCGTAGCGCGATGGTCTCCTCCCCTGGTGTAGCGCGATGGACCAAAAGTCAACGAAATAAAATATACAAAAGGGCATCGCGTAGTGCGATGCCCTGCCTTCAACACCCATCGCATAGCGCGATGGGTGGCTTCACTCAGCAGGTCCATTTTGTGCCTTGATTCGCGTGCTGGACGTCCCGGGTCTTCATCCCGTGCTCGTACAGGTCCAAATTAAGTGCTTTAAGTACCTGTGACCTGAAACACAATAAACACGTATGAAGTACCGAAGTTCCTACTTTAAATGAATAAAACGACTACGTTAACGAGTTAAAATATGTACAAATAAACCGAACATCATGAAGCAGGGTTGGTGTTAGAAAGGCTTTGTCGTTGCGCAGAAATAGGGTTAGAAAGGCTTCATATTAATGAAAAAGCAAATGAAAAGGAGTTTTATTTGTTTAAGTCCAGGTTAACCAGTTTGACTAGTGTGACTTGGTTTTATTTTAAGAATTTAGTTAGGTCGTCAAAGAATGGTCTTTTAGAGATTGCTGGTGAGCAGTGCCGGCTTCGAGAATTTAAATGCCTCTCCCGAGTTGAAATAAAAAGGCATATATGCCCTTATAAGAAATAACGAAATATATAAGCTAATTTTTTTAATGACAATTAACGTTATGAATAAAAAAAAGTTTGGGCCAATATATTTAAGATGATTAAGATTCATATGTATTTTATAATTTTGTTTTCAAATATATATAATAAATTTGGCCTCTGAAAATTATGGGCCTCTGCTAAACGTGTGGCTCGCACTACCCTAGGGTCGGCCAAGTTGTTTACCATGTTACTAGAACTCCAAATCTATTAAGAAATGATAACCATATGTATGCGTGCTAATAAAACTGAGAAATCTTTTGATGAGAAAAATATTGTTAACTAATAATTCAATTATATATTTTGTTAAAAGTATAGATAATGGTTAAAGTAAAATCGAATATAAATAGAATAAACATTTCTTAATTTTCTATTATGTTAAAAGGATAAAAATACTTTATAAAAATCAAATATAATTTTTATTTTAAAATTTATTACAATCCTACTCATTCCTTTTTTCATTAAAATATTATGTTAATACATAAAGAATAGTAGCTTATAGCTTATAACCTTATTGGTGAGAGTATGGGTGTTCACGGTTTGGTTCGAAACCGCGAAACCGTCCAAACCGGTCATCGGTTTGGTTTCACGGTTGGTTTTCTTTCTTAACTTTCGGTCGGTTGGTTTGAAAATTTTCAAACCGTAGCCAACGGATTGGTTTACGGTTTGTACCAAAAACCGATCGTAAAAAACCGGACCGAACCGCATGATTTAATTATATATATTTTAAATATTTTACATATTATATATATATATGTATGTGTGTGTATTACTAGACATAAATAAATAATAGTTATTAGTGCGTTTAATATTAATTATTACTTTACTAAATACTAAGTAAACAAAAAACATATGCTAAGCCCAATTTCAAAACGCAAAAATGTTAACCAGCCTTTCAGTTTTTCAAATGAGAACCCAAAAGTAAGTGATGTTTGTTAAAATTTGTAAATTATTAAGAGCTATACAATAAAAAAAATTATTTTGGGCTTTTCTCTATAAAATCCCAACGAGCGTCTAAACCGTGAAACCGGACCGGAACCAAACCGTTACTAACGGTTCGGTTTAAGAGTTCAACGGTTTGGTTTTGGTTTACGAAAATAAAAAACCGTTATTAACGGTTCGGTTCACGGTTTGACCTAAAAACCGCGAAAACCGGACCGTGAACACCCCTAGGTGAGAGAATCATTTTCATTATTACTTCATCTTCACAATATACCTTATCCTTTTCACGGTATAACCGGTTCAACCGGCCGGTACATACTGGTTTTTAAAACATTGCTCTACGGTCACCGGAAAATTTTCCGACTTGTTTTTTTCATTTTTTTTCTCTTAGTTCTACTACTTTGTCAACAACAGATTGAAAAGTCAAACTACCATAACGATGCCAACTCTCCGGTGGTTCCAACTTGCCCCCGAAAAAGCCGTGCCCCGGCTGGATGACCGGCATGCACCACCCTAGAGCCGGCCATGCTGGTGAGTCATCAGGCGGCTGTGGTCAAGATAAATGAAGGTGGTTTTATTTGGTTTGGTTCTATTTCGATTATGTGTAATGACTGATGAACAAGGTTCTGTTTCTAAAACAGCATAAGACTGTATTTCCACATTTTTAGTTTTAACTTGTGGATTTTTCTTTCGTGAGAATCTAATTTTCTGTTTATATTTCCATTGTTATAATATATAGACAGAAATTGCTTAAAAATTTAGTAAGTAATAAACCTTAAAGATCTCAAATTTGTGGCCTAGTGGTAGGAGGCTTGGGTTTTTCAATGGAGACTCAAGTTTGATTCCCGCTTGTGTCATTTTGGGTGGATATTGCAGTGAAGAATTTGAGTTATGCCTTGTGCAAAGGTTGTCAGTTTGAACGCCGAGCCCACCCGGGTTTTCGTCCCACCATGTGTTATGCTAGAGAGTTATACTCTTGTGATGGCATAACGGTTCTCAAGTGGCAGCCGGCGGTATGGTTTCTCAGAGGAATGCCCAAGCTAAACTCTGAAAGCAAGTGTGGACCCCGGTTAAGACAAAATAGTCTGACCAGAATGGGGCAACGATGCTCTTCAAATTTAAAAAGTACGATAGCTTAAATACAAAAACGTCATCGTTCTAAAAAAAAGTAATAAACCTTAGGGGAATGGGGGTGTTTGGTTTGGAATGTGTCATAGGAATTTAGGATTACAACAATTCAAACTTTCACCAACAAATGAAAATAAGCTATATTTATGTGATCAAAGGAATTTGATTGAATGAATTTTATTCAAATTCCACCCTATAATCACTTTCATTTTCAATGTCAGTTCTAGTTAATGTGAACAAAAACGGTGCCTTAGGTTGTTATGTTGCTTATATTTGTTTGGTTCATTAGTTATGTGCAACAGAACTAAGTCCATTGTTAAAATTATGTTTACAAGTTGCATTCATGCCATTTCCTAAAGATATTTTGAATTGTGAAAGGAATGAGTATGACACAAATAATTTACACCCACATATAAAATATGTTTGAAGGTGATGTAATTTAAATTATACTCGGTGTTAGTTTTAATACAATATTTTATTTGTTTGTTCATCCTAACGAAGAAGTATTAGGATTGTAAGTTGAATATTTGTAACTAACTAAAGGACTTTCACTAACGTCAACTTTAGTTAAGAATCTAGACGGATAGGAGGTGAATATTTTATTTTTAGTTTTTTTTTTTTTTTTTTAATATTTGTTTGTTAACAAGGTATTAGTTTTGAAGGAGTCACAAGATAATGAACCTAGCCAGATTAGTATGGGTGCTCAAGGTTGGATTTGGGCCTGTGCAGGTTGTGCAGTCGCACAAGGTCCTAAACCGGGAAGGGCCCATCAAAATTTTTAGAAGACAACCATTAGGCTCAAATCATAAAGGCTGAAACATATAAAAACACATATCGGTCCACTTCTCTAGTTATTTGTTGTACGATTAACTCAGGCCTTCATGTGCCCTCCTTTAATAGTATTCAAAATTTATATAAAATATTTTTGTGATTTATTTTCATAGTTCCATTACATACGAGCTTTACTCTGAATTTATCATTTTTAGTTTTTTTTCCTCATTTTGCATTCTAAACAGTTGAAATTAAATCAAACTTTGATTTCGTGAACGGCCGATTACAAAGTTTGTTCTAAAATTATGCTTTGAAAGTTGAAATTATTTGATTAGGTTTATTCGTTTATAAATGCACGTAAATATGGATGATTATTTGAAACTTTAGCTACAATAGTATTGTTTTGTTTACTGCTAATATGTTATCACACTTATCGTTGAATTATCTATATAATATGTTTGTATATACAAGCGTATTTTAGGGCCAATTTTCTTTTATTCGCACAAGGTCTACGAAGGTTCACACATTCTCAGGGACGGCCCTGAGGGTGTTCAAGGTAACGGTGATATCATCAATGATCACAAATATGTTTAGTGGTTGGAGATTGTTTGGATGAATATGGCGATGATTTAGGTGAACTTTATTTTCTGAAATAGAATGACTCTTGGATGATTTTTATATGACTCAAAAGTCGATTGGATGCATTTCTTCCGGTTTTATGGTCAATCATGTTTACACGCTATGCATCTACTATTAATTTTTACACCAAAATTTTCAGGTGAACTTTATTTTCTGAAATAATGCCCTGCTTGGGTGCGCGCATATAATGTGTATATGTGTGAACCCTCAGGTGGGCTAAAGTGAAATTGCACTAATTTTGACGTTATTTTACTAATCTCGTGAAAATAACGTTAAAAGTGGTGGAAGGTTAATCAGGCATCATGTGGTAGCGTTGATAGCCAAAAGACAAGGGTACATGCACCAATCGGCCGGTGTCCCAATGGTTGAGTGTTATGTGCCTTATGTCCAAGGCTTGATGCAAAACTACCATCGAGCTGGGGGTCTCACCGGAAGCAGCCTCTCTATTCCTACGGGGTAGAGGTAAGGTTGTCTACATCTTACCCTCCTCAGACCCTACCATAGCTTTGCTATTGGTGGGATATACTGAGTACGATGATGATGATGATGATTTATTTTCTGAAATATAATGACTCTTGGATGATTTTTATATGACTCAAAAGTCGATTGGATGCATTTCTTCCGGTTTTATGGTCAATCATGTTTACACGCTATGCATCTACTATTAATTTTTACACCAAAATTCCTTAGTTTCTATGAAAGCCTTTGGCGTCCACTCATATATACACACTATGCCTCTAGATATATATTTGGGTGCTTGTAAAAGAGTGTGGTTGCTGCTACTTCGTTGAGTAAGAAGTAAAATTGACCTTCAAACACCAACAATACATTTAAGTGAAAGAAACAATACAGTTAATTAAAAAGAAAAGAGTTATAATCGGGAACTGGGAGCAAGAATGAATGAGGCAAATAAAGAAACAACAAAATAAGTTAAAAATGTATAAACCAAGCAATAAAGTTGAGTGCGTAGGTAAAACATATGGCAAGCAACGTGAGAAACATAGAGTATCCCTCATCAAGGGTTAAAAATAATAACGTAAATGATCAAATACGTAAACTCCAAGAGTTTACTGTAGCAAATTTTTTAGATGGGAACTTGACAATATTGATCAACATGTGCAAGTCTTCAATTTATGGCTCAAATGGGTACCTGTTAATGTTAATAGTTTTATTTGAAGATTGTTGATTGATAGAATTGCAATCAAATCTGCGCTTTCATAAAGGAGGATAACATTGGGAGCTATGCGTTGAGTATTTGGTTGTGGTGGCAATGAAATTGCACAGCACAACACCTATTTGTTGATTGGGTCAAGTTGCCTAGACATACCAAATTTAAATTGGTGAAAAATATAATTGATTATCCTACAAAGATTATAAAGAACAAGGAGTTGGGTCAAGTGGTTCAATCGATATCGTTGGTAACATGTTGGATGATCTTGTAATCGAGGAATGATCGCATTTTCAATAATGTTCCCTTTACATTGTAAAAAATGGTAAATGACATCAAATCAGCTTCCCTTTTGAGGATTAAACAAAGGTGCAAAAGGATGAGTCTTGAATGGGAGATGTAGTGCAAATTCAACTTTATGGAGTTCCCAATTTAATTTGTTGTTCCCCTTGTATTAGTCGTTTAATATTGTTTGTATTTTCCTTATGTTTGTTTCCGGGCTATTTGTATCTTGTTAGTGGTCATATCGGTTTTTATTAATCCCAAATATTGCCTTTTGGTCGCTGCCGGTTACAACTAATGAATTGGCTACAGACGGTCCCAACTTTTAACGTATTTGTTTCTAATGGTCCACGACTAACAGAATCTTAACGCCATTAGTTTCAGGTCGTCCGAAAAACGTTTTTGGTCGGAAAAGTTAAATTTGTTGTCGGAAAACACCACCTGAACACCGCAACCACCACCATTGACTCACCACAACCAACCACCATCATTTGAGCACCATCAATCGATTCCGATGATGGTTCTAGGGTTTCCGGTGACCTCAATAATTGGGGCTTTAGAAAAATGTTCATAAAGGTTCGATACAAAGTTACCAAGATGTTTGGGATGAAAATGTTGAGTTATCGGGAAAAAATTGAGTTTTCCGGCGAAAAACTTTTTTCTGGCCACCTGAAACTAACAACGTTAGGATTCTGTTAGTCGCGGACCGTTAGGAACAAATACGTTAAAAGCTGGGGCCGTCAGCAGCTAATTCGTTAGTTAGGACTGGTAGTGACCAAAAGATGATAGTTATGACTAATAAAAACAATATACCTTTTGTTTTAAATAATACTTGACCTTTCACAAAAAAAAGTAAACCTTTTTTCCAATTATCTTAAATATATATGCAAACGAAACCTTTAAAAGCTCTCTGGTTAGTTTCCACCTCTTTTAAGCCATCATATTGTTTTATTTTTAAATGAAAGTTTCTTATGCATTTGACCCGAATTCACGGGTATGAGTCTCACAAAACCCATATACCCCTTAAATCTGTTATAGTGTCTCATTAAATTAACAATTAATCTCACCAAATATTTGATATGAAAGCATTCCCAACCCATTCCCTACCCTATATCCATATATATCATATAGTTACACTACAAATTACAGTTTTTTCTCTCTCATGTTTAATTAAATAATACTTTTTATACATTTATCATTATCTTTTCTCTTTCCTCCACTCACATCCATCTTTCAAAAATATTAAAAAATTATAAGGTATGAATAGTGAATCCTCAAATTTAACTTTCCCCTATAACATTTTTTCTCTCATCTACTCATAACCATATCATATAATTTACAAATCCTCCTAACATATTTTAAGGGAATGGACTGAGAATGCTCTGAAAATACTATAAAATAGGGGTATACCAAAACTAATATCCAATTTTTTTTTAAAAAAAGATATTATTTATAATCAAGAAACAATTTAACAGTAAAACAATTAAGCGGATCACGGGTTTCACCAAACCCATACAACTTTTAAACGGGTTATAACATCTTATTTATTTATGAAACACTATCATCGTCAATCGCTAAGTGTATTATTAACTTCCTTACAACAAATAATTAAAATCCAAAAAAATCTACCTATACTATTAAAGCAAAACAATCTTTCTACATGTCATTTAACTAGGTTATCCACATAGGATGCCAAGTGATACAATTTCTATAAATAAATTATCCACCTAATAAACAATTTAATTTTAAACATTAACTCCTAAAGTTGGAGAAAGTTTCAAAATAAATGGTTAGAATCACAATTTATTGACTAATAATGACAATTAATTATTTTCATTATTATTTTTAAAATTTTGAGACTTTGTTATATTATTTTTCTTTATCTTTTTTGGATTTTGTGAAATTATTTATGAGCGTTTGGACTAGATGTACGATTGAAATGGTGGTTTAAGTTACGATGTTTGGATTTTATTCTTGTTTTATTAAACGTTTTAATAAAATTATAATTGTTATATCTCATTATGTAACATCCCTTTTTCTGGATAAAAATAAAATATTTGAATTGGATGTCATGCATATCCATAATATCTGTATTATAATATTAAAATGGAGAAGATGAGATTGTAGAAAACCTTAACGAGTAAGTCTTTGAATTGGATGTCATGCATATCCATAATATCTGTATTATAATATTAAAATGGAACAGATAAGATTGTAGAAAACCTTAACGAGTAAGTCTTTGATTGGTTGTCATGCATATCCATAATATCTGTATTATAATATTAAAATGGAAAAGATAAGATTGTAGAAAACCTTAACGAGTAAGTCTTTGAATTGGATGTCATGCATATCTATAATATCTGTATTATAATAGAAATCTTATAGGGTAAGAAAATGATGTCAGCTCGTATCTTCTTGACAAATTTTTCTTAATGGAGAAGATTTCTTAATGGATAAGAATGCCTTATATATATAAATGCTTTCCATGCACAAGAGTCTGATACATCATCATATGACACTCAAATTTAGTCTATATAAGTGCAAACTTTTAAACAAGAAAACAGAGTAGTGTATTATAGAGACGTTTCCATCATAGCGGGTTGTCGTCTACACTTGAGTTACTAATACGAAGAGGTAAGTACACGAAACCATAATCATGTTATTTTATAGCGTGTTATACGTGCTTATTTAGTACACAAATATATGATTATTTGGAAAATGTTTTATGAGATTATGGTTCCTAGTATATGAAATTAGTGGCTTATAAAGGGGCTATAGTTTTGAAATAAATATGGTGGTAAGCTCCAATAAAAATATATGGGTTACGAGTCTCGAGAGATTTAGTAATTAAAACTCCAAAATTTTGATGTTATATTTAAAAAGATTTCGGGAGTTGAAATCTCAAAGAGTTCGGGTGTTGAACTCCAAATAAAAGGGGGAGTTAATAACCCTCATGGGTTAAAAATGAGCTCATAAGGAATTCGGGTGTTGAATTCCCAAAGAATAATAAGGAGTAAACATAAGGAATTCGGGTGTTGAATTCCCAAAGAATAATGAGGAATAAACATAAGAAATTCGGGTGTTGAATTCCCAAAGTATAATGAAGAGTAAAATAAGGATTTCGGGTGTTGAAATCCCAAGGAATTTGGGTGTTAAATTACATATGAAAATAAAACATATTTTATAAAATGGTGTACTCAGTGAAAGATAATAGAATTATGTTTTTAAAATATTTTTAAGAAAAGCACCCCTAGATGGTTAAAGCTTCATGGACGTGACTGGACTGACAAGAGAACCACACTCTCGTGTTTAATAGTTTGTATAATAAAGTTTGTTGTTAAACATATATGTTTTCTTGTATAATATATATTTTCATAAAATAATACGTTATCACGAGTGACATATTTTGTATGTAATCTGGGACCTACTCTGATAAGTATTATTATAAAAAAAAATTTAGGGTGTTTCACATTGTTTACGCTTCATAGTTTACAACATATGGCTTCAGTAGATGATGAAGTTTTAATTAATATGTCTTTTTTTTATTTCATGGTATAAGTTAGAAATATGTTTTAAATTGTCATTTTTTCTCTGTTTGTCTTTGTATGTTGGATTATTTAATCAAAACAACAGTATGATACCTTATAATAATAATAGTAATGTAAGATTATCCGACGTTTACAGTTCATTAAAATGTATAACACATCTTAGGATGTATAAACGAAACCTCCTTAAATTCTCTCAATAAATGAAGGCTTCTTATGCATTTGACCCGAATTCACAAGTATAGGTATCACCAAACCCAGATCACTCTTAAACGAGTTATAACATCTCATTATATTAAAAATTAATCTAATCAAATATTTGATATGAAAAATAAAATGTGGATGAACTAAAAATTAATATCTGAATTTTTTTTAAAAAAAGTAATATTTATAATTACGAAACAATTTTATAGTAAAAAAAGGCTGGCTATTGGTCTCTCCAAACTCAGATAGCTTTTAAATCGGGTTATAACATCTTATTTATTTGTGAAACTCTTTCATCATCAAATCCTAAGTATATTATTAACTTGTTTACAATAAATAAAATTAAAATCCTAAAAAATATATAAATGTTAGAAACGAATAATGTAAAATAGCCCCGTAATAAAGGGGATAAAAGCTAGTACATATATATATCTATCTATAATATATATAAATGAAACATCTAAAATCCTACATGTCGCGATGTGGTCACTCCCTCCTTTTATGGAAGCCACCAGATTGTTTGATTTTTAAATGGAGGCCTCTCATTAATTTAACCCAAATTCATGGGTATGGGTCTTATCAAAACCAGATAGCTCTTAAACGGGTTATAACATCTCAATAAATTAAAAATTAATCTTGCCAATTATTTGATATGCAAATCCTATAAAATAGGGATATACTAAAATTTAATATCCAATTTAAAAAGAAAAAGATATTATTTATAATTAATAAAAAATTTTATAGTAAAAAAATAAGCTGGTCATGGGTCATCAAATCCAGCTAGCTTTTAAACGGGTTATAACATATCATTTATTTATGAAACCCTAAGTATATTATTAACTTTCTTACAATAAAGAAAATTAAAATCCAAAAAATAAATATAAAAAAAAGAAATATATAAAACAACCATTCTCTCAAACCATCAGATTACTTTATTTGTAAATGAAGGCTTCTCACGCATTTGTCCCGAATTCATGGGTAAAGGTCTCACCAAATTCAGATAGCTCTTAAACGGGTTATAACATCTCATTATATTAAAAATTAATCTCATAAAATATTTGATATGAAAATCCTATAAAATAGGGATATACTAAAAATTAATATTCCATTTTATTTAAAAAATATATTATTTATAATTAAGAAAAAAATTTATAATAAAGAAAATAAACGGGTAATGAGTATCACCAAACCCAAATAGGTTTCAAACCGGATTAAAACATATCATTTATTTGTGGAACCGTTTTATCATCAAACCTCAAGTATATTAATTATTAACTTTCTTACAATAAATAAAATTAAAATCCAAATATATATATATATATGTAAATATTAAAAACGAATAATGTAAAAGAACCCCCGTAATACGGGGGATAAAATCTAGTAATATATATAAACGAAACCATTAAAAACTCTCTGGTTGCACCCTACATTCTCTTAAGCTACCAGATTGCTTTATTTGTAAATGGAGGCTTCTCATGCATTTGACCCGAATTCACGGGTATGGGCCTCACCAAACCTAGATAGCTCTTAAACGGGTTATAACATCTCATTAAATTGAAATTTAATATTACCAAATATTTGATGTGAAAATTAGGGATGTACTAAAAATTAATATTTGATTTTTTTTTAAAATATATTATTTATAATTAAGAAACAATTTTATAGTAAAAAAAAGCGGGTCTTGGGTCACAAAATCCAGTTAACCGGGTTATAACATATCATTTATTTGTGAAACTCTTTCATCATTAAACCCTATTGGGGTGTTTGGGATTCCTTATTTTTTCCTTCTTGTAACTTATTAACTTTTATAAGTTAAAAAGGTGTTAGATAATATGACTTTTTTAAGTTTTTGAAGAATGAAAAAGGAGGTTTTGATAAGTTTGGAGGGAGTAACTTATCAAAAACAACTTATATAAGTCAAAAGGATGTGCAAATAAGGAATCCAAAACATGGCCTAACTATGTTATTAATTTTCTTAAAATAAAAAAATTTAAAATTCAAAAAGTATAAAACAACCCTCGTGATACGCGGGATAAAACCTAGTATATATATGAAGTTTTATATATTTTCCACCCATGTATAACATGCGATCTAACCTGGTATATAATATTAAAAACAAAAAATATAAACAACCCGAGTAATATATGAGATAAAAACTAGTATATAATATATAATTGCTTCACCCCAGTGATGGAAAGTTAAAATCTACGGGGAAAGTTTTCCATTCCACTTATAATTCTTTAGAATGAAATCAAACACAATCTTATAGATAATTACTGTTTTCCGATTCATATTATAATTCCTTCCACATTAACCCAACAACTGGGTGCTAATAAAATAAAGATCCCTAACTAATTAATCCCCAAAGTTTTAGGTTTTCTTTTTTTCCTAATTCGAATCAATTTCGCCAATCTTCCTTAAACCCTAACTTCCTTTCGATTTCATTCAATTCTAATTCCATTACGATCGGAGATGCCGAATAACACCCACGACGATGATGACTACATCAACGAAAGTTACATCACACTTAACGAAAACAACGACGATATTCATACCCACGTCAACCCTTTGACTTACGTCATACTTAACGAAACCGATCTCATTCAGCGTCAGAAAGCAGACGTCACTAACGTTGCCACTGTTCTATCCATACCTAAGCATACCGCATGCACGCTCTTGCTTCATTATAAATGGAGCATTCAAAGGCTTCACGATGATTGGTTTGATGACGAAGCCAAATTCCGCCGGCGTGTCGGTTTGTTACACGTTGATTCAACCCTAACAGACGTGAAAACAGTTATTTGTGGAATCTGTTTTGAATCGGTTAGAACCGTTGATACTGCGACATGTGGGTGTGATCACTTATTTTGTAGGACGTGTTGGAAGGCTTATATATGCATGGCTATCACTGATGGTCCGGGTTGTTTGACTCTAAGGTGTCCGGGACTGCTTTGCGATGCGGCTGTGGGCCCGGATATGGTTAATAAGTTAGTTACAGGAAAGGAAGGGAAAAGGTATAGGGACTTTGTGGTTAGAAGTTATGTTGAGGGTAGCTATAATATCAAATGGTGCCCGGGCCCCGGGTGCGGTTGTGCTGTTTTGTTTGATGATGATTTTGAGACTGGTGGTGGTTATGATGTTACTTGTGTTTGTAAACATGCTTTCTGTTGGAAATGCTTGGGGGAGGTGCACCATCCGGTAACGTGTGAAACCGCGGCTGAATGGATGGTTAAAACCACGTCTGAAGCCGAGAACATGAACAGGATCATGGCTTACACGAAGTCCTGTCCGAAATGCAACCAAGCGATTGAAAAGATCGAAGGTTGTAGGCAAATCATTTGTAGACGGCCTTGTGGATATGAGTTTTGTTGGTTATGTCTTGGCCCGTATAGTGGGCATGATCGCAGAGCGTGTGATCGGTATAGTTATCAAAAGCGTTTTTCTGAAACGGAACGAAAAGAAGTGGAGGCTAAGAAGGCGATCGAGAGGTACACGTATTATTATGAACGGTGGGATGCGAATGAAAAGTCAAGGAAACAAGCCCTTTTCAATTTAAGTATGATTGAAACTTGGGCATATACAGAATTAAGGGTTGTTAAAGATGCTTGGAAGCAGATAGTTGAGTGTAGGCGCGTGTTGAACTGGACACATGTGTATTGGTATTATATACCGAACAGAGAGCATGCAAAAATGGCGTTTCTTGAGTATGTGCAGGGTAAAGCGGAAGAGGCGTTAGAAAGGCTTCATAGTTCTGCAGAGATGGGGTTGCAAACTTATATTAAAAATGAACAAGCAAATAAAGAAGAGTTTAATAGGTTTAGGGTTAAGTTAGCTTGTTTGACTAGTGTGACTCGGTCTTATTTTGAGAATTTGGTTAGGTCATTTGAGAATGGTCTTGCAGAGGTTGATTCTAGCAATAGTATAAGCAGGCCGGGTCAGGGTGCAGCGGGTGGGTCTAGTGGGAAGGATAGTGTGCGGAAGAGGTCGGGACAGGGTGGGGAAGCGTCGAACTGGGAGTCTGATTCGGCAAAGAGGACGAGGCATGCAACTGATGAGGCGCAACGTTGAGCTGCTGGTGAGTCATTGGGCCGTGGTTAACATAAATGAAGGTGGTTTGGCTTGGTTTGGTTCCATTTTGGCAATGTGTGATGAACATGGTTCTGTTTCTAAAACTGCATGAGACTTTAATTCCACTTTTTTAGTTTTAACTAGTTTTATGGTCGTCCCAGTCCGGATTTTCCAAATAATAAAATTAAATTTAACCAGTGACATGTTAGACCCGTTACCTTTCCCAGTCGGGTCAAACGCGTTGAATAAAGTTAAAGGCCGCTCATGAACCATATTTATAAGATCTTATCTTTATCAAATCAGAGTTTTAAATTTGACCTGCTTACTAATAACGGGTTGATTGAATCTTTTTAGTTGATTGGATCGAACAGGTTGGAAGTTGTAGAAAGAGTATTATTAATGCCTGCTCGAGTCACTTGATTAAAACATTGTACAACATTAAAATCTTAAAGCTAAAATGTTTTTTTATTACAAAACTTGATGATCCTTTTCTTAATTCGGCATAAACTTGTGAGTTTGTCTAAATTAGCATCAAGTACTTCTTTAACATATTTTGAGAAAGTATCTGATAGGGAAATAAAATTATCAATTGTCATCCAGGTCAAAAGTCATCAAAAAAGTATAGATAAAAAGATTAAACACTTTGGCAGAGTAACTAATGGTGACTTGTGAATAACAATATATCAGGATCTGCCAACATGGAAGTGCCTTGAATATCTTCCTGAACTGTTAATTCACTTGTCAGCTTATTGCTCTAGAAGTGCCCCAGAAGTAAACAATGCAGTAAAACCTGATCCTTTACTAGCTCCATTAGATCTCCCATGACCTGTTTATAGAGAAAATAAAGATAATATAAATTCACAGTTCATAAGCATACTTTATGTAAAAGTCAAACTTTGCAAGAAGTTACAGTACCAAAAGGTGCAAACAATTTTTTGCAAGAATTGTGGTTTTTAACAGTTGAAACAATATGTATAGTTGATCACTTGATTGATCCACTGTTGCACAGAGGTTACATGATCAATGAACCAATAGACCCGAACTCGAAATTGAGAGGAACCTGAACTCGAACGCAACCCGAATCCTAAATCGCGCTAGACACGTGAACCCAAACACAACACACCTATTCATAGGTTGACTCAAACACGACCAGTTTGTCTGGAATTTTATTTTAATTATTTTCACATACTAATACTTTAAATTTACATTTTTGAAACAAAAACTATAAATTTATATTAAACAATTGCATTTTAATTATAAAATCTTATGTCAATTTCCTTTTTAGTTTTAAATTTTGGCATAAGATACTCAACCCATTTAATTTATTGCATAAAACACATTTAAAAAAATTATAAAAAAAATTAATGGGTTAAACGGGTCAACCTGTAAACCGGCTGGGTTGACACGAACACGACCCGTTTAGCTAAACATGTTCACGGGTTCAACCCGAATCCTTTTATACTTCACACCCTTATCTAATTACATTGTAAAAGAAAAATATTATGTTGGAAATAAATAATCTCAACTTTTGTGTATTGGCCGATAATAATCTCAACTTTAAAAATCAATACTAGCGTCCCAACTTTCAACTATTTTTGTCTCAATGGTCCTTCGTTAAAAAACATTTAACGCCATTATGTTTTTTCCCAAGTTTCAAACCGATGTTCTAGGGATTTTAATCGAAAGAACGATACGATTTGACTAGTGAAAAACTTATCTCAAAACGGTGATTCAAGTGACTTGATTTTTGTTAATTGGAAATTTAATCACCCGAATTGAAAACATTGTTTCATAGCTTGGATAACAGTTTTGAGATAAGTTTTACATCGGTCGTATCGTTCTTCCAATCAAAATCCCTAAAAATCAATTGAGAAATATTAATTACGCGATGAAATAAATAAGGTTACTTTAAAAATCTTGGTTGCCGTTTTGAAGAAACAAGTTTGCAAAGTAACAGACTTTATATTTTATAATCGGCGGAAAGATAGGGTTTTGAGAAGCCCATCCAGCCCAGTCTTACACGGATGCACACTCAATTTCATTCTCACTGGACTTAAATGCCTAATGGGCCGAATGTCAAGCTACGGCCTGGGATTTGAATAATTGGTTGCACGGGATTGGCATGTGATTGGTGGTACTTAAAACATATTGGAACTTAACACTGAAGTACCAAGCAGTAATCAATCAGGAATTGGTGTTTTTTAATAAATCAATAGCATACCAACTAATAATGACAATAAAGCCCTGATGTGGTTTAAAGCCCCTTTACGCCCCATTATATATATATATACACACATATATATGTATGTATGTGTATGAAAGAGAGAAAAGTTGGAAATGGCCCCACCACAAATCACCTATGCTGCTCGGCCTAGCCAAATCACTAATTACAAATTTTTTTTTGAACAGCCACTAATTACAATTCAATGGCCCGGAATTAAGAAGAAAAAAACTATAAAACACATCTATTTAATAAATCATAACTGATCAAGGCCAGCCCAGGTCCCATTATGGGCCTGGCGGGAGTCTAGGTTACGGTTTCGGGGAGCACAAAATTCTTAAATTTTTTAATATATGTTATAACAATTCTTTTTAAACTTAACAAGTGAAATTGAGGTCATTTCCAATATGGTGTAGTCGTAGAAAACATAAGTTTCTTAATGGCGCCTACAAGAAAATGAACCTAACGCAACCCCGGTAAAATGTTGCATTAGGCCTAATGCAACCTTTTATCAAGGCGGCATTAGAAGCAGTTGCATTAGACCTAATGCAACATTTTTAAGGCCTAATGCAACCTTTTTTGAAAGTGTTACATTTAACCTTAAAATGCAACTTTTTTAATATGCGACCTTTTTAAATTCTAATGCAACTTTTTTTTACCATCAAATGCAACTTTTTTAGAAGTCAAATGCAACATTTACTATATTTTAGTTGCAAAAATGCAACGGTTTCTATACTCAAATGCAACCTTTCTATAATTAAATGCAACCTTTATTATAATTTAGTTACAAAATTGCAACTTTATTTGACATAATGCAACCATTGTTAATTTTTAATAGAAAAAAATGCAACCTTTTTTCCATTCAAGTGCAACTTTGTAATATAAATGTAATTGCTATTATTTAATATTTGCATTCACTCACACAACCAAGAGAGTAAATAAAAAACACAAATTTCATTGATATTCAAACAATGTACTTTAACATGCATCTCCAAACTCAAATTGTAATATAGTCAATACAAAGTGTCAATTACAATAATAAAGAGAAATTAAAATGGTTTACTCATCTTGATCTTCATGTGTTAGTTGTTTCATCACCTTCTGCATCATAGCTTCCAAGTTTTTTCGTTGGATGTCAATATCTTTACGCATAGCTTCGAGCTCGGATTTTTTTCTTTCATGATCCTCTTCAATCTCATTGCACATTTCCAACAACTTGTGGCTTTCAACTTCAACGTTTTCTTGAATGATTCCATTAGCCCCTCTGGAAGAAGGTATGACATGCAAGCACCATCGACCTTTTTAAGCAATGTATTTGTAACGCCTCTACCATAAAGTCGGCGATATCCATGGTTCTCCTTGTTCATTACAGCCAAAAAAGGATCTACAGCAGAGCTTCCATCATTTGTAGGCTTGTATTTCTTCATTTGTTCCTACAATATTTTCCAAAAAAAATATTGTCAAAACAGTTTTTGAATTACCAAATTCATATTTCCTGTTAAACATTATAAAATAACAAACTGCAAACATATTCACAAAAAGAAATCTAATCGTAGTATCATATGTCTAGGAATCACAAATCTAAAAACTCTTAAAGATCACAAATTACAGACAAAATTCACAAAAAAGGAATCGCCGGCTAAAATGAAATTATACAAAAAGTAGATTTCAAAACTATGAATCTAATCAAGAATCCAAGCATGTGAATTGCCAACATATATAAAGATAGATTCAACAATAAACTAAGTATCAATGTCAACATATTTCTAATCAAAGAATTCAGATTAAAGTGTAGTAGTGTACATTCAAGGTTCAAATAGCAAAACGGGTCATATTAAAAGGGGTTATACGAAAATTTGATTTAAAACGGGTTAACACTTATTACTACAAAGTTCACTACTAGGTAATTCAGTTCAAATTTAAGGATACGGATAACTTTTTTTTTTTTTTTGTGAAAGTTAAAGTGTGCATCAGCCAAGTTAAATACAGTTCAGTTTTGAAAAGTTATATAATTCTTTATTAATATGCCATAGTTTAAACATAATTGCTTCAAAATAAATAAAAATAGTATGCAATTTTGGAATTCTAAATTACTAATATGAAATATACACGGATAATATACATATTTTCAAGTTAAACGGGTTGTGTTCATAACCTGAGTATACATGTGTCGTGTTTGGGTTTGACCCGCCAACCCGTTTAATACACACATGCGTGTACGCACATGTATATTTATAGTTAGTAACTTTTTAATAATGATACAATCTTTTAAATGAAATAGTGAATGATGTTTTATAACTTTTATGCATTAACACGCACACCAGGCAATTTTTGAGCCGCCTTTTCCTGGTTTTACTCATTTGATCAGTGTCTTTTAAGCTATACTTTTTATAATTTTTCCATTTGACTCGTTAATTAAGGATAAAAGCATAACCTGAATCGATCCATTCACAAGTGAACGGGCCAACATTGCCACCTCTAGATTGGCAACCTACTTTAACTTCCATTCTAATATTAGTTATTTGAATTTAAATATTGTTACTAAACCACTATAAATGTATGTTCTTTTTGACAATTTAACTTATTTTTATAGAAAACCGAATATAAATTTACACTGAAACAGGAAATGCAAATTGTGAGCTTAGGGGGTGTTTGGTACAGAGAATGGAAATGGAGAGAAAATAGAAATGAAAATGGAATTGTAGAGAAAGAGAATTGGTATGGAGAATGAGAATCATTTCTCTTGTTTGGTACACGAGAAAATAAACAGAAAACTCTACCATACCCAACCCCACCTCCACCCAACCTGACACCACTCACCACCGCAGCCCCACCACCACCAGCACCACCACCACAGCACCACCACCACAGCCCCACCACCAGCACCACCACCAGCCCCACCACCACAGCCCCACACCACCAGCACCACCACCACAGCCCTTTCTTCAACCACAGCCCACCACCACCGGCTGCCGCCACCAAACCCCCTTCTTCAACCACAGTACACAAGAAATTAAAAAGATTCAAATTTTTGGAACATAAGATATAGAAAAAGGAGGCTCAGATCTGTCATCACTGCCTCTTTGGAGATTTGTGGTGGTGGTTGTGGTGGCGATGATGATGATGATGATGATGATAATCAGAAGCCACCTGCAACCACCGCCGATTTCCACCACCACTGTCACCCACCTGCGACCACAATCACCCGACCATCTGAAAACCCTAACCTACCACGAACCACCACTTGAAACCCTAATCTCCGTTCACCCGTACCACCTGCAACCTACAACCGGTTACCATCTCTGTGTTCACCACTGCGAACGGCGGAGACGGGGTGGTGGTTGCAGACTTGGAGACGAGGTGGCGGTTGCAGACTTGGAGACGAGGTGGCGGCCGGAGACGGGGTGGTGGCCGGAGACGAGGTGATGGCCGGAGACGAGGTGGTGACATGCTATGAGGAGGCTGCTGAGAAATGGATTTCTCTTTGTTTTAAAGAGAAATGGAATTCTCTAGTTTTAGAGAAATAGAAAGAGAAATAGAAATGAAAAGTGGAAAACAAACAAAGGAAACATTTCTAATTCCATTTCTCCCCAATCAAATCCCTCTACCAAACACCCCGTGGAAAACAAACAAAGGAAACATTTTGTTTTCCACTTTTCATTTCTATTTCTCTTTCTATTTCTCTAAAACTAGAGAATTCCATTTCTCTTTAAAACAAAGAGAAATCCATTTCTCAGCAGCCTCCTCATAGCATGTCACCACCTCGTCTCCGGCCACCACCTCGTCTCCGGCCACCACCCCGTCTCTGGCCGCCACCTCGTCTCCAAGTCTGCAACCGCCACCCCGTCTCCGCCGTTCGCAGTGGTGAACACAGAGATGGTAACCGGTTGTAGGTTGCAGGTGGTACGGGTGAACGGAGATTAGGGTTTCAAGTGGTGGTTCGTGGTAGGTTAGGGTTTTCAGATGGTCGGGTGATTGTGGTCGCAGGTGGGTAACAGTGGTGGTGGAAATCGGCGGTGGTTGCAGGTGGCTTCTGATTATCATCATCATCATCATCATCATCATCGCCACCACAACCACCACCACAAAATCTCCAAAGAGGCAGTGATGACAGATCTGAGCCTCCTTTTTCTATATCTTATGTTCCAAAATTTTGAATCTTTTTAATTTCTTGTGTACTGTGGTTGAAGAAGGGGGTTTGGTGGCGGCAGCCGGTGGTGGTGGGCTGTGGTTGAAGAAAGGGCTGGTGGTGGTGGGGCTGTGGTGGTGGGGCTGGTGGTGGTGGGGCTGCGGTGGTGAGTGGTGTCAGGTGGGGTGGAGGTGGGGTTGGGTATGGTAGAGTTCTCTGTTTATTTTCTCGTGTACCAAACAAGAGAAATGATTCTCATTCTCCATACCAATTCTCTTTCTCTACAATTCCATTTCCATTTCTATTTTCTCTCCATTTCCATTCTGTATACCAAACACCCCCTTTTGGAACGCCATATAGTTTATCCTTTGAGTCAAACCAATACTGCTACTCTCTTTTTCATAGTGCAAAGCGCCCAACCAATCGGTCAAGATCATTTGGTTCCTATTCAAGATGCTATTTGCAGGTTAATGCATATATATTATTTGGTTAAATAATCTCTGAAGATATATGCATTTTGTAACATAATATTACCGTGTTTTTATTATTAATTCTGTAGCTTACAGGGACCTGTGGTGAAAAAGAGTTTAGGCGGTTGGGTAGTTACTCCTGTTGTTGAATATTATTACCTGCTTCCATATACCGAGATTATATCAAAGTTATTCTCAAGGTTATGATTTCAAACTTGATCGGATACATATGAATTCTATTTTCTTAACAACTGAACCCATGAAAATTAAGATTTTGGATTGAAACTGAGATTTTGACCAAACCACATGGACGAAAAATTGTAATTTACTCTAATAATTATCTAGAAATGCTATGGTAGGGTAGGGTAAATGCTTGTTTGTAATCATCATCGTACCATAGCAATGCTGATAATTACCCTACCCTACCACCACCAATAATTATAATATTAATTATTGTGACTCAGACCTGGTTTGACTCAGATCCTAAAACATCCTTGTTTGTCCCTTATCTTACCTTGTTTGTCCCTTGATTTTAGTTACGTTTGATAAATGCACAGTTAACATATCGACACAGAAGAACTATAACTTTGTTTTCAGTGGATCGTATTTGCTATTGATGAGGGTGTTGCGCAGTTGCGGTGCAGCTTGTTGTCCGCTTACCTACCCCTCTATCGTAATTGGAACCTTTTGAGAAATCAATTTTAAACAACATAATTTCTAATTTCAGTTTCATCTTTCTGTATCAGGGATTTCCTAAAGATTAGATTTTTAAAAATATACAGTAATATTTAAATATTTCTCAAATTGGTTTTGGGTTTATTCAAAATTGAATATTTTTCTTGGATAAAGATTCATGTTCTTGTTCTTAGTTCTGCAATAACTTGTCAAATTTATGTTTTGGGCCTGTGTTTTGAATGCAATATACTATCTTGTCTAATTTGTTTTGTTTCTTTTAATGTTGATTACAGTTTCATCTTTCTGTTTCTTGAGAACTATGGTGTGAGGAAATTAGATTTTTGCGTTTCTTATCGCGGTTATGGCAATTTCATTCGCATGGATGTTTGGTGAAACCAAACCCAATGCTAAAGAGCTTCTCGTTGGTACGATATCCAACATTTGCTTTCGCTCTTCTAGTTCACAAAAAAAAAATTAATGTTTTTCTTTATGGTATTAAAGGTCTTGTGGTTCCAAAACTCAACTCAAGAACAATCCAACAAGCGGTGGGAGTTGTCGGCTGCATTATCATGCCACACAATGTGTTCCTGCATTCTGCCTTGGTCCAGTCACGAGAAGTTGACCCGAGAAAACCCGGCCGGGTTCGCGAAGCTCTAAGATACTACTCGATCGAATCCACTCTAGCACTTGTGGTCTCGTTTATTATCAATCTTTTTGTAACAACTGTTTTTGCAAAGGCGTTTTTTGGAACAGCGATTGCTGATACAATTGGGCTCGGGAACGCGGGGCAGTATCTTGAACAGAGATTTGGTGGCGGGTTGGTACCGATTTTGTATATTTGGGCTGTTGGGCTATTGGCAGCTGGACAGAGTAGTACGATTACTGGTACTTATGCAGGCCAGTTTATTATGGGCGGGTTTCTTGATTTGAGATTGAAGAAGTGGGCCCGGGCCTTGATTACACGAAGCTGTGCAATCGTGCCCACGTTGATTGTGGCGTTAATATTTGATAGTTTGGAGGACACATTGGATGTGTTAAACGAGTGGCTTAATGTGCTTCAATCGATTCAGATCCCGTTTGCTCTCATTCCGTTGTTGTGTTTGGTGGCTAAAGAGGATTTGATGGGTGTTTTCGTGATTGGTCGGGTTTTGAAGGTGTGATCTTTTAAGCTCCACGTAACTTTTTGGCTATAAGTCTATAACCAAGTTTTGGGTTGGCATATCTAATCTGTTTAAAAACAGGTCTTGTTCGGGTTGACCCATTTAGTTAAACAGGTTGACTCATCAGCCTGTTTAGTTAAACAGGTCGACCCGTCAGCCCGTTTAGTTAAACAGGCCGACCCGTCAACCTGTTTAGTTAAACAGGCCGACCCGTCAAAGCGCCTAGTCAAACAGGTTGACCCACTGACCTGTTTTAACCCATTTTTCTGCAACCCACCAACCCGATTAACATGTTTACAGCTAGATTACTACCCACCAGCTGTATGACACGTTTAGATAAATGGGTTAAACGGGCCATGTTCGGGTTACATGAATTAAAGTGTGCGAGGGTTAAGGTGTTTCTGTCACAAATAAAGTTACAGGTTGTGTTCAGGCTAAATATTTCAACCTACAAACCCACGACCTGTTAACCCGACATGATTAACACCTTAATCACATCCATAATATTTAATGCAACTTATGGTCCTCAATGTACTGTTTCTTATAACATTTCTTGCTACATCTTGCAGACGGTCTCATGGCTTGTGGCTGCTTTGGTGATAGCAATAAACGGGTACTTGCTACAACAGTTTTTAGCTGAAGAAGTAAGTGGGGTTGCCTTAACTTCTGTAGTAGCTGTTTTCACGATTGCATATGTTGCATTCGTAGTATATCTTATCTGGCGGGGCATCACTGTTTCAACATTTGGTTTCCATAAACTGAGAAACTAAGCAGCATAATGAGGAACTATGAAGTGATATCCTTTAGTCCTAGGAACCCAAAATCTTGAATGTTAGGAGACATAATGACCATTTGTAGATGTAATATCGGCACACCATCATTAGAATGGATTGTTGTCGGCTCGATCATGTAATATTCTGTATTTGCAAGGTTGGATGGATGGCACAATTGTATTAATCTGGATTTCGATTATGTTAAGTAAAATGTTAGTTGCAAGAAAGGGAATAAAAAGGATGGGAGGTGATTTGTACACAAATAAAATTAGTAGAGTACATGTTATGATGTTATTGTGTCCTCTATTGTGTAAAGCGTGTGTATGGTGTACAAATCACAAACTTCTGTATTTGCTTCTTTGCATTCTCGAGTTAGAAAACTTACAAGTTAGTTTTTTCTTATGAAATTTATCCTCTAATGAGTTATTCGTAGTTGAAAAGAACACAAGAAGCATAGCCAAATAGTCAAAGTTGACTTGTGTTTGCTCTGTACCCTCTTTAACACAGATTAAAATCATTCCATCCCCGTAACCATATTAACCTGATAATCTCCCTTAACATGAATTCAATCCCCGTAACCATATTAACCTGATAATCTATCCGGTTTATTTTCAGTGGAGTGCCACATCTGTCTACAAGGTTTGGTCGGTTACGTAATTTTAGCATGACTTTCTTTTTTCGCAGTTGGACTCTTTTAAGATTTCCGAATATTGTCACTTTCTTCTATTTCACCAACTCCTTAATTTTTTACCGTTAAATCGGGTGCGCATGTCCTTTTACCTATTTGAATGAAAATAATAATTGTGGGCAAGCGTCAATGATGATTTTATAACATAGATATTTTATATCTTGCCATTTTCTTCTATTTCACTAACCCCTTTAATTTTTTAAGGTTAAATCGGGTGTACATGTCCTTTATACCTATTTTAAACTAAATAACAATTGTGAGCAAACTCAATGAAGATTTTATACCATAGATAACCATTTTAATATACTTTGTTAACAGTAATTAATATAATGTCTAATACTTTCAGGTTTTGATAATTTGTTTAAATTTTCATTAAGATCGTTTACTTCTTTTTCCTTTTTATCAATAATAATTAATAAAATGTTTATTTTTCTTATAATTTTACTAAAAATATATAAACTATTTATATTGCTTAACAAATAAATAATAAAAGGGGATGTGAAATAGTTATTATATTAAGCTTAAGGTTGTTAAAAGAATTAACTTTTCAAAGGGGATGAACGGTGTTACAAGAATAGTAAAGAATAAGTAATCAAAGGGGATGTGACATAGTTATTAGACCATGAGGTATACACTAACCCCTCTTAATTTCATATAATCACCATATCACTTATATTTCTCTCTTTCACTTTATCTGGCCTGAAGGAAATAGTTTAATCCATAATAAATAACAAATCAATTAGTAATTAATACAATATTGTTTCTTTTGACCTGTGAAAAGCATAATCCATGGGTTTTTTTTAACAAACTTAACACTAGTGGGAGTGGTTTAATGCATTTAAAGTGACATGTCATCTTAACTTATGTTAGGCTTTAGAGTATACCCTATAACCTTATTACCCCCATAGCCTTACGTTGGAACGTGAAATAGTTATGTTAAGCTTAAGTTGGTTTTAACCGCTTTTCATGATTTTATCTTCTTTTTTCCTTTTTTATTAATAATAATTAATAAAATGTTTATTTTTCTTATATTTTTACTAAAAATAAATATATAAACTATTTATATTGTTTTAGCAAAATAAATAATCGTGAAATAGTTATGTTAAACAAATAACTAATCGACAGGGATATGAAACAGTTATTATGTTAGGGATGTGAAACAGTTACTATATTGAGCTTAAAGTTGATAAAAAGGATCACTAATCAAAGAGGATGGGTCGGTTCAACATTTTAAACATTCGATGGTTCAACATTTCGAGCAGTCGGTTTAATATTTCATATTTCGGTTACAACATATATTTTGAACATTTCGATGGTTCGGATGGTTCAGTTTTTCGATGGTTCGCTTAACAACCGCTTAAAAACTAAAAAGGAAAGATTTCGATGGTTCGCTTAAAAACTAAAAGAGAAAGAATGATTTATTGAGCCTTTTAATTGATAAATTTTAGAAAAGATCTCACAGCCTTTTTAATGAAATCAAATCCATCCTAATTCAGTTTATCACACTCTAGAAATGACCCAAAACACAATTTAACCTAAATTATAGATTTGGAAGACCCTTCAATCCTTCATATCCTTTGTTCTACTCTAGTAGAAAATGACCCAAAACATAATTTAACCTAAATAAAATATAGATTTCCAAGACCCTTCAATCCTCTGTCCTTTGTTCTTCTTTTGAGTCGGGAAATACAAGCACACTTTTTTTTTAATTCATTTTTTTCACACAAATTAAACCTATATAAATAAAATATAGATTTGGAACCCCTCATACCATCTGTTCTTCGTTTACCTATACCTAAGTCGAGAAACACAACAAAATCACTTTATTTTTTTCACTTTTTTCTCTACTCTGCGACTCCAGGCAAGAGAATAGGGGGTCACCCGATCTACTTATTATACTCATAAAAGAAAATAATTCTGAACACATGGCATTGTAAGGTTAATTCTCACTATCAAATTCCCGTATAAATCACTTCTCTTCTATTAATGAAAAGAAAAAAAAAATATTTGTTCTAATATAGTATTGATTATAAATTCAACATACTGTATTAATCGGTCAATCTTCATTTATTGAATTATTAATGGTATAAATTATATTGTAAACATACTTAATATAAAAATATATTAATTAATATATAATAAGTACGTGTCAGAAAAATCTTTTTTTTTTAAATTGAAATGCATATAAAAAATTTATGTACACTAACATTTAATTTTTAAGACATCTTCATATTGAAGGAAAAATATAATAATTTTGTTTATTTTTTACAAATATTCAATGTTTTAATAAGTCTTAAAAATTATAGACAATTTTTCATTATTTTATAGGTATAAGAGACATCATGAAACAAAAATCTGGTGTTGTTTTTGGTTTAAGGTATAGAATGAAAAATATTTTTGTGAAAGACTTTTAACTACGTCTACATCTTTAGATCTAAATGTCTCATTGTTTTAAGAATTAAATGCCTCATTGTTTTAAATATTACTTTCACTAGCATTGCTTCATTATTGTATATGTATGATGTAAAATTGCTTCATTCTTGATTTAAAATTCAAATGCATAATATAAAGTGATTATATTTGACCTTTTCTCTTTTTTAAATTATATTTGTAGTGATTATATTTGTTCTTTTCTCTTTTAATTAGTGGTTTAGAATAGAACAAATAGTTGGTTTAGAATAGAACAAATAGTCACATATAGTGAGATGTAAGAGAATGTAAAGAAATTTTATGTAGTGAGATGTAAGAGAATGTAAAGGAATTTTTTTTAGAATAGAAGGGTCTTGGTATACTACTTTAATTTTTATTAGTATTAGAATCCAATCCTAATAGATTTTCTATTAAAAGAAAAGACATAAATCGAAAGAGAAAGAGAAAACTAGGTCTAAGTAAATAATACCAAACCTATTTTAGGTTGTTCGACAATATTTACAATTAAATTTAGCATTAGCAAAGATATTACTTTTTAAAATTAGGGTTAGGATTGGGTTAGGTTGGAGTTTTTAACCGGCCTCATTTGTAGTGATTATTATTTGTAATAAATTTATAATTTAAATTATAACGTGTAACAAGTGTTTTTAAAAGAAAGTTTAGTAATATTATTAAAAAGCATACATCAACATAAAAACCTTTCAAGTGCGCAATCGACTACAAAAAAAAAACCAGCCCAACACACTACCAACAATCACACCGATCTTCATTTCTTTTCACGCTGGAGCTGCACACGGTACACACCACCACGGCTTCTTTTATCAGCATCATCATCCATACCTCCAACATCATTAAAAGACTGCCCACTAAACTGATCCGCTTTCCTGAATGCCTCCGCCGTCTCCTTCACCGGATCCACCTTCAAAACGGATGCCATCACATCCTCACCAGCCCTTCCACTGCCCACAATATTATTATTAACATAGTACATTAATAATAAAAAATATATAACAACAATTACTATGCAACAACAAAAACCAAATTATATCATACCCTAGGGTAGTAGCATCCAAGTTAGTACCCTTTGCCTCATACCCTTTATTTTTTAAATGAATCGTCTCCAAAGTCCTTCTCGCCTCTTCCTCCGATGTCTCCTACATTCAATTATAGTGGTTTTCAATATAAATTTTGTTAGAATATATATATATATATATATATATATATATATATATATCATTGAATTAGCAGACCAACCATGGCAGGATGATCACTCTCTTTCTTGCCACTAGATAAAAAGTCCATAGCCTTATCCTTGAGTTCACTTAATTTACCAACAGCATTATCCTTGCCTTCTTTTGACTTATCAGCTGTGTAATCCTTGGCTTCTTTGGCTCTATCAGCAGTGTAATCTTTATACTCCCCCATCTTCTCCTTAGCTTCATTCGCCTTATTAGCCGTGTAATCTTTCGCCTCCGTCGCCTTATCAACTGTGTAATCTTTTGCTTCTCTGGCTTTCCCAGCAGTTGCATCCGCAGCTTCCTTAGATTTCTCAAGAGCATAATCTTTGTACTCGCCCATTTTCCCCATTGTCGCATCCTTAGCCTCCTTAGCTTTTTGTGAGGTTTTGTTAGCTACTTCGCTTGTTTTCTGAGCGGCCGAATCTTTGGATTCAACCGCTTTTTTGGCGGCTTCATTAGCCTTTTCACTCGTATAAGGTTTCCACTCGTCCGCTTTCTTGGTTGCGGCTTCTGCGTTTTGTCTTTCACGTTCCGCGGCGTCTCTGCTGACAATAGTCACCTTGTCGGTGGCTTCGTGAGTTTTCCCGGTAACAACATCTTTAGCACCACCGAGAGTTCCCGTAACGGTTTGGAATATGCTTCCGATGAGACCGGGACGGGTCTCATCTGGTCGTGTTTGATCACTTCTTTGTTTGTTGATGTCTTGTAGCTCATTGGCTGCGGTTCGGGCAGCCGCCTCCGCCCTCAATTCCCTTCGCCTAACATCTTGATCTTGTTGTGAAGCCATTATAATGAATCGAGTGTTTGGTTTGATTTCGTAATATGCTCAATGTTATGAGAATATATATAGGGTGGTTTAGGAGAGGAGATGAAATTTCTAGATGTGGGGACAGGTGGTGTAACTGTGACGATGTATCATCATTGGACGCCACGTTGTTGTTTGAAGTGAGACACGTGTAGTGCTCTGTCCACGTGGATGGAATCGTTGGTTTATTCATATGCCGAAAAATATTTACTTGGCATATAAGTAATACGGGCTGTTGCCTGCCTTGATTTCTTATTATATTTAGGGATTACTAGTGCCGAATACAAAATAAATAGTAACTAAGGCCGTATTCGTTTCACCGAATTAAATGGAATTGAAATTGGAATTTGTACGGGATTTAAAATTAGAAAGAATTGTATTTGGAATTTAAACATTTCAATAGAAATTGGAATCTCATTCTATTCTTGATGTGTTCGTTTGACAAATGAATTGGAATTAGTTTTTTTTGGGAAAATCCCCAAAATAGCCTATCTATAAAATGAGATTTCAACTTTGTCCCCTAAACTTAATATTTTCAAATATGGTCTTCTCTAACTCATCTTTGACCATGTATTAGAAAATCTAACGCGTCTTTGATGACATGTTAGCATAACACGTCGTCAAAGACGCGTTGGATTTCCTAACACATGGTTAAAGACGCTAACCCGTCGTCAAAGTCACGTTAGATTTCCTACACATGGTTAAAGATGAGTTAGGCTTCTTGATGTTCGATTTATTTGTACATATTTTTTAGTGTTAGCATACTTGTTTTACTCGTTTATTGTAGGAACTTTGGTACTTCATACATGTTTATTGTATTTCAGGTCACAGGTACTTAACGCGCTTAATTTGGACCTGTACGAGAATGGAATGAAGACCCAGGATGTCCAGCACGCTTACCGATGCAGTTAAACAAATTTGCTGAGAAAAGAGGCCCATCGCGTAGCGCGATGGGTGTTGAAGGTGGGGCATCGCGATACGCGATGCCCTGTAAAGTGGCAGAGTTGACTTTGGTCCATCGCATAGCACGATGGACCAGGAGAGGAGGCCATCGCGCTACGCGATGGTCCCTAGAATCGTGAAAGTTAGGGTTTGTTTTATATTACGTTCTTGACGACCCTAAACGCCATTCTTCACCTTCCAGGCGATTTCCAGAGCAGAAGAGCAAGTCCCGATCATCCCTAATCATCTCTACGTGTCCTACATGGCCTACCACATCATAACCGAGGCCCGAGAGATGCCGATGCGCGGCTAGTTTCTTCGAGTCATACCCGGGATGAGAGTATTGTATCTTTCAGTTTTTCTCATGTATTTAGAACGAATTGATTGTAACTATCTTTGATTAATCTATGAGTATTGATGTCTAGTATGATTGTGCACTCAGTCGGTTTAGGTTTATTTCGATCAGAACGATTATTGTGCCAGTTGCTATGATAATTGCTTATAGGATTGTTTTGACTAGTTGAATTTGATGAAGCATACGCTTTCCCTTAGTTGAGTCACACTGGCAGTGACTGTTTGATAACCAGTTCCGTGTGTTAGTAAGCCTTGATGCCTAAGGTTTGTCTAGTTACTCAATCGGTGTTAATCAGTGATTGTTAATCTGTTAAGTCACATGAGTTTGCTGTTAGGTTAATTACTTGGATTCCCGGGTGTGATTTGTCTTTGTTAATTGATTGAACACGGGATTACTTGTTTGTTTGTTACATCATATAAACCGTTTGCTAGTGTGATCAGCACTTTAATTGAATTACTTCATAAGTTTAGAAATTGATTTCACTCCACACTGACCACATACTCCTGGTGGATACGATACCTGACTTACCCTAACTGCTTAGGTTAATTAGGTTTTTGCATGACTCAAACGACGGTCATCAAAATGGCGCCGTTTCCGGGGAGTTAGTGCGCTTAGTTTTTTTGTGATTAATTGATTTCTTAGTTAATTTAGTTGTTATTTTTATTTTTAGTTTAGTTTTATTTTCCCATTTTACGCGAGGTGTGTTATTTGTGCAGGTAACAGGTTTATGCACACCCGCCATTCAAGAAGAAAGTCTCCACTGATTTACGAGCCAGAAATCGAACGGTTAGCTCGGCAGAACCGAGCTCAGATCAGACAGTCAGATATGGAAGGTCAGAACCAGAACCAGAACCAAAATCAAAACCAAAACCCACCCCCTGAGATAAATGTTTTCCAACCCGAACCAAACCCACCGAATAACCAAAATCCACCCAATAATGACCAGTTGCCACCAGTAAACACAAATCAACAACCCCAAAATTCAGCCCGACAATCCAGAAACTGAAACCGAAACCGAAACCTTGACAGACCCGGGCCATCAGCCCCGAACAATACCCCTCTAGGATAGAAGAATCAAAAGAGTAATTGTACCATTAAAAGTTGAAACCTTTAGCATCTAGGATTTTAGTTTGGCATGAGTCCGGTTTATCTCTATACATTGTAACGTTTTATTGAACGGAATACAATCAGTCTTTCACATTCTTACATGGTATCAGAGCCATAGGTTTCTGGACCTCTCTCTTCTTCTTCATCAAATATACAAACCCTAGCTGCCGTCACTTGGCAACAAACTTAAAGAGTATGGTGAGTTGCAGCCATCCGCTATGTCCATTCCCTTCCGCTTCTTTTACGTTTTGTTTTCTTTTCCTATCACTAGTTCTAATAAAGTCTAATTCAATTCAAGATTATTGTATATTCTCTCTTTTAACCTGCTTCGATCTCTTTAGGTTATGAGGTATGGTTTACTTAGCACCACTAGTGGTGTTGAGGTTGCACGCGTGTCATTAACCACCTCCCTCCCCCCCCTTTTTTTCCAATGGCCACTAATAAAGTGGTGTTCCTAGACTAGATCACATATACCATGGCCACTCTTAATTTTTTTTCTTTAATTACACTAACAAACACTACATTTATCTCTCATGTTTAATTAAATAATATTTTTTTTACTTTAATTATTACTGTTTTCTCTCTCCATCCTAAAATTTACAAAAAATTACTAGATTTTCTCCAAATTTACAAAAAATCACTACATTTTCTCTCTCCACCCTATAATTTACACTCACAACCACTCAAAATCTCATCCTATAATTTACAACTCTCTCAAAATATTTTGTAAGATCGAATCTAACCATACATTTAAAGCTAGATACACAATGAAATTTGAGTTCTTGCTTAGATAAATGTGAAAACGGAGCAAGAGAGTGACCACATAAATTTGTGGAAGATATTATAAAATGTTCGAAGTTGATGTTCACAATTTATGTTAGTCGATCAACATTTAGCAAACCACAAAGTAGAATATATATAATCGAAACACTATTAATTCGAGTTAGCCCTATTGATTAAAGTCAAAAGATAATATTCGGAATCTGCTTACCAAAAGTCTAAGCCGAGAGTTAACAAATGCCAAGAGGAATTAATGGCACCAAACCAGAGTCTATTAATGGAGAAGGTAACATATATGAAACTTGACCTAGATGACCGAAGATTCCAAGATATGTTTAATTAACTTAATAGAATAGCCTAGTTATATAAAATACAAATCAAGGTGTCCATTACGAGTAAGGGTGACTATATTATGATTTATAAGGCTAAGCATGGACTTTTAATTATATATGGGTTCATGTGTATTTTAGATTTAACATGAGAATGTAGGAAAAAATACAATTTATTAAAAAATAAGAACGTAAGAAACAATACCAACTACAATACCAATCTACATAAACAATTATTTATAATAACGAAGAAAAAAACCTAAAAATTACAACAAAAGAATCAAAAATCAAGAACAAAATAATAACAGTAAATACCAACAAATATTTATATCAGCAAAAGAAAAAATATAATAATAACAACAAAATATAAATAAGCAAATGCTTATAACGTCTCATAATCAAAATTAGCAAATACGAACAAAAAATAACAGCAAATACATATAAAAATAAACCTAATAATAACAGCAAATTAATTCTCACTATTTTCATGTTAAAAATAAAATGTATTTGATCATGTTTCTTTATATTAAAACCTAAATAGTGGTTATCTCACAAGTAATACTATTCATGCTATAGTAGTAGAATAAACCACTTGCGTTTACATATATGTACAAGATAGTTAAAAAGATTTCCGCATAGGACTTTTCAACTCAATTCATTATGTGATGATTAATTATAAAATTATTTACCAGTTTGACATTAATATGATTTTTTTTACATTATTACTTACTTTTATAATTAATTTTTAGTTACGTATCTAAGAATATTTGTTTTTCTTAATATAATTATTTTATTACTTATTTTTATAATTGAAGAAACGTGGATCGTCTCACTGGTAGACGATCAACTTTCCTCGGGTATGATTATGCTATTTCACCGATGGTTCTCTGGAATCTGGATTCTTCCACCTACAAAATGAACAGCACCGTAAACTTACCCCTCAGAAAGGGACAGAGGGGTCCTCTTTGGGGTAACCCTCCGGTGTGAGAATAAGAGTTTGTAGGAGAAGATAATAATCTGAGAGTAAGGAAATTGGAGTGTATTGCTTAATATAGCTTAATACTGTGTAATAGGGCATACCTCTCCTTGTGGAGTTGATGTGGTATTTATAGTGCTAGGGTTTCCAATGATTTGGCTCAGACCCAATTAGGGCCTTTTTGGCCTCCTCCAATTGCTTTGCGCCACGTGTCCTTGGGACACCTGGTGCTTTTTCATTGATTATTCTCTGACCCATGTGCAATCACGTGGTAGCACATGGGTTTTGCTGAGTTGTCCACCTTTCATTGGCAGCTGTCAACATCAGCATATTCTTATTCCTTAAAAAGATACCTTCTGGAAGGTTGTCTGACGTGCACAATCAAGGTTGCCCTAATCCTGATTTGGATAAGGACGAGGTTGATTATGTGCATGTGTGATATGCGCCTATCCTGAGGATGCGCGAGGTCTTCTTTATTCTCACGCGCAGATGTCTTATGCGCAGATGTGATATGCACAAGCATGTGATATGCGCCACTCGCAGATGTGATATGCGTGAGCATGTGATATGCGTCACGCGCGGATACGTCACGCGCAGATGTGATATGCGTGAGCATATATGGTGCGTGAGCATGTGATACGCGTGAGCATATGTGATGCGTGAGCATATGTGATGCGTGAGCATATGTGATGCATGAGCATATGTGATGCCTGAGCATGTGATGCATGAGCATATGTGATATGCGCCATGCGCATAGGTTTTGGCTTTGTGCCTTCATAATGTCTTGATTTCAAGCCTCTTGTCTATATCTTGTGGGTTGACCCGCCTCGCTCGGTGTTGAGGCGGGTACATACCTCTTCAAGCCCCCCCAGTCTAATGTGTGTCTTGTCTCGCGCGAGCGAGGTAAGATAGATATTAGACTTAATAGTTTGCTCTTTTAATAGGGTTTGTCTTTTCTTCTTATTACTCATCGGTGCGCGAAATTCTATCCTTTTGGTTGAAAACGAATCGTCCCTGTACGTGGTTGGTTGTTGCTGACATGCGTCAGTGATGGAGACGTGTCAGACTTTTCGTGTGCTCGAGGTGCTACAGTTGCCTTTCATGTCCCCTCACATAGTGTCAGGAACACGTGTCGCGCTCGCGTTGGTCCGTACCTGCGAGTGGTGGCGCGTGAACTCTGGCAGCACCTGTATCGTTTCTTTTCGTGTCCCCTCACACAGTGTCAGGGACACGTGTCGCGCTCGCGTTGGCTTACACCTGCGAGTGGGGGCGCGTGAAGTCCGATCAGTACCAATTTTTCTCTCTCCTGGGCCTATAAAAGCAAGCCCTTTGAGTTTTTTATCCTTCATCTTCTTTGTTGTTTATTCATAGCTTTCCTTTTTTTCTATTCCGATTAAGTGCCTATCTTCCAGATTTCCGTTCTTCAGAAGCAACTTGTGCCTGACTCTGTTGTATGTCTGATAGCCCAGACAACACAATCTCCCCCAGCAATCGCCGCGTGAAATCGTTAGTAATGTCTACGTTGAAGAAGACCGGCAAGGGGAAGAGGGCTGCTGAGGCCTCATCGGAGGAGGTAGGGAAGACCAAGGCAGTGAAGAAGTGGGATGAGATCCCCTGTAAACTGAGGCAGTCCGATTTTGACAGCCTTATCGCCTCTCAGGGTTTTCTCCTTGAGTATGGCTGCATGCTGCCGGCGGCCGGGCAAACGGCGGCGGACCCGCCCACCGGCTATATATCCCTGTATTGCCATTTTTTCACCCACTGCAACCTTCGTCTCCCGATGACAAGGTTTGTGGGTGCGCTGCTTAGGTTTTATGGGATTCATATATCCCAAGTCCATCCGTTTGGACTCGTGCGCATGACTCACTTTGAGTTCATGTGCAAATCTCAGCGCGAGGAGCCCACCCCTCGGCGCTTTCAGTTTTTTTATAAGCCCAAGATCCAAGATTCTTGGTTCTCATTTATTCCTCGCAGTCAGAAGGTCAAGTGCTGCACTGTTTCCTTCAAGAGCCTTCATGACTGGTCTGAGAGATTTTTTACATTAAGGCTGGTGTGATCCCCATCCGCATGACCATGCGCGCGATCTCTTCTGCGCCTGCGGATGTGGGTGTCTTCAAGAACCCAACTGGCGCCTGGGTTAAAAAGTTGACTGCCGAACCATCCCCCGCCAAGAACATTTGCGAGGAGGCGCTGGTGGGGGTTGGTATGAGCAGGAGGTGGGCTGACAGCGCGACTGAGCCCGTTATCCAAGTTGACGGCTTGTGTAAGTTAACTCATTGCATTACTTCTGCGCGAATATAATTCGTTTTGCTGATATCATTTGACTTGTTTTGTGCAGTCAGCAAGGAGTATGTCCACGCCGCCTATGATGAGCATATGGAGGGTGGCTCCGTCGCTCTGGGCGCTGGGGAGGTTGGCTTCCCCGATCGCTTCGATGACATGTTCATCCCTGTTGATCTGGGATTTCGCTTTGACAGCGACGCGCCTGGTAAGCCTTTGTACTTATGCTTATGCCTTTATAATACCAGATTTAGCTAACCTTTCTGTTGCGTGTATTGTAGACGCGCTTGAGAACTACGAGCTGGAGCTCGCGGAAGAGGAGGAGGAGGAGGAGGCTGAGGTGCCCCAACTAAAGCGTAAAGCTAAGGGGAAAACTGGCGCAGGGGCCAGTAAGAAACAGAAGAAAGATGTTGCCCCTGTTGCTCAGGATCCTCCTACTCAGGCGAGGGGACTTGAGAAAACCCGGGAGTTTACCTCCAAGTTTTCCTTGTCTTCCCTGCCTCAAAATGTGGGCAGACCTCCTGTCCACACGAGGTATGGTGCCGCTACCTCCTCCCTTCGCGCGGCGGAAAAGGGAAGCGGCGTTGCGCCTGCCGTTTCTTCTTCGACAGGTATACTTTTTACTTTATGGTTTTATGAGCGTTATTCTGATAGGATTACTAATGAATCTTTTCTCTCAAATGCTTGTAGAGCCGGCGACCTTGGTGGATTAACCTCAGGCGCAACAAGGTGCCAAGGCTGCGCCGGAGGTCGCTTCGAAGTCCCCTGTTTTACCCTCAGAAAAGGGAAGAATGGACTTCATGGCGATGTTTAACTCGCGAACGGCGGTGCGCCAAAATATGTATTGCACTTTTATTTTCTGACTTTTCTCTTTTTAGATCAAGTCAGAACCATTTCTTTTGTTGATTTTTTCATAGGAGTCATTGCTGGCGTACAAGCTGCTGGCGGCACTGCTGGCGCCGGTGCCAGCGCCGTTGGTTCTGCTCCTGCTCCTGCAAGCGCTGAATCTCCCCTCATTGGGATTACTAAGGAGCAGGAGGCCGTATTACGCGCCGACCTAGCGGCGTCGAGACCTCCCTCACCTCCTCCTGCGCGCAGCCCTCCTCGCGAGACTGATTTTGGTTCTTCTAGGTCGCAGGAGAAAAGGCCTGTTTCAGAGGAGGATGAGGAGGTTCAAGTTGAAGGCTCCGACAGCGGCCGCGCCAGCCCTGCAGCGCCACGAGATTTCGCGGCGCAGTCTTCTCGTGGGGCTGGCGCTGACTTTTCTGCTTCATCCCCGCAGGTATAGGTTCGTTTTTGCTCCGCTGCGCGGACTTCCATCTTAGTGTTTTGATGACTTAGATCATTACTTTGTGTTTGCAGGAAGCCGATCACATTTACCGCCCGAGATGGAATATTACTGAAGACAGCTCATTTCAGTCCATGGGTGTGTGTGAGGACTTCTGGGCTCATTCTGTGCCTCCAGCTGAAAGGAGGTTTCAGGAAGACCGCGCTCGCGAGGACTTGCTCAACGATCATCTGTTTGCTGGGTCGGCTTTCTTTGCTGCCTCCCAAGAGCTTCGCTATGATTACGTAAAGGTATGTGATGCTCTTGCGGAAGCCAAGCAAGCGGCTAAAGTGTCTGCTTGGAATCTTTCTGATGCTCGAAAGAGAGCTGAGAAACTCCAAGCAGAGCTCAGCGAGAACAGAGCAAGTGCCAACACCGCCTTCGTGAAGCGCGGGCATGAGCTACAGGCTGCGCGGGAGAAGCTACAGGCGGCCGAGGCGGACGCGGCCAAGTACGCGCGTAGAGTGCGCGACTTGGAGCTGGACGCAGAGGCGCGTGACCAAGCTCTTGTCCAGTCTATAACTGACAAACCATCATTGGAGAGTGAGGTTGAGCGCCTGAAGAAGGAGCTGGCGGCCGCGCGGGCCGAGAAAGATGAGGCCTTGGCGACGGCAGCGTCTAGCCAGGAAGCACTCGATGTTGCGCGAGCGGAAAAGGAAGAAGCCTTGGCGGCAGCAGCGTCCGACAAAGAGGAGCTGAAACAGACTAATGAAACTGTTGAGTTGTTAAACTCTCAGATTCCTGCTCTTGAGACGTCTGTTTCTTCCCTCGCGCAGGATCGCCAATGGCTAATCTCACAGGGTATGACTCGTTGCGCTTACGCGATGAAATACTCAGACGAGTTTCAGGCCCTTGTGATGGATTGCAACGCTGCCGCGCGCTTGGTGGGTCTTGCTGAAGGGTTTACGGATGGCTGTGAATATAGCATGCTGAAGAAGAACCCATCCGACTACCCTTATCAGCTCGACGTTGCCTGCGCGGACATGGCCGAGATGGGGGAGAAGTATTTGAATACTCCCATTCCCATCCTTGCGCAGGTATTTTAACCTTAAAGAGATTACCTTGACTTATTTTCCAAGTCTTTTTGTACTCATATTTTTCCTTATGATTTGCAGATATCTGCGCTTGCTGACCAGCCCGATCTCGGCGCGCTAAAGAAATTACTTGACGAGTGCGAAGGGGCTGGTGGCGGCGATGATGACGCGGGGAATGCTGCCCCTGCTAGCGGCTCTGGCGTGGCCAAAGGACCCGCTCCTGACACTATTGTGATAGAAAGCGACTCCATTCAGGACGAACATCTTGACTATGGTCAGTTTGGAGATGAGAGGAGCGAGCTGCGCCAGATGCTGAGGGCGGTGATGAGGACGATGAAGAGGCTGACGTCGACGTGGAGACTTGAGAAGCCCTTCATGTTTTTTTTTTATTTGTAGTTTGTATCTCATCATCTTGTAAACTTGTAAATTTCAATGCTTTGGAATGAAATTTTGTTTTTCCCTTATTCGCATCTTGCGCATTCCCCATTCATCTTTTTATGTTGCATGTTTGCTTGTTGAATATAAGATATGCTTGCACGTTGAAATAAGAACAAGGTTGTAAGGAAATTATTATACTTAATCCTTGTCATATTGTAAGTGATTTTGCCATATCTTGATTATGTTGACACGTGCCTTGGCGTTTCATTATTCCTCTTTTGCGCGACGTTATCACGCATTTATTATAGGGAATTATGAGTTTTTTAGCCTTTACGTGTCAGTATGTGTTACTCAGATATCCATTACAATTTCATGCGCGACCTCGACCTGAGACCTTAACAACTATGTTTTGGCATTTGCTTTGCCTTAGTTGTGCTTAGGTATTTTTATGGTCAGGCTGCGCAGCATGTAGGATGGATGTTGTGAGTGATTTGAGCTAAGGCTCACATTATTGGGCTAAGGCCCTGAGCTAAGGCTCATATTATTGGGCTAAGGCCCTGACGTTTTAGAGTTAAGACTCGTTAACGCGTTTGCGCATGTATGTTTGACTTCGTTTTATTTTGTTTTGATGTCAATACAATGTTGTCATATTGCTCAAAATTAATAAAGGGAAGTGTGAAACATGTATGCAAAAGGTAATAGAATCCACATTAAGAGAAGATAGCGCGTATCATTATTCATAATGGCTTAAAGAGCCTTGATTATAAATTTGACAATTTTTACATGAAACATTTTCTAAGCTGTGCTGCGTTCCATGCGCGCGGGATCTTCTTTCCATTCAAATCTTTTAAAGCGTATGCGCCTTTTCCCAATTCCTCCGAGACTTGATAAGGTCCCTCCCAATTGGGGGACATCTTTCCCGGGGGAATCGCGCGGCTAGCTTCATTGTTTCGAAGGACAAAATCATTCTTCTTGAAGTGGCATTCTTTCACGCGCTGATTGTAATATTTTTCCAGTTTTTTCTTGTATTTGGCTTCACTGATGATAGCCGCCTCTCTGCGCCCTTCAAGTAAGTTGAGATCTAACCTCCTTTCGCGCTCGTTATCAATCTTGTTCATCGTGAGCACTCTATGGGATGGGCATCCAATTTCTGCTGGAATCATTGCCTCCGTTCCATAGGTTAGGCTGAACGGGGATTCGCCATTGCTGGTTTTGCTTAATGTCCTGTGCGCCCACAGGACATTAGGTAGCTCGTCAACCCAAGAATGGGATTCTCCCTCCAACCTTTTCTTCAGCCCATTTAGCAAGCTTTGGTTCGCGCGCTCCACTTGGCCATTCCCCTGAGGGTGGTATACTGAAGTGAAAATTTGGTTGATGCGCAATTCCTTGAGCCAGCTGGATATCTTCTTGTCAGTGAATTGTTTGCCATTGTCGCTCACAATTTCCATGGGAAGGCCAAAACGGCATATGATGTGGCTCCAAATAAACTGCTTCATCGCCTCGGCTGTGATTTTTGCTAGTGGCTTGGCTTCGACCCATTTTGTGAAATAGTCTACTGCCACTACCAAAAATTTTACTCGGCCTTGCGCTTGCGGTAGGGGACCCACAATATCGATTGCCCATTTGTGGAAAGGCCATGAAGAGGTCACCGGAATCAAGTTGTTCTTTGGCCGCATGGTGTTTGGCGCATAGCTCTGACATGCTTTGCATTTTTGGATCTCTTTTAAAGCGTCCAAGTACATGCCTGGCCAATAGTAACCTGCGCTCATTGCCTTGGCAACCACCATGCGCGGGCCAGCATGTATTCCACAGATTCCTTCGTGTATCTCTCTGATCACATAGCTTGCTTCCTCAGCATCTAGGCATTTCATGAGCGGTCCAAGATAAGAGCGTCGATATAATGTACCATCAAGCAGTTCATAGTTCTGCGACTTGTGTCTTATCTTCCTCGCTTTTGCGCGATCGTCCGGTACCTTTCCCTCCTTCAAGAATTCCATTATTGGAGTTATCCATGATGAAGGGGTTGTATGAGTTACCAGGACAGACTTCACTCCCACCGACGGGTTGCTCATTACTTCTACCCTGACATCTTTGCCAAAGTGATCGAAGCTGGTTGATGCCATCTTGCTCAGCGCGTCGGCAGATTTGTTTTCACTGCGCGGAATATGAATGATTCTGAAGAAGTCAAATTGCTCGATGAGTTTTTTCGCCTGCTCTAGATACAGAGGCATGGTGTTCTCCTTGGCATCATAAAGGCCATTGACCTGTGCTGCTACCAAGTATGAATCAACATGGGCCTCTAGCTTTTTAACTCCGAATTTGTGCGCGATGCGCAGGCCAGCCAGCAGGGCTTCATACTCAGCTTCATTGTTGGTGCTCTTGAAGTCCAACCTGATGGCGTAAGTATATTCATGATTCTCTGGATCCACCAGTTTGAGGCCTGCGCCGGATCCTTCGTTGTTTGAAGCTCCGTCAGTGAATAATCTCCAAACATTTTCTTCATCATTGGCTCGCGGAGGATCAACCTCGCGCTGAGCCTCTTCAATTTTACCTTCGGGGATTTCTGCGATGAAATCAGCTAAGACTTGTCCCTTTATTGCTGGACGGGGCTTATAGGCGATCGTGTGCTCTCCTAATTCCAGCGCCCATTTTGTCAGCCTTCCTGAGAGCGCGGGACGCCGCAAGACTTGCTGGATGTTGTAACCAGTCAGAACTTCAATAGGATGACCATTGAAGTATCTATGAAGCTTGCACGACGCGTGTGTTAATAACAAAACTAACTTTTCCATGATGGAGTAGCGCGTCTCAGGATCTGTCAGCACCCGACTCACATAGTATATTGGCGTTTGGATTCCCTTGTGATCCACCAACAATACTGCGCCGATGGTGCGCTCTCCTGCTGATAGGTACAATGTCAAAATTTCACCAGGAAGTGGAGCTGTGAGCGCGGGCAGATTTATCAAACATTCTTTTATCTCACTGAAAGCTTGCTCGGCCTCAGGAGTCCATTTGAATTGGCTTTTCTTTAAGCAATTTCTCAATGTGTTGACAAATGGGGTAGATTTGCTTACATGGTTCGCTAGGAACCTGTTGATTGATACCAATCTACCATTCAGCTTCTGGACTTCTTTCATGGTGGATGGCGAGGGCATGTCAAGGATGGCCTCCATTTTTTCTGGGTTCACCTTGAAACCATCCTTGGTGACCATTACACCTAGAAATTTTCCCTCTTGTACGCCGAAAGTGCATTTGCTCGAATTGAGCTTCATGTTAACTTCCTTTAGGCGCCCAAGGGTTTCTTCGATGTCTTTGAGCATTTGTTTTTCCTCCCTGCTTTTGATCACCAAATCATCCACGTAGACTTCTAGGTTTCTTCCAATTTGCTCGTTGAAAACGGCATCCATAAGTCTTTGGTAGGTGGCTCCCGCATTCTTCAAACCAAAGGGCATTTTTGTGTAATAAAAAACACCCTTGTCGGTTCTGAAGGCAGTCTTGTCCTCGTCTTGTGGTGCCATTTGAATCTGGTGATAGCCCTTGTAGGCATCCAGGAAACATTTGAGCTTGAATGGCGCCACGGAGTCCACTTTTGCGTCGATGTTTGGGAGGGGGTAACAATCTTTTGGGCACGCTTTGTTGAGGTCCTTGAAGTCAATGCACATCCTCCACGACCCGTTACTTTTCTTTACCATCACAGGATTGGCTACCCATGTCTGGTATCGTATCGGGCGGATGATGTTTGCGCGCAGTAGATCCTCAACCTGCTCATTCATGGCCTTCGCCTTCTCATCCCCCATGACTCTCTTCTTTTGAGCAATTGGCTCTACAGACTTGAACGTGTTGAGAGAATGTTGCGCCAGGTCTCGCGGAACCCCAGTCATATCAGAGTGTTGCCACGCGAAGACCTACATATATGTTGTGAGCAATCTTTTCATTCTCAACCTCGTGTCGTCTGATATCGTAGCGCCAATTGTGATTGTTTGCTCCGGGAATTTTGGGTTGAGAATCCATTCCTCTGGCGCGTTGTCTGCCATTGGAAGTTTCATTCTCCCTTCCCGCGGAGTACTTGTCACTGCACACAAATGATCTCGGTATACAAAAGTTACACCTGTTGGTGTTGGGAACCCCAACGCGCCGTGCGCTGGCGACGGTATGGCGTTGAATTGGGCAATCGTTCCTCTATCCAAGATCATATTGTGGCATGAAGTGGCGGGCAAGACCAAGAAGTTGACAACTTCGGCTCGCTTGTGTTTCTCATCCCCCATAGTTAGTTCAAATTGTATTTGACCTAGGGGGTGAATGATTTCATTTGAAACACCAGAGATTGGTGCATTCACAATTTCAAGCCTTGCTTGGTCTGCTGGATCCAGCTTCCTGAAACATTGCTCATACATGATGTCTGATTCGCTGCCAGTGTCCACCAGGACTTTTGACACTTCATAATGAGCAATGTGTGTAGTGATGACAAGAGGACTGCTGATAGAAGGGCCTCCCCTGATTCTTGGGAAGATTACTTTTTGCTAGCGCCAATCTCCTTGGATTTGCGCGCTTCTCTTTCTTGATCTTTGCCCTTGCCTTCCTCCCTCGGCTACACAGATTCTTTTGAACTTTTTGCTGGCAGGGGCCCCTTCTGGTTGTTCATTTTCTGGTCTTGAGTTTTTCACCAGGTGAGCCAGCTTGCCTGATTTCACATCTTTTTCAATTGCATCCTTCAAGTGGTGGCATGTATCAGTGTTGTGTCCTGTGGACTTGTGAAACTCACAGTACTTGCCACTGTTTGATGGTCCCTTGTAGTGTAGTGGCTTGGGGCTTTTGAACTGGACATTCTCAGTGCTTAACACTTGTGAAGGCGTTTTAGTGAGGGGAGTCCATATTCTTGGCAGAGGTCTGTTAGGATCTCTGCCGCCTTCCCTCTTGTCACCCTCCCCGCGATTACGCATGTCTTTTTGGGGCTGGGGTGAGCTTGGTTGCGCCTGCTTTTCTGCGGGAGAAAAACTGGTTTGTTGCAACCTGGACCATACAGAGTTCTGTTTGCCCCTTCTTTCGTTGTTGCGCGGTGCCTCTGCTTGATGCCCTCTTTCTCTCGCTCTATCTTGGGCAATTTGTTTTTCATTTCTCGCGAAAACTCGCGATGCTTCCATTAGCTTGGCCCAAGTGGTTGGCATGCCATCTCTGCTTACGAGAGCTCGGCGGAGTTGATCACTGCGCGCGCCTTGTATAAAGGCCACGCGCAATAGTTGCTCAGTGATACCTCCGATTTCCAGAGACTCCTGATTGAAACGAGTTATGTAGTCTTCAATCGTTTCATCATTCCTGCGCACGCAGTGCATGATGTCATCAGGGTCGCGCGTGTGTCTGCGCTGTTGTACGAAGTGAGCTTGGAACTTTTCCAATAGTTCCTCGAACCCATCGATTTGCCCGGTTGGCAAGCTTTCGAACCAGACATGAGCCGCGCCCGTGAGGCAGCGAGCAAACATGTGACACCATGTTGGCATCGTCCAGCTTTCTAGGTTTCCAGTGTTGTAAAAACCTTATAAGAAATCGTCTGGATTTGTTGTGCCGTCATATTTGCCCAAACCACTTGGCATCTTGGTTTGTGCTGAATGGGGCCTTCGCGATGCGCTCAGTGAATTTTGAATGTTTCACCAAGATGGCTGGCCTGTACGGTGTGGTTACGTCCACTTTCCCTCTCACTGGTGGGCTGTATGGTGTGTACAGATCCAGATCGGCTTTGGCTCCAGGCGCCATGTTCACGTGCGCGCGGAGCTGTGAGCCTCCTGCATGAGTATCTCGCGTCTTCCTCATGCTGTGCACTTCTTCATCACTAAACTCAGCGTGTTCAGTGTGAACAGAGTGACCCTCTTCCGGCGCGCGCGCCCTTTTTGTTCCTTGAATGGTTTGCTTATCAAACGCTAGCCTTTGTGTTCTGTGTTTGACCAGCTCATTGTACTTGTCCATTAGACGTCGTTGCTCGTTTATGAGCCATTCTTTAGGGTCATTGGTTTCATCTTCTGGACCCATTGGTCCTTTTTGTTTCGCGCCGGTAAGATTTTGGAACGTGAGATCGTCTGGAGGAGTTTCAGTCTGGCCATGAGGAGTTGTGATGAAGGGATGGTTACTGGTGGTGCGCGTAGAATCACGCGGCACCCTCAGAAACTGCTGTCCCTCATTAACATCCTCACGCTCAATATCCTCCAGAACTTGATCACTGTTACGAACACCAGAAACCATGGTGAAAATTTTTTTTTAGAGAACTGATGAGATTTTGTTGCCGTTGTAACAGGTGATGGCGCCAATGAAGAAACGTGGATCGTCTCACTGGTAGACGATCAACTTTCCTCGGGTATGATTATGCTATTTCACCGATGGTTCTCTGGAATCTGGATTCTTCCACCTACAAAATGAACAGCACCGTAAACTTACCCCTCAGAAAGGGACAGAGGGGTCCTCTTTGGGGTAACCCTTCGGTGTGAGAATAAGAGTTTGTAGGAGAAGATAATAATCTGAGAGTAAGGAAATTGGAGTGTATTGCTTAATATAGCTTAATACTGTGTAATAGGGCATACCTCTCCTTGTGGAGTTGATGTGGTATTTATAGTGCTAGGGTTTCCAATGATTGGGCTCAGACCCAATTAGGGCCTTTTTGGCCTCCTCCAATTGCTTTGCGCCACGTGTCCTTGGGACACCTGGTGCTTTTTCATTGATTATTCTCTGACCCATGTGCAATCACGTGGTAGCACATGGGTTTTGCTGAGTTGTCCACCTTTCATTGGCAGCTGTCAACATCAGCATATTCTTATTCCTTAAAAAGATACCTTTTGGAAGGTTGTCTGACGTGCACAATCAAGGTTGCCCTAATCCTGATTTGGATAAGGACGAGGTTGATTATGTGCATGTGTGATATGCGCCTATCCTGAGGATGCGCGAGGTCTTCTTTATTCTCACGCGCAGATGTCTCATGCGCAGATGTGATATGCACAAGCATGTGATATGCGCCACGCGCAGATGTGATATGCGTGAGCATGTGATATGCGTCACGCGCGGATACGTCACGCGCAGATGTGATATGCGTGAGCATATATGGTGCGTGAGCATGTGATACGCGTGAGCATATGTGATGCGTGAGCATATGTGATGCGTGAGCATATGTGATGCATGAGCATATGTGATATGCGCCATGCGCATAGGATTTGGCTTTGTGCCTTCATAATGTCTTGATTTCAAGCCTCTTGTCTATATCTTATGGGTTGACCCGCCTCGCTCGGTGTTGAGGCGGGTACATACCTCTTCAATAATTAATTTTTAGTTACATGTCTAAGAATATTTATTTTTCTTATATATTTATGGCTATGTTTTAATATAAATTTTATTCAAAAGCGAGGCGTTGTAACACGTGAAAAAATTTTATTAACTCTATGTTTTGTTAACGTTCACGTCGTAATGTACGAGTTTACGTGTATTAACGCTCCCGTTGTAACGCACGAGAAGGTTTACCAGTTATATATGAAAATCATCTATGTTAAAGAAGGTAGGTCATATCGAAAAGAATTGTGGGGTTACAATTTCTAAGAGCTTTCATAAAAACTAGGCAAATGTTTTTGATAAACCCATAAGGAGTTTGGTCACACTAGGAAGAGTTTTTATAAAGCGTATTGTCACCCACACAAATAATAGCTTGGTTATGACAACTCGTCAATTAACGGTAGGTATATTTTATAAACAAATACTTGAAGAAAACACGTACATATCATCCTATCCAAATTTTGGACTTGCATGTTTTATTGATTAATATCAATTCGTGTGAAGGATCGTTGTGCAAAGGTGATTTTCACTGGCTTTGAACAAAAAATAATTATATATAAATATTGCATACGGTTTTATAATTTTATGGCTTTTGTATTCTCCTTAATACGCTTCTGTGACAAATTATTACAACAATGCATCTAAACTAGTTACAATGGTACATCTAATCTAACTACCAACTAAAGTAGTTACAATCTTGCATATAAACTAGTTAAAACGTGTGTCTAAATTATTTACATCGGCAAGTCTAACTTACAATGGCGTGCCCAAAGTGTCGTAGTTTGACAAATGAACGGCATGTAAGTACAGCAGTGCGTCCAACTAAGAGCATTTGCAATTATACGGACTTATATTAGTGTCGCATGATCTAATATATACGTGTCACATCTTGGATCCTTGGATGTGTCAATATATATATATATATATATATAAAATTTATATCTCACTGATAGAATTTAAAAGCCTTTTCATGTATAAGGGGATGAAGCATGTCTAGTTTGATCAAAATGGCATCATCGTTATTCTGCTCTATTCTACGTTCACACACATATTGTATGTGTAATATGGTTGTATGGACTGCTCTTTTTCAATTATGAAAATATGAGATGCTTGAGTGTAATATAAAACTGATTAATGTGATTATGATGATTCCATTATTTTGATTGACAAAACTAATTATAATTCTAGTTATTGGTTTATCTAGGTGAAGAAACACTAACCGGACCCCGGGCAGATTACGGGTAACCTTGGGGTTAAATAGATGTTTCCCACGAGGGGTTAGACCCAGAGAAGATGGTTCTTCTGATAACCTGCAAAACAGACACCGTGAGCTTGTCACTGAGAAGGGGGGGGGGGGGGTTCCTCCTTGTGACCACCCTCCGGCGTGAGAATCAGACTAGATTGCTCTTTAAATATAAATGTATATTAAGAGATTGCTAGAGCAGATATCAGGTATATTATGATGATATATGATAAGATTAGATGATCATACCATTTGTGGTATTTATAGCCGAAGGTAGGTTTCCAAGGAGGTGTGGCCGGCTGCAACAGTGTTCCTGTTCCACCAACAGTGACCTACGCACGTGCCCTGCTGGTAGTTGGTGGGTAGGCAGCGGCTGATAGTGACCATGCCTGCTGTGTACTATTCCTTTTCTACCAACTGCCGGCTACGCACGTGGTATGGCAGTAGTTGGTGAGTAGGCAGCGGCTAATAGTGACATACAGTGCAGGAGCATGCTGCTCGCCATACTGTTGTCAATAAGCTGTCATATCTTTAGTCAGATCTTTTGCCCATACCTCGTCAGGTACAGTACAGAAGATCTTCCTGTATTGTACGGACTGGCTTATTTGGGCGGGAGTATTCCCCCTCCCGCCCTTGTGCGGGATTGTTCCCGGCTTTGCTCATTCCATCAGGTGACACTGAATGATCGAGAGCTAAGTGCCTTGTGCGTGTAGCCTTGCTGCGCGGGTGGCCTTCCCTAATGGCTTGTATCCGAGGCTGCGGGGACAGGCGGAGTCCTTCACCATTGGGAGGCATTTCCTGCGGGAACAGCTTGCGTACTGCGCGTAAGGACGTCACGTCTCTGAGCATGGTTGGTCCTGCGGATCCAGTTGGTTTCTGCGCAGACGTCCCTGTTCAAGGTGAGTCTTGCGGGTCCAACTGGGCTCTGCTGGGACCTACCTCTTCAAGTCCCCCCAGTCCAATGTTCTTCTCATGCGTGTTTAATAAAGTGAGGTGAACTTTTGGACTTAAGCAAAGGGTTTTGAAAAGGGTTTTTTAAGGTTTTCCATGGGGATTCTTCCCGCGGAAGTCCTTGTCACTTGCAGAAATTCCCGAGTTTCCTGCTTGGTCTTTGGGTATGATGCGGGTAGGTCTGTAACCTCCTCGCAAGTCAGGAGCGTTGAGTCCCACTTGTGTGGATTCTCCATGAGGTTTTGGTAGTTTTGAACATAGTGATCAATTATGTTAAAACCACCAATTCCATCCTGGAGCTTCAAACAACGTAGTTCTCGACGTTCCCGCTATGCGGGGATGTTATTTCCGTTTCCGCAAGCATTGCCCAGAAGATCCTTCTTGGTTTCAATTCCCAGCGGAGCGCTAGGTATGTGAAGGGTTTTGCCTTAACACTGTACCAGCGCTCGTCTTACGGTTACTTTACTTCCAAGGTATTCCTGGCGTCAATTCCCTGCGGGTGCTAGGTATGTGAAGGGTTTTGCCTTTACACTGTACCCGCACCCGTCTTATAGTTACTTGGTTGCCGAGGTATACTTGGCTTCAATTCCCTGCGGGTGCTAGGTATGTGAAGGGTTTTGCCTTAACACTGTACCCGCATCCGTCTTACGGTTACTTGTTTGCCGAGGTTTACTTGGCTTCAATTCCCTGCGGGTGCTAGGTATGTGAAGGGTTTGGCCTTAACACTGTACCCGCATCCGTCTTACGGTTACTTGTTTGCCAAGGTTTACTTGGCTTCAATTCCCTGCGGGTGCTAGGTATGTGAAGGGTTTGGCCTTAACACTGTACCCGCATCCGTCTTACGGTTACTTGTTTGCCAAGGTTTACTTGGCTTCAATTCCCTGCGGGTGCTAGGTATGTGAAGGGTTTTGCCTTAACACTGTACCCGCATCCGTCTTACGGTTACTTGTTTGCCAAGGTAAGGGGTATTTTCCCGCTTACTTTTTAATATTTTTAAATTTTGAATTTTGAAATTCGAAAAGTTGGTGGAAGGATAAGAACAGTCCAAACCTCTGAAACGTCGTGCGACGGTTTCTTCTGACTGTGTCAGGACGTGCAGGAAGTTATGGTGACGTGACAGTACATGGTCATTCCAGACGCTTTTTCAGGCGCGTGGGCCCGATTTTTCGGGCGCGTGGCCGCAAAATTAATGGTATGCGTCCTGTCAACAGCTGTTGCCAGCTTGCTTTTTGCCACGTGTCATAGTTTCATTGCACCTTCGTTTTCTCTCTCTTCCGCATTAATTTCATTGCATTAATTGCGATTAGTATATAAAGGGGGAGAGGGTTCTTTGTAATCCACACTTTCACTCTTCTCTTCATCTTCTTAGCGATTTCCGGCGAATACTCACCTTTTCAGGCAAGCATTTTCCCGAAATCGTTTTCTTCTTTCTGCAAGATGTCTTCACGTGATCTCGAGTCTACAGCCGATGACAAGGGTACTGCTGGCGAGTGCCAGTGTGCTCTGCCTGGCGATATGTACCGGTATGTCGTCAGGAAGTTCATGCTCGAGTCTCTCGAGCCTGAGTTTCCTGAACCCCATCATACTGTGTACGATGCCCCCAGAGGCAAGATCGGGGTTTATGCAGCATTCTTTGTCTATGGGAATCTTAGGTTCCCATTGACAAAGTTTGTTTACCGTGTCCTTGAGAGGCACGGCGTTCATTTGACCGAGTTGCACCCCATGGCGATCGCCAAGATTCGCCACTTCGAGTGGGTGTGCCGGATTTTGGGCATTGAGCCCTATGTTGACCGCCTGATGACCTTCTACACTTGGAGGTGCATCCAGGGGTGGTACACGTTGTATAGCTGTTAAACTGTGATCTTATTATTAATATTATTATAATTAGTAGTAGTTTTTATATAACTGTTAAACTTTGATTTCCTTTATTTTGCTTCATACACATGTACTTAGTGTTGGGTTCGTAGGCCTTGTTGGCCCGGTTTATTATATGAAGTCAAAAGAGGAGACGGGTGTGGGCGGTCGGGCCCAAGCCCGGCCCGGTTTAGATTTCTTGCATAATAATTTACTAACCCTAGTTCAGTCTCTATATAAACAACATTATGTACTTGTAATATTGGTCACTCAATAAAGAAATACCTAGTTGCCACCCGTGGACGTAGGTCAGTTTAGACCGAACCACGTTAAATCCTCGTGTTCGTTTATTGCTTTCGTGTCGTGTTCAGTTTCGTGTGTGCGTTTAATCCTAACAAGTGGTATCTAGAGCTTAGGTTCGGATCACACGAAGAACACGTTTGAACCAGTCCTGCTCGTCGCCGTCACGCCAGTGATCGGGGCTAGGGTTCCGCCGCGTTACCGCTAACTGCTGCTAGGGTTTCGCTGCCACCAGTTGCCACAGGTCAGATTCAGGTTGTCGATCTAGGTTTTCGGTGTTGGCAGCTAGCCGACGTATCCAGCGATCGACCGGAAGGTTGAAAAGAAGGCAGAAGTTTTGCGAGTCGAGATCCTACTTTGCAAAGTACGAGTCAATAACAACGAATCAAGATCCTATTTTCGTTGAAGAACAGTTTCAAGTCAGAAGAAATTTAAAGAAACTTAGAACCAGTGCCAACCGCGTTTGTCAGGTTTATCGTTTCAGTTTAAAGTTTCGGTTTCTGATTTACAGTTCGTTATTCCGCTGCACGTTTAAAATAGGTTGATTTTTTAACAGAGTTCAGTAGAACAATCGTTAAGTTCAGGCTCGTGTTGCTGTGTCTGTCTCTGTTGTTTTTATCCAGTTTTTCGTTTTAGTCATTGTTATGGCAGAAGAGGGAAAGGTTTCGATACAGAAGTTTGACGGACAGAAGTTCGGTTGGTGGAAGATGCAGATTGAGGCACTACTTTGTCAGAAAGACTTGGATGTAGTGCTTGAGGATGAAAAACCAGAAAAGTTGTCAGAAGCAGATTGGAAGAAGTTAGACAAGAAAGCTAGGGCTTGTATTACATTGTCGTTGTCGGAAGATGTGGCGTTTAACGTCATGAAAGAAACCACAGCCCGTGGTATGATGGACGCACTATCCAACATGTATGAGAAGCCTTCGGTAGCGAATAAAGTCTATCTTATCCGAGAGCTAGTGACAACTCGAATGAAAGAGGGTGGGTCAGTTACAACTCATATCAATAATCTTAATTCGATCTTGTCCCGCTTAGTGTCAGTTGACATTAAGTTTGATGATGAAGTTCAAGGCCTCTTGTTATTATCCTCTTTGCCCGACAGTTGGTCGCAAACAGTGACTGCAGTTTGTAGTTCGTCTACAAATATTACTTTCGATGGGATTCGAGATCTGATTCTGGGAGAAGATTCAAGACGCAGAAGTTCAGGTGAATCATCAGGCAATATGCTAGTCACAGAAGGTAGAGGTAGGGGAAAACAGCGAGGCAGTGGGAGCAGGAAGAGGAGTCAGTCTAAGACTCGTAAGGATATTGAATGTTGGGGTTGTAAAGAGAAAGGACACTTCAGGAATCAGTGTCCGAATGGTAAGAAAGAGGTGAACGTTACAGAAGACGACACAGATGACGGGGTCAGTGGTGATGAGGCTTTGGTTTGTAGTGTTGAGAGTAGCGTTGATGCTTGGGTGATGGATTCTGGTGCATCGTTTCATGCCACTCACTGTAGTGAAACGATGAAGAATCTTAAATTTGGGGATTTTGGAAAGGTTCGACTAGCGAATGATGATATTTTAGAGGTTACGGGTATGGGAGACGTTGATTTGATAACTTCAGCCGGTACTTCTTGGACTTTGAAAGACGTGAGGGTTATTCCAAGTTTGAAGAAACGTTTGATATCAGTTGGGCAGTTGGATGACCAAGGGCACGATGTTAAGTTCGGGAATGGGCAGTGGAAAGTAGTCAAAGGGAATCTTGTGGTTGCTCGTGGCAAGAAAATGGGTTCGTTGTATATGGTCGATATGTCACCGAAAGGAGTGGATCCAGTTTTGGTGAAAGACAAAATCCGGTTCACAGAATCTCGTGGGCAGAAGAAGGTTCGTTTTACAAGTAATAAACCCATAGCCAAAGTGAAGATTCAGGATGAACGAGCTAGGAAGGTTAAATCAGTTGGGGGACATCGTGACAGTGGGAGCACAGGTCGTGTTTCAGTTACAGTTCCAGGTCGACAGTGGATTAAGAAAACCAGTATTCTGGCTGTTAAAATCTCTCCAGTGAATTACTTGCTAAATATGGAGAGTGTTTGTTCTCAGAGTATCTCGGGATCCGGTAGTTTGTTTCAGTGGGAGCCGGTAGGGACAGAGAACGGGTCAGGGGCAGTTTCAGCCATGACTGACTTGTTGGAGCTCCGGGGAGCTTCAACGGGCCTTCAGATTAATTGATAAGAAGGCGGTGGCAACTAGAAGAAGTTTAATGTTCAGATTACAGAAGTACAATCAGGAGTGCAGACGAGAGTACTCAAGGCCTCCGAGTGGGAGATTGTTGGGTTCGTAGGCCTTGTTGGCCTGGTTTATTATATGAAGTCAAAAGAGGAGACGGGTGTGGGCGGTCGGGCCCAAGCCCGGCCCGGTTTAGATTTCTTGCATAATAATTTACTAACCCTGGTTCAGTCTCTATATAAACAACATTATGTACTTGTAATATTGGTCACTCAATAAAGAAATACCTAGTTGCCACCCGTGGACGTAGGTCAGTTTAGACCGAACCACGTTAAATCCTCGTGTTCGTTTATTGCTTTCATGTCGTGTTCAGTTTCGTGTGTGCGTTTAATCCTAACACTTAGAGCCGAAGGTCTCTCTGGAAGCCACCTCTTTATTCCTTTGGATAGAGGTATGGTGTGCCTACATCCCACCCTCCCCAGACCCTACTTATAGCTTTGCTGTCGGTGGGATTTTACTGGGTATGATTGATTGATTGATTGATTGATTGATTGAATTATCTAGAAAACAAGATTATGATAAATATCTAATATTGGAAACTAGCTCCAACAGTTGCTTTGTTTTCTTTGTACACATCAACAAGTAGTGACATGTTGTGTTACGGGTGAAAGTGTTTCATGAGATTCATAGATTTGCCAAAGGGGCGATTTAGGATACTAAAGGATATATATATTTTTCTCACTTTGATTCGTTATCGGGTAAAAGTGAATTGGTGCAGATTTGGTATAATATGCTTTTGTACTAATCTTTTGCTATTATTTAGTTAATGGTTTAAACTAGACTGTATGTTTTCAACTAGTTACGGGTCAAGGTCATTTTAGGAACTAGGGAAGTTTTGATTACATTTGTGTGAAGAGTTGACTTCTAATAGTCAAACTGCATATCTGGTTCAGGGGGTTAACACTTGAAACGGGTCACAGTATCAACAATTAGTTTCGAGACATTACATGAAAATCATCAAGGGTATTTTGGTCACATCATTAGATAACTACACAGTTTTGAAAGTTGCTAAAGTTTCCAAAAAAAATCTGAAATGCACAAACTAAACTGAAGACATCAAAAATTTCAGTTTGTTTGCTGTTACGGGTCAGTTTACGGGTCAAAAGGGCTGCGCTTTTATTTGGTAATTTTGGCTACAGATTCAGATCAAATTTCTGATAACAGGTCCTTTCGGGCCGGATTTGTTAAACTCAACTAGAGACTTAAGTTGTGAATGGGTCAGCCGGTCAGGTTTGTATTTAGAGGCAGCTTAGGAATCAAGTAAGTTTTGGTTCAAGTTTGCAAATTGCTTAACATCGTTGTTACCGGTCAAAAGTGTGCATCGTTTATTACGGGTTTCAAGTTCAAAATCTTGGTTCCTGTTACATGTGAGCATCAGATCAAAAGTGATCGTTTTGGCTTCCAAGGGCAATTTTGGTATTTTAAAAAATATAAGAAAAAAGGTTGATTTTTAAGTAACAAAAATAACATCAACTCAAAACGGGTCAAGGGAATTTTGACTTGTTTTGAACCGGTATTAAAATTTGACTTTGAATCAACAAGAATTTCTGAAACTTTTGAAAATACCGAAACCGCCATTTGAAGCCATAATGATTACTTTGATCCTAGTCTCCTGTAGCCGAAACCAAGAATTTGAACTTATAACCAGTAGCAAACCATGCACACTTTTTTCTAGTAATATGTATATAACATAGTGATTACAAAGTTAATACTTTATGACTTAATTTTTTTATAGGTTAATACATGCATATGCAATCGGGTATTTTGTAAATTGCTAAAACAGCGGTCAAAGTTTCAACCTGTTAACTAAAATTCAGAATTTTAACCTGATAACTAAACCGATGGTTTTGACCCATTTGCCTAAATGACAAATTTGTCAAAATCTGTTGAAATGGTGGTCAAACCTTTGACCGTTACTAAAATCGGAATTTTTGGCCCGTTAAGTAAAACCGATTAGAACTCTTATTGTTGCTATTATTTACTTAACATTTTAAGAACTGGATTATTTCGTTTAAGAACAATTATTGTTGCTATTATTTAGTTAACATTTTAAGAAATGGTGGTATTTTAGAAACTAGGTAAGTTTTGAATACATTTGTGCGGTGTTGCAATTTTTATTTTTATCATAACATTTTGTAGGAAAATTTTAAGCTTCTGTTTAACTTTTGTGTAAATTAATAATGTATTTTGTAATAGGGCGGACGAAGAACCAGTTGACCATTTACAAGAAGAAGTACTTTAAAGATTCTTGCAAGCACAAGCGTGTTAGAGCTTGGCTCAAGTATCAGGTTAACCGTTGAGTCATAAGTTTAATTTTTTAATCTGCTAGTTGTGTTTCTTTTATATTTCAAGTTAGCCATTGAGGCTTTATTTATATAATTTATTGATGATGTAATACAATGGTGAAATAAAGGTTAATGCAACTCGTATTACTACTTGCACTTTTAATTAGTTAACACTTGTAGTTGCTGTAGCTCGTTCGGTTCCCAGAAAACCGGCCGGTTCCAATCGCTTCACCGGTCCGACTGGGGAACCGGACCGGTTGAACTTGTTTACTATGAAAAAAGTTATTTTTTTTTTTAAATTCTTTTTTCAGCATTAACGTCATTTTTGGGGCAAAAGTTGTACGGTCGGTCCAACCGGCTCGACCAGTTGAACCGGTAAACCGGTTACCCGTCCGGTTCGCTCCGGTTACGAAAACATTGCATTTGTGTGAACAGTTGACTTTTAATAGTCAAACTGCCTGTTCAAAGTCAAATTAGAATATTGGTGCAGCGGGTTAACACTTGAAGGTCACGGTATCAACAATTTGTTTCGAGACATTACGGGCAAATTTTGATTATCAAGGGTGTTTTGGTCAAAAAATTAGATCATTACTCAGATGTGAACGTTGCTAAAGTTTCCAAGAGTAATCTGAAATACACAAACCAAAGATGTCACAAATTTCAGTTTGTTTGCTGTTACATGTCAGCTTACAAGTCATAGCACGGGTCAAAAACAGGTCAAAAGGGCTGGTTTTTTTATTTCGGGCCAACTTTATTACTGTTCAAATTAAATTTCTGTTAACGGGTCATTTCGGGTCAGATTTGATTTTAGAGGCAGTTTTGGAATCAAGTTTCATTGTCTCCATTTTCAGTCCAAATTCGAGACTGTTAGCATACTACAACTAGATATGTACACGAATAAGCACCGAAAACTAATGGAATTTCATTAGTTTCCTGTACATTTCATTGAACCAGTCGCATATAGAGGTGCTTAGAAAAAACAAACTCAATTATAGACTATAGGTTAGTGGGGGATTGGGGCTTTCATCAAAACTTTATTAATCCTATGCATACTAGCACACATGAAACATGGATATTTACATAAGGTTAAAAGTAGAAAGAACTTACAATTTTGCTTGCTGTGTCATCATATGAGTCAGCATATACACGTCCTTTTGTCCTTTGACATGTACGTTCAAACATCCGGGCTAAAGTAGGTAATTCTTGGTTTGGATCATTATTTTTCTATAATCATGATAAATAAACATCAATAAAAAAACATTAGCATATTGAACAATAAAATGATACAAATAACGAGAGAAAAAAAAATTATTTGTACCATCTCCTCACGAATCCTAGCAAAACTTTTTGGGCCGGCTGTGTGCATATTTTTTTGACACTTGCGTGATTCCTTGGCTCGTAAACAGTGTTTCTTTACACACATTAATATATAATATACAACTCAGCTAATAGATAATAACTATAAAACTAAATACTATTAATGGAAAAACTGTAAAGAAAAATACCGTTTCATCTTTATCATTCCATAAACGCAACAGTTGTAAAAAATCACCTTCTGGAATAATGTTAGGTCAATTCTTCCACCTTGTTTTGTTGTCCTTAAATTGAGAGAAGTGTTTCTTCTTAAACCGAGATTTGTGTATCTTATATGCATGTCCAATACTCTTTAAAACCCATTTCTTAGCAGCCTCAGGCACATCGTATTTTTCCTTTAAAAAGTTAGTATTTAGTTTAAAATGAAAATCTAACAAATAAATAAATGGAAAAACAACCATAAACTTTACCAGGACATACTCCCACATTTTTTCTTTATGTGGCACCTTGTGCCATGAACGATAGATCAACGGTGCGTAACTGTAATTACGACCTATAGTACCCAAAAATCGAGTGAATATTCCGACTACATCCTTCTCCTCTGATGTTGGTCCAACGGGTTGTCCAAATTCATTACATATAATAGCCTCGCGCTTGTCAACTTTTCGTGTGTGCACATTATGCAACATCGTTGGTCCTGTTTTTTGGTTTTAGTAACTCCTGTACTCCAATATACATTAGTACATATATATCGTTAATCAATAACAAGCCAAAAGTGGCATTGCTAGTTAAATCGAACCTGTTGCTTTTTCTAATTCGGGGCATTGTAGTTCAACTTCGAGGCGATGCACATCATCCTCATTTTCTAATTCCTCGCTGTGATCATCCATATGTATATCATTGTCATTATTTGCAATTGTCATATCTTCATACTCTTCATCCTTATCAGCCTCGTCTTGTTATTTGAAATAAAATACCGCCAATATATAACAACAAATATATTGAAACATTAAATAAAGATATGCTTAAATCATGTAACATCCTAAAATTTATAATGTTGAATAAAGAAAGTTATGTTTAGTGATTTCGCGTTAATTATTGGATATCGAGTAAGGAGCGGATCATGGACTTGGATTAATTGAGATGGGTTAAATGAGAATGGGCCTTAGGTCCATGGGATTTAAGGGATATAAATACCCCCCTAAACCCAAAAATATCTTTCATTCTATCACTTTTCTAACACACTCCAAAACACACACACACCACACAACTTCGCCGCCGGCCCAGGGAAGAACCGGGCAGATCCGAGAGAGAGAGAGAGCGATTAGTTGTGATAACAAGTAAACGAGATCCAAACAAGCTCAAAAAGGTATGATTCTTGATCTTTGAAGTTTAAAGATCCGAGCTTTATAGCGTATATACGACCGGAAACGGTTGGGGAACGTAGGGGGTGATGTCGAACCATAGCAAGGGTGTTAAAATCGCTCGAAATGCTGGTTAGAAACTAAAACAGCGGCTGATCTGGGCAACTTCGCCTGCATCTGGGCAACTTCGCCTTCAAAGCGATAACTTCGCCTTCAAAGCGATAACTTCGCCTGAGGCCAAGTTCGCCTAACTGGTAACTTCGCCTGAGGCCAAGTTCGCCTAATTGATAACTTTGCTTACGGCTAAGTTCGCCTGATGACAACTTCGCCTAAAGCTAAGTTCGCCTAAGGTTTAACTTCGCCTAAAGTCAAGTTCGATTAGAAAATGAATTAAAAATCTAATGAAAAATGTGTTAAGACAGTTAATGGAAATAAAATTTTTCCAAGCTGACCTGGCAGCTCGACCCCAGCCAGGGGCTCTGCCCTTTGGACCCTGCTAGGGGCTGCCGCCCCTAGACCCCGCTGCCAGGGGCGCTGCCCCCGGACCCCCGTTCGTTGTGGGTAGTAGTTAAGACTGGAAAGATGATATGAGTAGTGATAGTTGTTTGATACGTGTACTTGTTATACAGTCAGCCGTGCACAACTGAAGAAAGGGATTACGATTAACGGTGAACGTAACCGTGTTCAGGTGAGTTTCTAGCCCCATTTATGTGTTATGTTTTCGGGGCTGTGTGCATACTCAATATGTTTGTTAATACGCTTATCCTAAGAGATAAGTGTATGCCTTATGTGAATGATATGATATGTATGAATGATTCCTTGATGGTACGTGAACGATCTTCGGATATTGCACGTACTGTCAGGTTGTAACGCTATGTGTAAGGTAAGTATGATATGTATGCTTATGTGTATGAACGTGATAAAGTTAATAAAAGAAGGAAATGACGGTTGCATGGTTGTATGGTTACGAAAAGGGTACCGAGCCCTAATAATACTCGAGGTATGATGTATGGTTGTATGGTAACGAAGAGGGAATCGAACCCTACTAATATTCGAGAACTAGGGAACCGAACCCTACTAATATTCGAGGAAAGAGGGAAACCGAGCCCTAATAATACTCGTGGAAAGAGGGAAACCGAGCCCTAATAATACTCGTGGAAAGAGGGTACCGAGCCCTAATAATACTCGAGGAAGGAGGGTACCGAGCCCTAATAATACTCGAGGAAGGAGGGTACCGAGCTCTAATAATACTCGAGGAAGGAGGGTACCGAGCCCTAATAATACTCGAGGAAGGAGGGTACCGAGCCCTAATAATACTCGAGGAATGTAGGGCGTAATGCTCTTTATAACGTAAGATATGAAGGTAAGTTAATACAAAGGAAAGAATGAAAGTATGAAAGAATGAAAGTATGAAAGTATGAATGAAAGAATATAAGTTTATGTGTATTGTATAGTGTATGATTAACTAGAACTCACTCAGCGTAGCTGACTTTTAGTATGCACACAGGTGAGTAGGATGAGGCGGCTTGCTTGAGGAGACACGTGGCATTGAACAAGAGTCTGGCATCTGAAGACTTATGATGTTTTAATTTTAATGCTTTAATGTTGAAAGACAAAGGATGTTTTGAGACAAGTTATGAATTATGTAATGTTTTATGAAGGTTTTATATTCCGCGTAAATGTTTTAATTAACTCTGATATTTAGAACTGTGTTTATGAGTAAATCCAACACGAAAGTAGGGCTACCGGTAACGGGGCCTTACAAGTCACTAACCATACACACCTTGAGATCTCATTATATCCCATTCATTCTCATCATTTTCCAAACCATCTAGTTCGGCATCTAATCCGTCAACATGTAAAGCATTAATAAAAAAATTAATATAAAAAATAGTTTTAACAATATATGATCTAACAAAACAATACCTTGAAATAGCCCATCATCCTCACCATAATTCTCATAAACAAGAATAAATTGTTCTTTTGGCCCCCTTTTAATGCAATTAGGCTTCGTCATTTTTTTATTCAATACCTCCCTTTGTTTTTTTGAGATTAGTTCACCCATGGTAATTGCTAATCTACACTGATTCTCTTTCGTTGCATTTGAATCCAGTGAAAACTTTTGAGAGGCCTTTGGAGCGGTCACTCGATTGTTCTTCGCTAAACTAGCGACCCTATTCATGGATAGTGGTGGAATATATTGGGAACGTCGTTGCTACAACAAATATCATGTTCATTAGAAAACAGGTATTTACAAAATAAAATAAATAAATATTTCATATTGAATTACCTTTTTGGATACTTTAACAGTTGTATCAATTTCTTGGTCATCTTCTTCACTCTTATCACCATCATCGGGAAATAATCTACGTCACTCACATTTTTGTGTGTTGGTTTGACTTTCTTTGTCTTCACATTTTGGGAATCTACCAAACTGGTCATCGAATTTGCCATTCTTTTCAATCCCAAATCTTGCATTATCTTTTGGTTTTCTTCAACCCTTAATAGCCTACTTCTCTCATAATCATTGACTGGTCTTTGTATAGTATGATTTTGCTTGCTATTTTTCACCATTAGACCAGTAAATCTTAAATCTGGTTTGTTCATTGTTGTTTAAAAGATATTGCTGATGTGTTAAAAAAAATAAATAAATAAAACTGTATGTATTGATGACTAAGCAAACATAAATCTAACAACATATATACAAGGCTCTTCATGATAGTGAAATTTTTGATAACCACTAAAAGGGTTGACTCACGTTTTCGTCTAGTTTAATCAGGTTTGTAACGAAATTTCATGTTAGACAATCCTAATGTTATACATATATTACAATCTCTTAACGAATGATCTAAAGTTTATTTAGAAACCTAAAAATGTTAATTTCCTAATGCCCATCATCATATATAAAAAGGTTTAGCATACATCTACAGTGCCTAAAATGGTTAAACCCAAGGGCGATTAGGTCAAAATGCATGATCACATTTATCTTCACCTTGGTGCGAAGTGACAAGACGTATGTGTCTAAGAATGATGGTGGTTATGAGATAACATATATATTAGCAGCAAAGAACAACAAATATCACATTACACACAAAAAATTAACTCATCATTTCATAAAACCTAGCTGAGCTGAGCTCGAGCTCATCATTTCATCAAAACAACACATCCCAGTTCACAATTCGATAACTTAAACATAACCCATTTTGAATTAGTTGAAGTCCATAAACAAATGCAGAATTCGATCCAGAAAAACCATAAACACATTTCGAATACAATTAATGGCAATTTCATAAAGAATCAATTTCAAGCATACAATGCTCATAAACATCAAATTAAACGCATACCATGTATACTATAAGAATCAGTTTTGTTCTAACATGAATCAATTTCAAGTTAGGGGTCAGTTGTACTTATAGTTTTGCTCTCGTATGTGTTCCAAGAGGCGTAGATGTGCTTCAGTTTCAAAAATCTAAAATTGAGAGGGATGCAACCGTTTTTTTCTTTTTTGACATCACAATTTTGGGGAAGCGGGAATATACTAAACTACCTTTGGAGGAGCGGGATTTCTATGAAATTAGAAAGAGTTATTTTACCTAAAAAAACAACTCCCTGGGTTATATGTATTATAAAATTAAGAAATAAATAATAAATCAGTGTATATTATAATAGAGAAGAAGTTAAAATTAAGGATGTTCAAAAAGCTTGCGGCAGTCATGGCTCGCTCGAATAAAAATAGCTAAAATAACTTAATTTCAAACAACCTGAGCTAAGTTGGCATTTTGTAACCGAGCCAGAACCAAGCTCGGCTCGGGCCATGTCTTGGCTCATTGGCTTGAACTTAGGTTCGTCTAGCTTCAAAATCGAACTCGAGCCTAGTTGAGCTCGAGCTCAAACCCACTTTGGCTCGACTCAGGCTCGATTTGTGAATAACCCTAGTTAAAATAGAAAGGGAGACAAAAATGAGAAGTGTGAGAAAGATTTGCGGCAAAAAAAAACCCTAAAAAAATTCATGAAATATAATAAAAAAAATAATTATAACTCAAAATATAATTAAAAAAATAGAAAACAATATTTCACCCGTCTTTCCCATTCAAAAGCACGCGCGCACACACAAAAGACACAGTATCAAGGAAAAAAGATACAATGACAAAAAATAAACAAAAAACATAAAAAAAAGACACAATAGATCGCAAAATATAACATAATGCCGAGCAAAATATAACAAAATGTTGAATAATATAACACAGTATCAAGAAAAACAGACACAATTTCAAAGAAAATAAACACAATCAATGACGTAAAAAAATGAGAAATAAAGACAATGATTTTTTAGCCTTGACATTGTATTTTTTTTTTTAAAACGAGAAACATTTTAGTTTTTTTATTTTTTTTTTGTTTTTGATTTATACTTTTAGTTATGATTTTTAAAATATTTTTAAGATATTTTTTTTGTCACAAATCCATTTCATTCTTCTTCCCCCCCCCCCCCATTTTGTAGAATAACTTGACCCTTCTAATGCATTCAGTTTAGTTTTTTGTTAAAACTTTCTTAGAACTATACTTTATAAAGAAAAAGATATACTAAAAACATAATCCAAGTGATTGATGGTTAATAACAGACATTTAAGGTTAATGACAGTCCGTTTGGGTGATTGATGACAGTTTAAGGTTAATATGGGCAACTCAGGTGATTAATGGTCGTTTAAGGTAAACGGGCATTTATGGACAACTAGACTCAACTTTGGTCACTTACAATCAATAACGGTCATTAATTGTTGTTTTAGGATTAATGACAGACATTCAAGGTTAATGGCAGTCCATTAGGATCATCGACATTAGGTGGATTGACGGTCGTTTATGGTAATGTGGGCAATTATGCTGATTAATGGTTGCTTAAGGTTAATATGGGCATCAATGGACCGCTAGACTTAAGTTTGGTCACTTAGAATCAATAGAGTCATTAACTGTTGTTCTATAGTATATAATGAACATTTAAGGTTAATGACGATCGATTAGGGTCATTTACATTCAGTTAGGTAATTGATGGTCGTTTAGGGTAAATATGGGTAATTCGAGTGACTGAAGGTCGTTTAAGGTTAATATGGACATATATAGACAACTAGACTTAACTTTGGTCACTTACAATAAAAAAGGGTCATCAATTGTTGTTTTAAGGTTAATGACAAACTTAATGGTTAATGACGGTCCATTAGGGTCATTAACATTCAGGTAAGGAGATTAATGGTCGTTTAGCGTTAATATGGGCAACTCGGGTGATTAACGGCTGATTATGTTAGTGTGTGCATTTGTGGACAGCTACACTTTACTTGGGTTAAGGGTTATTAATTGTTGTTTTAGAGTTAATGATAACATTCAAGGTTAACGAGGGTCCATTAGGGTCATTAATACTCATTTAGAGTTAATATGGTTTAAGGTTAATATAGGCATCAATGTAATTTGTACGTTAACATTCCCCATGATCGTTTAGGGTTAATATGGTATCTAGGGGTGTGTGTGGTGCTATTCAGTGCTGTTTTGGCTAAAAACCAAAACCGAAACTTCGGTTTTTGAAATTTTGAAACCGTTCGAATTCGGTTTTTTCGGTTTCAGTTTTCTGGTATTCGCTTCGGTTTGGTTTCGGTTTTTGCCTTTTCAACTTGAAATTTTTGGCTGAAAAAAAAAAGTTAGACCGAAAATAAAGAATGTAGGTATAAAAATTTTATTGATTTTAACTAACTGACTATTATATATTTTGTAATAAATATCTGAGTTACATATTATTAAATTCTTGTAAATTATATAAAATGAAAAGGTAAAAATAAAAATATAGAAATTTGGTTTGGTTCGATTTTTATTACATGCAAAACCAAAACCGAATCAAAAGGTCGGTTTTTTACAAAAACATAAAACCAAACCATCGGTTTTTGTTTTAGTTCGGTTTTTTGGGTTTGGATTTTTTCGGATCGGGTTTTTTTGTTTATTGCACACCCCTATTATCAATGGACAACTAGAGTTACCTTTTGTTTTTTTGGATCCGTAAGGGTCATTAACTGTTGTTTTAGCGTTAATGATTATCTATCAAGGTGTCACACCCCGGTAATGAGGATCACGATGTAAACATTGGTTCACAACAATATCGTAGAAAACATACTTATACAACCTTTCTTAATAAAGCGTCTAAAAATCATTGTCCTAGTCTAAAAGTTTCCAAACAAAACAGCATAACACAACCGGTAACATGACTAAATGCATTGAACAAAACAATCTTCTACGTAAGGACCCTAAAAAATGAATGGGTCGATATTAGTTAACGGGCCAAAATGGTTGTTTTTAGTTTAGAGGTAACTTCAATTATGTAAGTGGATGTTATTTAACTGGTCGATTTCAAACAAAAATGAAATTACCGAAAAACCCCAGTAACAGTTAAATTTACAAATAATTAATTCAAACCTATAACAGGCAAATCAACATGAAACAGATGGTTGATGATAGTTAATGGGGCAAAACGTCTGTTTTTAGTTTATGGGCAACATCTATTATGTAAGTGGATTTATTTAACAGATCGATTTCAAAAACCAATGAGATTACCAAAAAGCCCCTGGTAGCAATTAAATTTTCAAATAATGAACGTATTCAAACCGACTAATAGGTAAATCAATATAAAATAAATGGGTCGCTATTAGTTAACGGGTCAAAACGTTCGTTTTTAGTTTATGAGTCAACTTCCATCACGTAAGTATATTGTAGTTAACGGGTCGATTTCACACAAAACTGAAATTACTGACAAGCCCTTGTAAACATTTAAACTAAAAATAATTAACGTATTCAAAATTTCAAACCGATTAATAGGTTAAGTGAGCTGACTGAGGCTGTTAATGCAGTGGCAGCAACAATTCAACTGTTTCAGTTGACTTTTTCCGGGTCAACTGTATATTTGCAGCAATAAATTACCTGTTTATGAGGCTATTGATGCAGTAGCAGAAGTGGCAAGTGAGGTAATTAACTTTTGGGGTCAAACTGATTCGTTTTTGCACATAAGAGTTTTATTCAATTCTATAGGTAGATCAAACATGTACCATAATATTTTAGCAGATTGTGTTGTAGAAATTGGTCAAAGGCGTAACTACGTCGCTGAAACTAAAAGTCAATGTTGTGCTCAGAGTCAAAGTTAACATATTGGTTTCCTAATGTTTTGGAGTCTTGGGGTGAATCTGCAATTAGGTACCTGTGGCAGCAGCAATTTACCTGTTTTTTAGGCTGTTGTAGAGAAGGTAACATATTCAGATTTTCAATGATACCCGAATTACCCTTCATAATATAACCTCTCCATTAACTGTCCCTATTTTGCCAGAAATGAAATTTGACACATTTAAAGTCAAACTAGACATGATTTCAAGTCAAATCTATTCTTTCTTCCAACCTTTCCAAAATTGCGTTAATACCCTTTTCATCACAAGGCAACCAAATACAAAATTTTGTTTTATAATATATATATGCAAAGTGGGCTCAGTAAATTCAAAGTTGTCGATTGACGCAGTGGTTAAACCGCATGTTTATTAATAATTGTTCACGCGTCAGATTTGACTCCAAAAAAGTCAATGTTGACTAAAAATTCAAAATACTCATTATAATATCTCCTGTCAAGATATTAGAAATGACTAATATGCCCATTCTATCGCATATCTTTCATTCCATCCTACGGGCCTTCTCCAATCGGATCAATAACCAAAGGCTCAAATACGAGAAAATAAAAGGCTAACTATTATTTCCAAATATTACCGGTTTGACACTGATCTTATTTTCATGATACATGTTCTTTATTATTTGTCATAATATTATTACTAAAAATGATACTTTTTATTGCATAAAAATGATAACAAAATGTTACATGGTTGAACAAATTCCACTAGAAGTTTTTGGTATCATGTAGATGAATTAACTACCATTTAACCAAATTACAAAGTTAACAGTCACATGTAATAGTCAGCTTTAACATATATTAAAGTTATAAAAATTGTGCAGCCCACCATTTAACCAAACCAGCTTATGAGGCGTAGACTCCACCAGAAGTCAATGTTGGCCCAAAATTGGTAAAAAAGAAAATGAGAAAGCCAATGTTGACCAAAGAAGTTGGCATTTTCCAGACTTCATATTTGACTCCAAAAAAGTCAACGTTGACTAAAAAATTCCTTATAATCTCTTATGTCCAGATTCCAAATGACCAAATTGCCCCTTGTTTCACATATCAATAAATTATATTCTACAGGCCTTCTCTTTGTGCTATCTAGGGATTCTTATTGCATTGTTGGTCCGATTAACCAATATATAGGCAAGCATATATTTTAGGAAATCATGAACCAACCACAACTTAAGAGTGTAATCATTTGTATTGACAAGTAGCAACCATTTACTTAAAAAACATAAATTACTAAAATGCCCCTATTAAGGATAGAAGACTAAAATTGATGATATGTTCTTCAGATGTTCTTCAAAAAAACTGAAAAAGAAAGAAAAAACCATTCATCGAGGACCTGCTTTTAAGGAAAACCAAAATGAAATTGAAATTACTGACTTTAAAGTTAATTTTGTACCTTAATAACTCAGTTATTGTCATCATCATCAGCATGCATCCAATCCCATAATGTGTCATCATAATCAGAATCGTCACCATTCTCAGTATCAACTACATCCGTTGCAGATAATTTTGTATTTGCGTCAATCTTAAGAGGAGGGATATCTTCTCTTAACAAACAAGTCTCTTGATCACTAGCTTGTGCAAAAGAACCCAACCTATCTACATCAGGATCACACCAATAGGAGCCACCATCAGCTTCATTAATTTCTTCATCAAAGTCATAAACATCCCTTGGAATCGTGTTGAGAACATAATGCAAACCATCTATTATAGGGTCTGGTGCATAGAACACCTGTTTAACTTGGGAAGACATGACAAAAGGATCATCTGAATAACATAACTTCTTCAAATTAACGCATGTTAAACCATAATCATCTTTCTCACGTTGGTACCACTCACAACGAAACAATACAACTCTAAACTTTGACCAATAATCGAGTTCAATTATGTCCAAAATTCTACCATAGTAGTCAACATTCCCAACGGTTGGATTTTTGTCCCGAGAACTTGCAAAGCTAGGAGTTAAAGCTGTAAGTGAAACACCGCTATTTTGAGTTATACATTTGGAATCTCGTGATTTGGTATGAAACCTATATCCATTGGCATAATACCCATAGTATGTTTTATATGTAGGACTAGGACCCTTAGCAAGCCAATAAATATGATCCGGAACATCATTATGTATTACTTTGTTTTCGAACCAGTGGGCGAACTCATGACTATGGTTCTGTGCTCATGCCCATCGACTTTGTCGGGGTTGATTTTCAATCTAAGCTTCATGCTCACTGCATCATTTAGACAAAATATTACATGAATATGAGATTAATAATGACACATAAACTGAAGGAAATTGTCACTTACTTGATATATCGTTGACTTGTTCACAATCAGAATTGAATAAGGCATAACGATGCGCTTGTTCAATTAAATGAACATCGAAAGATGTAACTTTGCCTTGTCTTCGTTTTTTACCTCCCAAAGGATGGCCACCATTCACGAACATTGGTTCATTCGATTCGTTTTCTCCCTTAAAATCATCGTTATCTTCTACACCCTTATTAAGTCTGCCATTTACTCCAGGCATATAATGTGAGCAAAAATTCAAGCATTCTTCAATTAAATAGCCTTCTGCTATGGATCCCTCAGGTCGGCTCTTGTTCCGCACATATGACTTTAACTTGCACAAGTATCTCTCCATAAAAAACATCCATCTATATTGAACAGGTCCTCCAAGCCTAACTTCATTTACTAAGTGGATAGGTAAATGCACCATTATGTCAAAAAATGCTGGCGGGAATATTTTCTCAAATTCACACAACGTTTCTGTAATTTCTAACTGTAATTTGTCAAGGTCTTCAGGCTTAATTACCTTGCTACACAAGCTTCGAAAAAAGACACCCAACCTAATTAAAGGGATAACAACGTCCTTTGGTAATGATTTTCTAACAGCAACTTGGAGCAAGTAATGCAAAAAGATGTGAGCATCATGACTCTTGTAACCCGAAAATTTCTTTTCTGAAGAATGAACACAACGTGCAATATTAGACGCGCACGCGTAAGGTAATTTTGTTTCTTTCAGAACACGGCAAAAATTAACTTTCTCCTTTGAGGACATCGAAAAACATGCCTTCTCCATGATAACATGCTTACCATCATCAGAAAGTTTTGGCTGTAACTTTTCTTTGATTTTGAGATCTAAAAGGTCAAATCGAGCTTTTGGGTGATCTTTTGACTTGCCACTAATATCCAACAAAGTCCCTACTATATTATCACATATATTTTTTTCAATATGCATCACATCAAGATTATGCTTGCCAGTATGGCAAGTAAAAAAATATTGACCTTTTCTTCCATGGGCAAGTGCTATCATTTTTCTTCTTTTGTGTCTTTCCAAATATATTTGTAACACTAGACAACTCACTCAAAGCTTCAACACCTGATAGAGGGTTTGGAGAAAGCCTATTCTCATTTTTCCCATTGAAAGCACTCTTATTACGTCGCCATGGATGTTGAGCATTTAAAAATCTACGATGATCCATATAACATGTTTTCTTACTATGCTTCAAGTAAAGTGAGCTAGTCTCATGATTACAACATGGACATGCAAAATTACCCTTTGTTTTCCACCCCGACAACATTAAGTAACCTGGAAAATCACTAATTGTCCATGTTAAAGCTGCATACATTTTAAAGGTCTCATCTTTAGATTTATCATATGTCTCCAACCCATTAACCCACAAATCTTTAAGCTCCTCAACTAATGGTTGTAAATAAATATCCATGTTGTTACCTGGAGATTCGGGTCCAGGAATTAACAAAGACAAAATAAAGTATTCGGGTTTTAGTGACATCCAGGGAGGCAAATTGTAGTTAACCAACACCACAGGCCAAGTGCTATGAGCAATGCTCATTGTTCCAAAAGGATTAAATCCATCACTTGACAATCCTAACCTCACATTTCTTGTTTCTTTTGCAAAATGAGGATATAAAGAATCAAATTCTTTCCAGCTTTTCCCATCTGCAGGATGTCGTAAATTTCCATCTTTAGGACGTCCTTCATCATGCCATCTCATATGTTTAGCTATTTCTGAACACATGAAAAGTCTCTGTAGCCTCGGTTTTAAAGGAAAATGCCAAACTACTTTAGCCGGAACTCTTGAAGTTGTTTTATAATGTTCACTGTTATGATTGTTTTGTTGTTTCTCGTTCACTTGTTTCCACTTAGAGGTGTGGCAAATGTGGCACACTTCAGCATCTTCATACTCTTTCCAATAAAGCATACAATCGTTTGGACATGCATGAATCTTCTTATAATCAAGCCCTAAATCCCTTGTGATTTTTTTAGCTTGAGTAAAACTAGCTGGAAGTTTTGCCTCTGGAATCATCTTTTGTAAAAATTGTAACATATCATCAAATGCCATATTACTAAGCCCATGATCGATCTTGTACAGAAGAAGTCTGACAATGCAAGATAGCTTTGAAAAACTTTTACAGCCTGGGAACAACTCTTCATTTCCATCTTCTAGCAGCTGATACAACTTCTTTGTGTTTTCATTTAAATCTTCTTGTACCGTACTTGTTTCGTCTAACGTGTCTCTAAACCAATCATGCAATAATTCATCGAAATTGTCATGCATACCATCACCATCATCATCTATGCCAGCATTAAATCTTGTTTGTGAGGGACTTTCTCCATGAAAAACCCATACATAGTAGTCTTCTATAAATCCGTGTCCTTTTAAATGATTGAACACTTCATCTCTTCGATACCAATAACGGTTTTTACATCGTTTGCAAGGACGACAGATTTGAGATCCTTTTGCTGCCTTAGTAAATGAAGCATCAAGGAATTCAATAACTCCAGCTTCGAATTCCGGTAATCGTCTAGGAAAATACATCCAATCTCTGACATTCCCCATGTCTTTTGCTTTCTGAATTTAATAGAAAAAAAAACAAACAAAAGTAGATACAATTGTCAGTCTTTATATAATACATAATGAAATGTGAGTAATCTGATTATTACAAGCCCATCATTTAACAATACCATGATATGATTAACCGCACGATAATGATTAATATAAATAAGCTCAAACGATATGTAAGGATTTCATGATCTGATTATATAACAGTGAATCACATGGAAAGAAATTTTGATGCTTAAACTTACATATTACAGTGAAACTAAATTTGGAAAAAGTTCATGATCATAGTGAATCGCAATATGATTAGTGTAATTATTTAAAAAAAGATGCACAAAATTTATAACATTAGGGCTTAGAAATATGTATTTACATGTAATGCGATTATATTCTGTTTGAAATATGTAATGTGATTACATGTATTATCGATCACATGATTATGTTATAAATCGAAAATAAAAGTTATAATCAAACACCTGAAAGATAATTGGATCTATCAGAGAGAAAAAAAACACATCTGCTATTCTAAGGAAATTAACCCCTATACCACAAAATCTTTGAATTATCGAATACATGAATACAATTATCGATGAAAGAAACTTACATTTGAACCTTTGAATGGATAATGTCTTTTACAGAGAGAAATATAATGAAATTGACATGTATGAAGATCACCAAATTAATGTTTGTGGCTTCACAGTGATTGAATATATTAGTGTAATTGGAGTTCAAATTAGGTTTAGAATGATTGAGAAACAATTAGGATTCAGTTTAAGGATGATGATCGTGGATTAAAGGGTTTGGCGGGGTTGTGTTAAAACCGTTAAGACCCTGCTAGTATATATCTAACTTTAAAAATAACTTTTAGGAGCGAAATCAAAGTCAGCTGCTAGTGTAGTTGGTAGGTTCTTTGTTATTTAGTGTCTCAAGTTCAAAACTCTGCATTTGTATTACTTTTTACCTTTTTTTTGTGTATAGAAACATGATAAGTGAATAAAATAGCAATGACGCTGCAACTTTTCATCACTCAATGGCAATGGGTCGGGTTTGGGACGGGTTTAGGTAATCCCAAACCCGAACCCAACTATGAAAGCCCGTCCCAAAGGGGTATTTGTTGAGTCAACTTCCATCACGTATGTAGATTTTAGTTAACGGGTCGGTTTCACACAAAACTGAAATTACCGAAACGCCCCTGGTAACAGTTTGATTTACAAATAATTAATCCAAACCTATTAATAGGTAAATTAACTTGAAAACAGATGGTTGACGATAGTTAACGGGCCAAAACGTTTGTTTTTAGTTTACGGGGCAACATCTATTATGGAAGTGGTTTTTCTTAACAGGTCGATTTCAAAAACAAATGAGATTACCCAAAAAGCCCTTGGTAACAATTAAATTTTCAAATAAACGTATTCAAACCGACTAATAGGTAAATCAATATAAAATAAATTGGTCGATATTAGTTAACGGGTCAAAATGTTCATTTTTAGTTTATGAGTCAACGTCCATCAGGTAAATAAACGAGCATAAACAAACTTCCTGTTGAATGGTTTAGAATGGTTCATTGAATGTTCCGTTAGTTCACATGCCTACTTATGTTGCTATTAATTACGTATCATACTCCCGCACCTGAAAATCCATTCTTCCACATCCGTATATCAATACTGCATCGCCAGTAAATGCCATTCTAGGTTGGGGCTGATCAGGTCCATCACCAGTAACATAAGTAACACAACCTACTGTATGCCCCGGTGTTGCACGAACCTGAAGTAAAACATGATAATAATTAATTAGTTGGTAAATATTTTAGTTGAAGTTTCAATTTTTATGTTTTCATACCTCCAAATAAAGATCACCAAACTGAATCTTGTCACCAGCTTCAACAAGAATACCAGCTGATGCTTTGCTTGCTTTGGAAATGATAGACTTGACACCAGGAACTTTGGACTTCAATGATCATGTCATATATGATCTTCAGAATTTAGTTATTGATAAAAAAGAGTAAACATTGTGAAGTCTGTTTTATTATACCTTAATTAGCCCACTCCCAGTGACTTGATCTACATGCACATGTGTGTTCATAGCATATACGAGTTTCAATCCCAGATCATTTTCAAGAGAAAGATCCCTATACAGATCAAGGCCTTTTTTCTAGTAATGTAATAAATCAAAAACGTTTTGACTAGAATTACATTCAACTATTAACAATGCGACCTTTTAAAATAAAAGTCACATTTAATTTTTCTTAATGCAACATTTGAAGAAAAAGGTTGCTCTTTTAGTAAAATATGCAATCTTTCAATAAAAAGGTTGCAAATTCAGTATAATTTTGCAACATTTATGAAAAATGTTGCATTAAATCTTCTAGTGCAACCTTTGTGTTCATCGAAGTAGCATTAGAGTCAAACGCAACTCATTTGAAAAAAGTTGCTTCTAATAAGTTGCATTAGACCTATTTTCTAGTAGACCGAAGTTCAAGGAGGGCATAGTAATTTAGCAATTAGTTTGCCTATGTTTAATTGGACCAAAACAAACTAAAAAAATGGCCTAGTAATTTAGCAATTAGTTTGTTTATGTTTGATTGACAGTAAAATCTGGAAAGAGGGGGGGGGGGGGGTGGATTAGCAATAATTATTTTGTTTATGTTTAATTGAGCTAAATGGTAATATATTTTATATGATTCGACTAATATAATCTATTGAATACTTATCAAGTTGTTTATTTATTTTTTGGAAAACCAACTTGAATTATAGAACCTCCCACTATTTATAAATTCCACACTTTTAACAGAAAGGTTATTTTTAGTTTGTAATGGGTCCTTTAGTAACGCCATGTTAACATTTTTATGAACAAATTAATTCCATCATCTATAATAGGACGCATTACATTAACTTTTGAAAGTGCTACTAAAATACTTTAGTTATTTTGAAGGATATGATACCATGCACCCTTTTGGACTAAAGATATTAGGGTGCTATTAAAATTTAAATTTCTCCTTATTCAACTTGCACAGTTGCACCTGGAAAAGAATCAAGAAAATCTTTGTACAAATCAGATTTTGTACTTTTTAACTTTTAAACTACTTTATACAAACATATATCGTGGTTTTTAATTTATGTCTATATTCCAAATACCTTGAACCTTGCGAACAACGTTTTGATTTACAATTTTCAATTAATGGAATTAAGGGCCACTATCAAATTTCATACATGGTTGAAAGGTTGCATAAAAGTTCAAACATTCCGACAAGAAAGCAATATTACCCATCACTCCATCGAGCCAACCTTTCCAGGGTACATGTATCCGCTTGAGGACGCTGGTTCCAACTTCCAAGTGTGATGGAAAACATAATGATTCACATCACTAACTACAATGCTCCTAATACAATCCTTGATTCATTCACCTCATGGTTCAGTCAGTTGTGACTTATATGAAAATGTCTGGTTGGGGGGGGGGGGGGGGGGGTTGACACATTTAAAAATTTTCATTAACGGAGAGGTGGGGGGGGGGGACTCAAATTTTCAAACGAAAACTGATAAATTCACACTACTTATAAAAAATGACAAAAACGAATAAATTTACGTTACTGCTAAAAAACTGGGGGAACTGGGGCCACCAATGGTCCTAACTATCCTTTGCACATGGGTTCAAGCTTACTCCTTTGATGCCACTAGAACTCGACTATTAGTGCCCAGATGGTTCCAAGGAGGCATCGCCACTTTGGTGTGGTTCATGAGTGTAAAGCTGGTTGTTAGTTGTAAGTGATTGTTAGTAGCAAGTTGATATTGATCATCGGTGCTAACTATATCAACAACTTGGTTCGTCAGTGGTAGTTTAGATCTATAGTAACCGATGGGTAGCAACCAACTAGTAGTAACTTATCGACAACAATTTCAACCGGTAGTAAATGGTTATTAACGATGGTCAACAAACTTGGGAAATCACAGTATTCAAAGTTAATAATGGTTGGCCATTAATCAACAATAAATGAGTTATTATTGAAAGAGTTCTTGCTATGGGTGTTATTACAGATGTAACAAATAAATGTCACGATTATGACAATCAATCGACACTCTTTCATGGATAATTGCCGTGTCATTTCAACTGTTGTGATGGTTCCTAGCTAAAAAGACAAGCCTTTGGTCTATCATATCGTGTTCATGGTTTTTCAAAACAATAAATGGCATATTCGTGTTTTTTTTTCTGTGATTGGATATTTGAGAGTAAGACCGAAATATTTTAATTTGCAAACCACCTTTATACGATTTCAAGACCCAACCTCTTTACAAATTATAAAACTCACAAAAACCATCAATGAATTGTTAAAACATAAATCATGTGAACAAGCAAAACCGAAATCGTCTCACCTTTTGTAAATATATGAAAACAACAAATATACAACTTTAACTTAAGTAGTTGTAAAAGCTTTACAACTTAAGTTATCTCGTGAGGAGAGTAAAATATATGGTAGGAGTAAATTAAAGCTTTCATTGGTCGTAGACGTCATAAGTAATTGTAGACTTTTGTCTTAAGTGCAAGACCAGAGTGAAGACAATGACTTTCTTTTACTAACATCAAATCTGTTATAGCTTTTTATGTTTTTTTTAATATGTTTTGTTTGCCAATTACTAGTTTCAAGCCGAAAGTTAATTAAAGCTTACTTCCTTATTTCATGAAAATTAACCACATCCGACCAAAAGTGTTAAATGGGAGTTCATTGTTTATACTATATTGGAGTGTCCTAATGATTAAGATGTTATTAATTTATATCTAGATCGAAGCCACACTAGTCGAGAGTCACGATTACTCCGCCAATATATCGGCATCATACAAAATCAGTGAACATTGATCATGTACACACGGGGCGAGGAAATAGGTCTTTATTGATATAAGAACTATATAAGTATGATGTTCGTCAATACGAGTCTGTGACAACTAGGTGTCATACTCAAATCACATTATTGTTGTGTAGGATAACTGATGTGAAAATGAAATAAGATTCTAGCATAACTTAGTAAAAAGTTGTTTTCAAAAGATGTGTTCACTGAAATGATTAAAGTTGTTCCATATAATTTCGAGATTAGAAGATTTAACGTTTTAGATACGATCTCAAGACTCAAGTAAAAACAAAATATATGTTACTGGTGACAAGCAAAAGAGCAGGCAGCTTTCTTGAAAAGGGATCAATCACAGTCGGTGTTAAAGTTAAAAAAAATTTCTTCATAGTATACGAAACTTTTAAGTATAACTTCACTATTTATAAAATTATGTAACCAAATTAGCAACGTAAATATTGGGAAATTTTCTTTTAACGATGATCTTGATAATGATTATACTTTATTACACTCTGTATCGAAATCATTTTTTACACCGTTGTAATTTTCATTTTTTAAAAAATGTAACAAAGAAAGATCGACTTAAGGTCAAATCAGATGCCCAATTTATCCACAACAAAGAATCATAAGTATTGATATAATCGACTACAATTCAGCAAAACATATAAGTTGCAAAAGAAAGATATTTCATACATATCATACTTTTTCATTAGTGCGCGAAGATTGGAAACTCATAACAAATTTTCTCCACGCATCACCTACTGTCATAATTCAAAACAATATGAATTGTTTTAAGGAATCAAGATTAATATATGGTTATTGTTACAATATAAATATTAAGCACTTCAAACACTTTTATACAATTAAAGTGGAAACGTACAGGGCTTAAGACTCGAGAGTGAAAAAAGGTTCATGAATGAAACTAAATTATGCATGCATACATCAATTTTTCAAACCTGTGTTGCCTATGAGACAAACTTGTTTTGCCTTTTAATATATTTAACAGGGACCTGAAAACTATTATTAAAATACGTTAAAGGGTTTGTAAAACAATAACAAGTGACGAAAATTGACATACATGATACATCTGCCGAGTAACCAACGAACAGTATAGGGGTTTAGTTTATTAATTATTATTTGTGTTATTTGAAATTATTGTATGTGATTTGTAATTTGTGATGATAGTTATCGAGAGCGAAATCTTAGATATAAACTGCAAAGAGGTTATCAGACAATTTGCTGTCAATAATGTTAAGAGATCTTCACGAATCATTGGGTAGTGGTTAACTATTATTGTATTTGATATATTACTATATTTTTGCTATTTTAATTGTTTCAACGTTAATGTCATTAAAAAATATAGCTTATATATTTCATTATTCATTAAGGCCTACGGACCTTTTTATTTAGACTGGGCCGAGGTATGATTTTTGTAGGAAGGATAAGAAGAAATCTAGTCCATTGATTTTTCGTATTGATGGTTGAGATTAGTTTATGGGTGAAATCAAGTGTTATACAAGGAAAGGTACATAACAAGGATAACATATTTATTGACTTTCTCTCTTCACATACAAGACATATATTAATTCCCCAATAATTTTAAAACGTTCATAACTTTTTTATACGACATTATGTTAAAAAAATAAAATTACCATAATAATATGCGTTTTTTTATCTTTTATATAAGTATCATATTGCTATATAAAAAAAATAAAAAATTAGTGGGTTTTACAAATTTTGTTTTACAATAATTGTATTTTATCAAGTTGTGTTTTCCGGCAAAAATTCTGACGGCTTTCCGGTGAAATTTCCGGCAACTTTTCCGGCGAGGTGTTGGAGGTGGGTGAAGATTGTGGTGCCGGTGGGCGGTGGATTAGTGGTGATTGTAGAAAATGAGTAAAAAATATAAGTGAGTTTTTGTGATTAAGTTAAGTAGGTTTTTAAAATTAAAGTAATATGGATCAAAATGCTTTTTCTTCCTATCATTAGTAAGAAAATCAAATTTCTTATTTTAATCAAATCCTGAAATTTTTAAATATTGTCTCACGTGCGTAAGAAACCATGCATGTAAGTACGTGGAATACAGCAAACAACCCTCTGAGATTATATTAATTTACAATAAAGCTCACAAATTAATATACATACCAGTAAAGACCCTTTAACAATATAACAGCTTACGTTAAACAAGACTTAACGGAAAACGTTATTCGTGCGTACCATCTAAAATATATATTACACGTTACACCCATCAGTTTTCAGAAAAAGATTTTCTTAGTCCAAAGTCCAGGGAGCATGCTTGGTCGGTGGATAACCAAATTGTTGTCCTACTTTTATTTTTTAGCCCGTTTCATTGTAAATGCTCTTAATATTTTAAAACCGTCTTTCTGTAGTCCAGCGCGGTGGTGCTGGACTGAAATGCACCGACATGACTCTAGAATCGAGAAGCTCCATGATCGGCGTGAAGCTAACGCACCGTGGAACCTTATATTGGTTAATGGATGCACCTCTCGAGATCGCATAGTCCATTAACTCTTCAAACGTCCCATTTTTCACAACCCGAATCTCCAACGGCCCGATCGAGTTATCCGCCACCCGACTTTGTCGATAAACCGAGTTTAAAGATTCCTCCATAGCCAAACAACATTTAGCCAACACGCCATCACTCGGCCGTACGCTGGATCTTTAACCAACAACTCCCAATAGATAACATAATGGCCCAGAATCGTCTTCGTGTCGCCATAGCTAGTGTACTCGACCACGTTCGTGTTAAACTCGTTTAACAGTTTAGATGCATTTCGACCGCGGTTTGCAGCTCGGTTTCATCGGTTTTGTCGGCATCAATGCTTAGTAAAACATTCTTCCGTCTTATGAACTTGAATTGCGGGGCTGAATTATAGAAGCTCGTTACTCGGAGAATGTCACCGACATGGTACCGACAGAGGCCCGAGTAAGTCGAGATCACGAGCTCATACTCTTTACCAACTTCCAAATCCGCTAGATCAAGAAGGTGACTCGAATCATGTTCCGATCCATCGTGTGGGATGAACTCAAAGTAACCCATATTAGGCATGATGGTGTAACAAACCTCGGACGGTTTCACCATTGGTGTTAAATTGAGCCCAAAATAACACTCGGATGAAGCATACATAGTACATGTTTAGGTAAATTACCACTATAATAATCAAGAATCGGAATGTATTGGGCCATGGCCCCGGTAACAATAACGTCTAGGTACTTCGTATTGGGCCAAATCCGCGTAATAATCCCCTCCCAATTCCCCTCACAACATTCTTCTTTAATGAACCAGGCCTGATCTGGGCTCGGTTCCAAAATCTTTGAAACACATTCCTGAATTGCGGGGTCCGTGATTTTCGGGCTCAAGGTCCCGGTTTCAATATCGTGAGCCAGTTGTTCCCAATTCATTTGGAGAAACTTGATGGCCCGAACAAGGCCCGATGCAAAGACAGCCCCACATCGGAGGACTTGTTCACGGTAAATGAGGCCGCATAGCATTTGAGAGTACATGCTTTGGAAAGCGTCTACGCATAGAATGGTTTCGTTCGGGCTGGTGTAGACGTTGTATGGGTTGAAGGGTCGGGTTTTGAATTGCGGGCTTTTGTAGTAGCTTGTTAAAACGGGTCGGGCCACCAACCCGCTTAGGGTTTTTGTTTCGGCCTTGATGAACAAAAAGTAGAGACCCTTGCCTTTATCTAGACCAGGCACGTACCTGAAAGAAAGTGACATATTTTCAATATTTAAGAAAACATTAAAATCTATCTATCTATCTATCTATCTATAATATATATAACCGAAAACCCTAAAATCCTACGTATCGTGATGTGGTCGCTCCCCCATTTTATGGAAGCCACCAGATTGCTTAATTTTTAAATAGAGGCCTCTCATTGATTTAACCCAAATTCATGGGTATGGGTCTTACCAAAACCAGATAGCTTTTAAATGGGTTATAACATCTCATTAAATTAAAAATTAATCTTACCAATTATTTGATGTGAAAATCCTATAAAATAGGAATATACTAAAATTTAATATCCAATTTAAAAAGAAAAAGATTATTTATAAATGATAAACAATTTTATAGTAAAAAACATAAGCGGGTCATGGGTCACCAAATCCAGATAGCTTTTAAACGGGTTATAACATATCATTTATTTATGAAACTATTTCATCATCAAACCCTAAGTATATTATTACCTTTCTTACAATAAAGAAAATTAAAATCCAAAAATAAATATTAAAACACGAAAAATATAAAACAACAATTATCTCAAGCCATCAAATTGCTTTATTTATAAATGAAGGTTTCTCACGCATTTGACCCGAATTCACGGGTAAACGTTTCACCAAACCTAGATAGCTCTTAAACGGGTTATAACATTTCATTATATTAAAAATTAATCTCATAAAATATTTGATATGAAAATCATATAAAATTGGGATATACTAAAGATTAATATCCTATTTTATTTAAAAAAAGATACTATTTATAATTAAGAAACAATTTTATAATAAATAAAATAAACGAGTAATGAGTATTACCAAACCCATATAGCTTTTAAACCATATTATAACATATCATTTATTTGTGAAATCATTTTATCATCAAACCTCAAATATATTAATTATTAACTTTCTTACAATGAATAAAATTAAAATCCAAATATACATATATAAATATTAAAAACGAATAATGTAAAACAACCCCCGTAATACAGGGATAAAATCTAGTTAAACTTATAAAAGTGTGGTGATATGCATAATATTTAAGAAAGTGACATATTTTCAATATTTAAGAAAACATTAAAATTAAACTTATAAAAGTGTGGTGATATGCATAATATTTCTTGAGTTAGATTAATTAAATCATATCTCAATCTACCTATACTATTAAAATAACACAATACTTTCACATAACTAGATCCTCCACATAACTGCCAAATGTACAAGTTTTTATTTTTACAATTTTTGCCTTATGAATGATAAAATAAAAAATATGTTGTTGGTGAGAATCTTACGTTACTTTTAAAATGTTTGTGGCTTACCAACTCAACTAAATGAATTGATGGTAACCCTCTCTTTTTCTTAATTGGTAAAGATTCACAACCTTCCACCTTTATTTTTAAATACAAATACAAATTATTCTTACTAATATAATCTATGCATTTTAGAAAATTATCATAACGTATGTTATTATACATAGGGTTAGGTTCAAATAAGAAGTTTAATTTTCATAAGAAGGCTAGGAAGGAGTATTTTAATCTAACACTTAAATATCAAAACCCATTTACTTTAATCTTAAAACCCACTTACATAAAACCCAATTATATCTTCACTCATCTCCAACCACCACCACTCCACCGCCCACCGCCACCACAACCGTCACCCACCGCCACCATATCGCCGGAAAAGTTCGAAAAAACACAATGAAAAACACAATGTAAAAAACATAATGAAAAAAAACACTATGAAAAAAAACACAATGATAAAAATACAATAAAAAATAAAATTGTATAACACAATGTAAAAAATACAGTGGAAAAAACACAATTAAAAAAAACACAATGAAAAATACTATTGTATAACATAATTTTGTAAAACACAATTTGTAAAACCCACTAATTTTTTTTTATTTTTTATATTACAATATGGTACTCATATTAAAGATAAAAAGACAATCGTTATTATGGTGAATTTGTTTTTCAATAAAAACGTAGTAAAAAAAAGTTATGGAAGTTTAAAAATGATGGAGGAATTTGACATGTGCCTTGCATGTGGAGAGAGAAAATCAACAAATGTGTTATTCATTTTATACCCTTCCCCTTGTGTTTACACTTGTTTTCCACCTAAACTAATCTCAACCATCCATGTTCAAAATTAATAGACAAGATTACTTATTATCTTTCCTACAAAAACTATACTTTCTATTATAATCTAACCCATTATATATATTCTTAAGTTTAATTTTTTTGTTATATTCTTTTAACCACCCGTGTATCACACGTATTCTGTCCTAATTCAATAAAGAATGTATCCTGTTTTCAATAGTAAAACCAGATCTAAAATATTATGAATAAAAAATCCAAAATTGGTAACTTTTCATTTAGTATCTTTATACATAATAATTAATTTCAGTCAAAAGATATTCTTTAAAAATTAATAATGAATCATATTGTTTTTTTATTATTAAAGCCTTGAAATACACGAAATTCTAATTACATATTAAATTAATAATACTAAAATAGATAAAACACAACTGACACACGAACATAAATGAATTTTTAAGTTGCATGCATTAATATGTGAAGATTTTTTCGAAATTTTCTTTATGCAGAAAAAGAAGGGCGTATGACCCAGGACCTTTATCTTGACCAGACATACCTGCGGCAACAAAGCAACAACTTTTAACCACTTTTAATATTTAAGAAAACCATTCAAAACTAAAACCAGATCTCAAATACTACAACTTAGGAAACGTGAATTTTTTAATATCCAAATATAATTCACAAAGAAATTAAAAAAATTAAAGATAAATTATAAATAAAATAATAGTTACTTAAAAAAGAAAAGAAACAAAACTTTACTAGCGCGTACATAAATGAATGAATTTGAGAAAATGATAAATAAAAGATATTTATTACATAAAAAGAAGATAAAAGATATTTATTACATAAAAAAAATTAATGAATTTTCATTTGGCATACGTTAAAAAATGTGAAACTTATTAAGATTTTTCTTTTAGAAAAAGGGTATGGACCCAAGACCTATATCTAGACCAGGCACATACCCGCAACAAAGCAACATTTTTTCAACATTAAGAAAACATTCAAAACATATAATAATAATAATAATAATAATAATAATAATAATAATTTGTATTGTTGAATAATATTTGTATGCTACATAGCTAAAAAACAGATATTTCTTTAAACTAAGAGAATATTTAAGTTTATAAAACGTTAATATCCTAATATTCAAACAAGATTAGGGTTGTTCAAAAAGTCCGGCTGCGCAGCTCGCTAAGAAATAATTTGAAAAAAAATCTTTAATCTAAACGAGCCAGTTTGGGTCGGGTCAATTTCTAAACGAGCTGAGCTCGAGCTAGGTTTGGCTCGGCTCGAGGCTTAGTCATGGCTCGGTTCATTAGCTTGTTCATATTAAACCCTAATTTTAATATATAATAATATCATATCAAAATGAGAAAAAATAAAAATAATACGTATATTATTCCAATCGAGCTTTAAAGCGTTATAAAAAAGAACAAAAGTAAAGCATATGAAGTTATAAGTTTTCTGGTTTATATTAAAATCAGAAAAAAAGTAAAATATACAATAACAAAAATTAAACAAATTAACGAGCTCAGCTTGAGCTTTAAACAAGCCAACCTCGAGCTTGATTTTTTAGCTCAAAAAAGTGAACTTGCCAAGCTCAAGCCAGCTCATTTAAGTTGGGTCAGCTCGATTACAACCCTAAAGTAGATATAATTAAAATAATAACTAACTAATATCATTCATAAAATTGATAATAGTAGCCATATCATGAGAAACAAAAGAATTTTCAATTTGCATGCATTAAAGCATGAATCTTTTTTAAGGTTAATTGCATACTGAAGAGGTATGTACCCGCCTCAACACGGAGCAAGGCGGGTCAACCCACAAGATAAAGACAAGAAGCTTGAAATCAAGGCATTATGAAGGCACTAAGCCAAAACCTACGCGCATGGCGCATATCACATATGCTCAGGCAGCATATGCCCAGGCACCACACATGCTCAGGCATCATATGCCCAGGCACCACACATGCTCAGGCATCATATGCCCAGGCACACATATGCTCACGCATATCACATATGCGCGTGGCGCATCAGCGCGCGGCGCATATCACATCTACGCATGAAACATCTGCGCGTGAGAATAAAGAGAAGACCTCGCGCATCCTCAGGATTGGCGCATATCACACATGCACATAATCAACCTCGTCCTTATCCAAATCAGGATTAGGGCAACCTTGATTGTGCACGTCAGACAACCTTCCAGAAGGTATCTTTTTAAGGAATAAGAATATGCTGATGTTGACAGCTGCCAAATGAAAGGTGGACAACTCAGCATGACACATGTGCTACCACGTGATTACGACCAATGAGAAAGCACCAGGTGTCCCCAAGGACACGTGGCGCCAAGCAATTGGAGGAGGCCAACAAAACCCTAATTGGGTCTGAGCCCAATCAGTGGAAACCCTAGCACTATAAATACAGCATCAACTCCACAAGGAAGGATCATCAAATATCACCTGATAACATACAATCACAGATTATTCAGCTATTAAGCAATACACTCTAAATTCCTTACTCTCACATATTATTATCTTCACCCACAAATACTTATTCTCACACCGGAGGGTTACCCCAAAGAGGACCCTCTGTCCCTTTCTGAGGGGTAAGTTGACGGTGTTGTTCGTTTTGTAGGTGGAAGAACCCAGATCCATCAAATCCAAGAGAAACCATCGGTGAAATTGCATAATCACACCCGAGGAAAGTAGATCGTCTACCAGTGAGTCGATCCACGCTTCTTCATTGGCGCCATCCACTGTTACAACGGCAATCAGATCTCATCAGATCTATACATAAAAAAAATCACCATGGTTTCTGGCGTTCATAACGTTGATCAAGTTCTGGAGGATATTGAACGTGAGGATGTTAATGAGGGACAACAGTTTCTGAGGGCGCCGCGTGATTCTACACGCACCACCAGTAACCGTCCCTTCATCACAACTCCTCACGGCCAGACTGAAACTCCTCCAGACGATCTTACGTTACAAAATCTTGCCGGCGCGAAACAAAAAGGACCAATGGGTCCAGAAGATGAAACAAGTGATCCTAAAGAATGGCTCATAAACGAGCAGCGGCGTTTAATGGACAAGTACAATGAGATGGTCAAGCAGAAAAAGCTAGCCGACTTAACACAACGGCAAGCGCTTGATAAGCAAACTGTTCATGGAACAAAAAGGCCGCGCGCGCCGGAAGAAGGACATGCTGTTCACACTGCACACACTGAGTTCAGTGATGAAGAGGTGCATAGCATGAGGAAGACGCGAGATACTCATGCAGGAGGCTCACAGCTCCGCGCGCCTGTGAACATGGCGCCTGGAGCCAGAGCCGATCTGGATCTGCACATGCCGTACAGCCCACCAGTTAGAGGGCAGGTGGACGTGACCACACCGTATAGACCAGCCATCTTGGTAAAACATTCAAAGTTCACTGAGCGCATCGCGAAGGCTCCCATCCAGCACAAAACCAAGATGCCAAGTGGTTTGGGTAAATATGACGGCACAACAGATCCAGACGATTTCTTGCAAGGTTTCTACAACACGGGAAACCTAGAGAGCTGGACGATGCCAACATGGTGTCACATGTTTGCTCGCTGCCTCACGGGCGCGGCGCGTGTCTGGTTCGAGAGCTTGCCGACTGGGCAAATCGATGGGTTCGAGGAACTTTTGGAAAAGTTCCAAGCACACTTCGTACAGCAGCGCAGACACACGCGCGACCCTGATGACATCATGCACTGCGTGCGCAGGAATGATGAAACGATTGAAGACTACATCACTCGTTTCAATCAGGAGTCTCTGGCAATCGGAGGTATCACTGAGCAACTATTGCGCGTGGCCTTTATACAAGGCGCGCGCAGTGATCAACTCCGCCGAGCTCTCGTAAGCAGAGATGGCATGCCCACCACATGGGCCAAGTTAATGGAGGCATCGCGAGTTTTCGCGAGAAATGAGAAACAAATTGCCCAAGATAGGGCAAGAGAAAGAGCGCATCAAGCTGAGTCACCGCGCAGCAAAGAAAAGAGGGGCAAGCAGAACTCTGTATGGTCCAGGTTGCAACCAACCAGTTTTTCTTCCGCAGAAAAGCAGGCGCAACCAAGCTCACCCCAGCCCCAAAAAGATGTTCGTAATCGCGGGGAGGGTGACAAGAGGGAAGGCGGCAGAGATCCTAGCAGACCTCTGCCAAGAATATGGACTCCCCTCACTAAAACGCCTTCACAGGTGTTAAGCACTGAGAATGTCCAATTCAAAAGCCCCAAGCCACTACACTACAAGGGACCATCAGACAGTGGCAAGTACTGTGAATTTCACAAGTCCACAGGGCATAACACTGATGCATGCCACCACTTGAAGGATGCAATTGAAAAGGACGTGAAATCAGGCAAGCTGGCTCACCTGGTAAAAAACTCAAGACCAGAAAATGAACAACCAGAAGGAGCCTCTGCCAGCAAAAAGTACAAAAGAATCTGTGTAGCCGAGGGAGGAAGGCAAGGGCAAACTTCAAGAAAAAGAAGCGCGCAAATCCAAGGAGATTGGCGCGAGCAACAAGTAATCTTCCCAAGAATCAGGGGAGGCCCTTCCATCAGCAGTCCTCTTGTTATCACTACACACATTGCTAATTACGAAGTGTCAAAAGTCCTGGTGGACACTGGTAGCGAATCAGACATAATGTATGAGCAATGTTTCAGGAAACTGGATCCGGCAGACCAAGCAAGGCTTGAAATTGTGAATGCGCCGATCTCTGGTGTTTCCAATGAAATCATTCATCCCCTAGGTCAAATACAATTTGAGCTAACTATGGGGGATGAGAAACACAAGCGAGCCGAAGTTGTTAACTTCTTGGTCTTGCCCACCGCTTCTTGCCACAATATGATCTTGGGTAGGGGAACGATTGCCCAATTCAACGCCATACCGTCGCCAGCGCACGGCGCGTTGGGGTTCCCAACACCAACAGGTGTAACTTTCGTATACCGAGATCATTTGTGCGCAGTCACAAGTACTCCGCGGGAGGGGAGAATGAAACTTCCAATGGCAGACAACGCGCCAGAGGAATGGATTCTCAACCCAAAATTCCCGGAGCAGAAGATCACAATTGGCGCAACGATATCAGACGACACGAGGGTGAGAATGAAAAGATTGCTCACAACATATATGTTGGTTTTCGCGTGGCAACACTCTGATATGACTGGGGTGCCGCGAGACCTGGCACAACATTCTCTCAACACCTTCAAGTCTGTAGAGCCAATTGCCCAAAAGAAGAGAGTCATGGGGGATGAAAAGGCGAGGGCCATGAATGAGCAGGTTGAGGATCTACTGCGCGCAAACATCATCCGACCGATACGATACCAAACATGGGTATCCAATCCTGTGATGGTAAAGAAAAGTAACGGGTCGTGGAGGATGTGCATTGACTTCAAGGACCTCAACAAAGCGTGCCCAAAGGATTGTTACCCCCTCCCAAACATCGACGCAAAGGTGGACTCCGTGGCGCCATTCAAGCTAAAATGTTTCCTGGATGCCTACAAAGGCTATCACCAGATTCAAATGGCACCACAAGATGAGGACAAGACCGCCTTCAGAACCGACAAGGGTGTTTTTTGCTACACAAAAATGCCCTTTGGTTTGAAGAATGCGGGCGCCACCTATCAAAGACTTATGGATGCCGTTTTCAGCGAGCAAATCGGGAGAAACCTAGAAGTCTATGTGGATGATATGGTGATCAAGAGCAGGGAGGAAAAGCAAATGCTCAAAGACATCGAAGAAACCCTTGGGCGCCTAAAGGAAGTTAACATGAAGCTCAATCCGAGCAAATGTACTTTCGGCGTACTAGAGGGAAAATTTCTAGGTGTAATGGTCACCAAGGATGGTTTCAAGGTGAACCCTGAGAAGGTGGAGGCCATCCTTGACATGCCCTCGCCATCCACCATGAAAGAAGTTCAGAAGCTGAATGGTAGATTGGTATCGATCAACAGGTTCCTAGCGAACCATGCAACCAAATCTACCCCATTTGTCAATACATTGAGAAACTGCTTAAAGAAAAGTCAGTTCAAATGGACTCCTGAGGCCGAGCAAGCTTTCAGTGAGATTAAAGAATGTTTGATAAATCTGCCCGCGCTCACAGCTCCACTTCCTGGTGAAACTTTGACATTGTACCTATCAGCAGGGGAGCGCGCCATCGGCGCAGTATTATTGGTGGATCGCAAGGGAATCCAAACGCCAATATACTATGTGAGTCGGGTGCTGACAGATCCTGAGACGCGCTACTCCATCATGGAAAAGTTAGTTTTATCACTAACACACGCGTCGCGCAAGCTTCATAGATATTTCAATGGTCATCCCATTGAAGTTCTGATTGGTTACAACATCCAGCAAGTTTTACGGCGCCCCGCGCTCTCGGGAAGGCTGACAAAGTGGGCGCTGGAATTAGGCGAGCACACGATCGCCTATAAGCCCCGTCCAGCAATAAAGGGACAAATCTTGGCTGATTTCATTGCCGAGGTCCCTGAAGGAAGAATTGAAGAGGCTCAGCGCGAGGTAGACCCTCCGCGAGCCAATGATGAAGAAAATGTTTGGAGATTGTTCACTGACGGAGCTTCAAACAATGAAGGTTCAAGCGCAGGTCTCAAACTGGTGGATCCAGAGAATCATGAATATACTTACGCCATCAGGTTGGACTTCAAGAGCACCAACAATGAGGCTGAGTATGAAGCCCTGCTGGCTGGCCTGCGCATCGCGCACAAATTCGGGGTTAAAAAGCTAGAGGCCCATGTTGATTCATACTTGGTAGCAGCACAGGTCAATGGCCTTTATGATGCCAAGGAGAACACCATGCCTCTATATCTAGAGCAGGCGAAAAAGCTCAGCGAGCAATTTAACTGCTTCAGAATCATTCATATTCCGCGCAGTGAAAACAAATCTGCAGACGCGCTGAGTAAGATGGCATCAACCAGTTTTGATCACTTTGGCAAAGATGTCAGGGTAGAAGTAATGAGCAACCCGTCGGTGGTAGCGAAGTCTGTCCTGGTAACTCATACAACCCCTTCATCATGGATAACTCCAATAACGGAATTCTTGAAGGAGGGAAAGGTACCAGATGATCGCGCGCAAGCGAGGAAGATAAGACATAAGCCGCAGAACTATGAACTGCTTGATGGTACATTGTATCGACGCTCTTATCTTGGGCCGCTCATGAAGTGCCTAGATGCTGAGGAAGCAAGCTATGTGATCAGAGAGATACACGAAGGAATCTGTGGAATTCATGCTGGCCCGCGCATGGTGGTTGCCAAGGCAATGAGCGCAGGCTACTATTGGCCAGGCATGTACTTGGACACTTTAAAAGAAATCCAAAAGTGCAAAGCATGTCAGAGCTATGCGCCAAACACCATGCGGCCAAAGAACAACTTGATTCCGGTGACCTCCGCATGGCCTTTCCATAAATGGGCAATCGACATTGTGGGTCCCCTACCGCAAGCGCCTGGGCGAGTAAAATTTTTGGTAGTGGCAGTAGACTATTTCACAAAATGGGTTGAAGCCAAGCCACTAGCAAAAATCACAGCTGAAGCGATGAAGCAGTTTATCTGGAGCCACATCATATGCCGTTTTGGCTTGCCCATGGAAATTGTGAGCGATAATGGCAAACAATTCACTGACAAGAAGATATCCAGCTGGCTCAAGGAATTGCGCATCAACCAAATCTTCACTTCGGTATACCACCCTCAGGGGAATGGCCAAGTGGAGCGCGCGAATCAAAGCTTGTTAAATGGGCTGAAGAAAAGGTTGGAGGGAGAATCCCATTCTTGGGTCGAAGAGCTACCTAATGTCCTGTGGGCACACAGGACATTAAGCAAAACCAGCAACGGCGAATCCCCGTTCAGCCTAACCTATGGAACAGAGGCAATGATTCCAGTAGAAATTGGATGCCCATCCCATAGAGTGCTCATGATGAGCAAGATTGATAACGAGCGCGAAAGAAGGTTGGATCTCAACTTACTTGAAGGGCGCATAGAGGCGGCTATCATCAGTGAAGCCAGATACAAGAAAAAACTGGAAAAATATTACAACCAGCGCGTGAAAGAATGCCACTTCAAGAAAAATGATTTTGTCCTTCGAAACAATGAAGCAAGCCGCGCGATACCCCTAGGAAAAATGTCACCCAATTGGGTGGGACCGTATCAAATCTCAGAAGAATTGGGGAAGGGCGCATATGCTTTAAAAGATTTGAATGGAAAGAAGATCCCGCGCGCATGGAACGCGGCACAGCTTAGAAAATGTTTCATGTAAAAAATATCAAGTTTGTAATCAAGGCTTTTTAAGCCATTATGAATAATGATACGCGCTATCTTCTCTTAATGTGGATTCTACTACCTCTTGCATACATGTTTCACACTTCCCTTTATTAGTTTTGAGCAATATGACAACATCGTATTGACATCAAAACAAAATAAAACGAAGTAAAACATACATGCGCGAGCAACAAGCTCAAACGCGTTAACGAGTCTTAACTCTAAAACGTCAGGGCCTTAGCCCAATTCTATTATCTTTTGCATACATGTTTCACACTTCCCTTTATTAATTTTGAGCAATATGACAACATCGTATTGACATCAAAACAAAATAAAACGAAGTAAAACATACATGCGCAAACGCGTTAAAGAGTCTTAACTCTAAAACGTCAGGGCCTTAGCCCAATAATGTGAGCCTTAGCTCAAACAACTCACAACATCCATCCTGCATGCTGCGCAGCCTGACCATAAAACACCTAAACACAACTAAGGCAAAGCAAATGCCAAAACATGGTTGTTAAGGTCTCAGGTCGGGGTCGCGCGCGAAATTGTAGTGGATAGCTGAGTAACACATTGACGCGTAAGGATAAAAAACTCATAATTCCATAAACGCGCGATAACGTCGCGCAAAAAGGAATAATGAAAGCGCCAAGACACGTGTCAACATAATCAAGATATGGCAAAATCACTTACAATATGACAAGGGTTAAGTATAATAAATTTCTTACAACCTTGTTCTTATTCCAACGTGCAAGCATATCTTATATTCAACAAGCAAACATGCGATATAAAGAGATGAATGGGAATGCGCAAGATGCGAAGAAGGAAAAACAAAATTTCATTCCAAAGCGTTGAAATTTACAAGTTTACAAGATGAGATACAAACTACAAATAAAAATAAAAACATGAAGGGCTTCTCAAGTCTCCACGTTGACATCAGCCTCTTCATCATCCTCATCATCGCCCTCAGCATCTGGCGCAGCCTGCTCCTCTTCATCTCCAAACTGACCATAGTCAAGTTCTTCATCTTGAATGGAGTCTTCTGGCACAACAGTGTCAGGAGCGGATCCTTTGGCCACGCCAGACCCGCTAGCAACGCCAGCATTCTCCGCGCCAACGTCGCCGCCAGCCCCTTCGCACTCGTCAAGTAATTTCTTTAGCGCGGCGAGATCGGGCTGGTCAGCAAGCGCGGATATCTGCAAATCATAAACAAAAATATGAGTACAAAAAGACTTAGAAAATAAGTCAAGGTAATCTCATTAAGGTTAAAATACCTGTGCAAGGATGGGAATGAGAGTATTCATATACTTCTCCCCCATCGCGTCCATTTCCGCGCAGGCAGCGTTGCTCTGATAAGGGTACTCGGATGGGTTCTTCTTCAACATGCCATATTCGTAACCATCCGTGAACCCTTCAGCTCGGCCCACCAAGCGCGCGGCAGCGTTACAATCCATCACCAGGGCCTGAAACTCGCCTGAGTATTTCATCGCGTAAGCGCAACGAGTCATGCCCTGTGAGATCAGCCAGTGGCGATCCTGCGCGAGGCCAGCAACAGACGTCTCGAGGGCAGGAACCTGAGAGTTTAATAACTCAACAGTTTCTTTAGTCTTTGTTAGCTCCTCTTTGTCGGACGCTGCTGCCGCCAAGATTTTTTCTTTTTCCACCCGCGCAGCATCAAGTGCTTCCTGGCTAGACGCTGCCGTCGCCAGGGCTTCATCTTTATCGGCCTGCGCGGCCGCCAGCTCCCTCTTCAGGCGCGCAACCTCACTCTCCAGTGATGATTTTTCTGTTATGGACTGGACAAGAGCTTGGTCACGCGCCTCCGCCTCAAGCTCCAACTCGCGCGCGCGGCGCGAGTACTTGGCCGCGTCCGCCTCCGCCGCCTGCAGCTTCTCCCGCGCAGCCTGAAGCTCATGGCCGCGCTTCACGAAGGCGCTGTTGGCACTGGCTCTGTTCTCACTGAGCTCGGCTTGAAGCTTCTCAGCTCTCTCGCGAGCATCAGAAAGATGCCAAGCAGACACCTTAGCCTCTTGCTTGGCTTCCACAAGAGCATCACGTACTTTTACGTAATCAGAGCGGAGCTCTTGGGAGGCAGCAAAGAAGGCAGACCCAGCAAACATATGGTCGTTGAGCAGGTTGTCGCGAGCGCGGTCCTCCTGGAACCTCCTTTCAGTTGGAGGCACAGCATGAGCCTAGAATTCCGCACACACACCCATGGACTGAAAGGTGCTGTCTTCAGTAATATTCCATCTCAGGCGGTAAATGTGATCGGATTCCTGCAAAAGCAAAGTAATTATCTAAGTTATCAAAACACTAAGATGGAAGTCCGCGCAGCGGAACAAAAAATAACCCATACCTGCGGGGATGAAGCAGAAAAGTCATCGCCAGCCCTACGAGAAGGCTCCGCCGCGAAGCCTCGTGGCGCAGCAGGGCTGGCGCGGGCGCCCGCGGAGTCTTCAACTTCAAACTCCTCACCCTCCTCTGAAATAGGCCTCTTCTCCTGCGACCTAGAATCAAAAGCGGTCTCGCGGGGAGGGCTGTGCGCAGGAGGAGGTGAGGGAGGTCTCGACGCCGCCAAATCAGCGCGCAAAACGGCCTCCTGCTCCTTAGTAATGCCGATGAGGGGAGATTCATCGCTTGCAGGAGCAGGAGCAGAGCCAACAGCGCTGGCAACGGCGCCAGGGGCGCCGCCAGAAGCTTGTGCACCAGCTACGGCTTCTATGAAAAAATCAACAACAAGAAATGCTTCAGGACTTGATCTAAAAGAGTCAGAAAATAAGAGCGCAATACGTACCTTGGCGCAACTCCGTTCGCGCAGCAAACATCGCCATGAAGTCCATTCTACCCTTCTTTGAGGGTAAAACGGGGGACTTCGAAGCGACCTCCGGCGCAGCCTCGGCATCTTGTTGCGCTGTCGCCGGCTCTACAAACATTTGAGTAAGACAAGATTCATTAGTAATCCTATAAGGATCGCGCTCATAGAACCATAAAGAAAAAGCAAAGTTTACCTGTCGTGGGCGTTTCCGCCGCGCGAAGGGAAGAGGTGGTGGCACCATGCCTCAGGTGGACAGGAGGCCTGCCCACTTTTATAGGCAGGGAAGACAAGGAAACCTTGGTGGTAAACTCTTGGGTTTTCCCAAATCCCCCCGCCTGAGTAGGAGGGTTCTGAACAACAGGGGCAACATCTTTTTTCTGTCTCTTACTGGCCCCTGCGCCAGTTTTCCCCTTAGCTTTACGCTTTAGTTGGGGCGCCTCCTCCTCCTCCTCCTCTTCCGCGAGCTCCAGCTCGTAGTTTTCGAGCGCATCTACAATACATGCAACAGAAGTGTTAGCAAATGTTGGTATTATAAAGGAAAATGCATAAGTACAAAGGCTTACCAGGCGCATCGCTGTCGAAGACAAATCCCAGATCAACAGGGATGAACATGTCCTCAAAGCGATCAGGGAAACCAACCTCCCCAGCGCCAAGCGCGACGGAGCCACCCTCCATGTGCTCATCATAGGCAGCATGGATATACTCCTTGGTGACTGCACAAAAACAATTCAAATGAGTTCAGCAAAAAGAATTATATTCGCGCAGAAGTAAAGCAATGAGATAAACTTACACAACCCGTCGACTTGGATAACGGGCTCAAGCGCGCTGTCCGCCCACCTCTTGCTCATACCAACCCCCACCAGCGCCTCCTCACAAATGTTCTTGGCGGGGGATGGTTCAGCGGTCAGCTTATTAACCCAGGCGCCAGTTGGGTTCTTGAGGACACCCACATCCGCAGGCGCAGAAGAAATCGCGCGCATGGTCATGCGGATGGGGATCACACCAGCCCTTATGTAAAAGAACCTTTCAGACCAGTCATGAAGGCTCTTGAATGAAACAGTGGAGCACTTCACCTTCTGACTGCGAGGAATAAAAGGGAACCAACTGTCTTGGATCTTGGGCTTGTAAAAATACTGAAAGCGCCGAGGGGTGGGCTCCTCGCGCTGGGATTTGCACATGAACTCAAAGTGAGTCATGCGCACAAGTCCAAACGGATGGACTTGGGATATATGAATCCCATAAAACTGAAGCAGTGCACCCACAAACCTTGTCATCGGGAGACGAAGGTTGCAGTGGGTGAAAAAATGGCTATATAGGGATATATAGCCGTTAGGCGGGTTCGCCGCCGTTTGCCCGGACCCAGGCAACATGCAGCCAAACAGGGTGGGAAAACCCTGAGAGGCAATAAGGCTGTCAAGATCAGCCTGCCTCAATTTGCAGGGGATTTCATTCCACATCTTCACGGCCTTGGCCCTCCCTACCTCCTCCGATGAGCCCTCAGCAGCCTTCTTCCCCTTGCCGGTCTTCTTCAATGTAGACATTACTAATGATTTTCTACAGCAATGGATGGGGGAGATTGTGTTGTCTGAGCTATCAGACATACAACGGTGACAAACAAAAAACGATGCTTCTGAACAACAGATATTTGGGAAGCAGAACAAAGATAATCAGAAGACAAAGAAAGAAAAAGTTCAGAATAATAAACAAGAAGATGAAGGATACAAAAACCTCTAAGGGCTGGCTTTTATAGGCCCAGGAGAGAGAAAAATGGGTGCTGATCGGACTTCACGCGCCCCCACTCGCAGGTTTAAGCCACTACGAGCGCGACACGTGTTCCTGACACTGTGTGAGGGGACATGAAAGGAAACTATACGGCTGCTGCCAGAGTTCACGCGCCACCACTCGCAGGAACAGACCAACGCGAGCGCAACACGTGTCCCTGACAGCATGTGAGGGGACACGAAAGACAACTGTAGCACCTCGAGCACACGAAAGGCAAGACACGTCTCCATCACCGAACCACGTCAGCAACAACCAACCACGTCCAGGGACGATTCGTTTTCAACTAAAAGGATAGAACTTCGCGCAACGACGAACTATAAGAAGAAAAAGACAAAACACCTACTAAAATAGCAAATTGTTAAGTCTAACATCTATCTTGCCTCGCTCGCGCGAGACAAGACACACATTAGACTGGGGGGGCTTGAAGAGGTATGTACCCGCCTCAACACGGAGCAAGGCGGGTCAACCCACAAGATAAAGACAAGAAGCTTGAAATCAAGACATTATGAAGGCACTAAGCCAAAACCTACGCGCATGGCGCATATCACATATGCTCAGGCAGCATATGCCCAGGCACCACACATGCTCAGGCATCATATGCCCAGGCACCACACATGCTCAGGCATCATATGCCCAGGCACACATATGCTCACGCATATCACATATGCGCGTGGCGCATCAGCGCGCGGCGCATATCACATCTGCGCATGAAACATCTGCGCGTGAGAATAAAGAGAAGACCTCGCGCATCCTCAGGATTGGCGCATATCACACATGCACATAATCAACCTCGTCCTTATCCAAATCAGGATTAGGGCAACCTTGATTGTGCACGTCAGACAACCTTCCAGAAGGTATCTTTTTAAGGAATAAGAATATGCTGATGTTGACAGCTGCCAAATGAAAGGTGAACAACTCAGCATGACACATGTGCTACCACGTGATTACGACCAATGAGAAAGCACCAGGTGTCCCCAAGGACACGTGGCGCCAAGCAATTGGAGGAGGCCAACAAAACCCTAATTGGGTCTGAGCCCAATCAGTGGAAACCCTAGCATATAAATACAGCATCAACTCCACAAGGAAGGATCATCAAATATCACCTGATAACATACAATCACAGAGTATTCAGCTATTAAGCAATACACTCTAAATTCCTTACTCTCACATATTATTATCTTCACCCACAAATACTTATTCTCACACCGGAGGGTTACCCCAAAGAGGACCCTCTGTCCCTTTCTGAGGGGTAAGTTGACGGTGTTGTTCGTTTTGTAGGTGGAAGAACCCAGATCCATCAAATCCAAGAGAAACCATCGGTGAAATTGCATAATCACACCCGAGGAAAGTAGATCGTCTACCAGTGAGTCGATCCACGCTTCTTCACATACAGATTCATGACAGGCATGAGAAGGCTGTAGAGCTTCTGTCTGCGATCCATTTCAGCAGCAATGGTTGGCATGAGCTTTCTTTCACCAGCAGAAGTCCCAGAACTGTCACACAAAACAATTCAACATTAGCAACAACATGAACCGGAACTTTTGATTAATATATACTAATAATAATATAAAATGAAACCTTGTGAGGAACTCAGAAATGGGATGAGACGACAATATGGGAGATCAATCACCATTAGCGATCCGTTGGATATAAGGCTGGAGATCATCATATGTAATAACCGGAACTTTTGACTTATAAGTTTTCCGGTCAGTTGCTCCGTGGAGATTCCATCTGTTCAAGTACTCCGTACCGGCATTCTGAGTAAGAATCTCAGACAACACATTCTCTTGAACAGAATCACAGTTTTTAGTCATTTCTTCTATGAATTCAAGAGCCTTGGCATCTTTCTCACACGCCGGAGATGAGATTGCAGAATCAACAGCCATGTTAATTATATATATAGGAAGAGAGAGGTTGTGTGTTATGAGGAGTGAAAGATGGTGGTGGGTTTTATAGGGTGGAGATGAGATGCCACGTCAGAAGTGGTGGAATTGGCCGAAGGAATAACGTTGTTTTGGAAGGGTGTGGACGGAGTTTGCATGAAAATGTTTTTCGTAGGTGTTGACGTTGTAAGCTGGGGAGGAGGCAGGTGGGACCATTCATGTCATCATGTGTATATCAAAGAGTGACAGGTGGGGCCGGGGTAATGACACGTCAGCTAGGGTTTGGAATAGGGAGTTTGTCCGGGCACCGGACCACACGGCTCTTTTCCCCTGAGATGTATTAGCGGACAACGATGGGTTGCTGGCGAACCGACAATTTCAACGGAAATAATAATAATAAAAAGGTTATACAGTTTATATACTATTTTATTAGAACATTAAAACAAAAGGTATTACAATTTTACAAACAACTCCAAAAAAATTGAAAATGTTGTACACTTGCTAGAGAGAAAAGAGATCGAAGAGAAATACATTTCATTCATATGTTATCAAATACCATTACACACATTTGTATAATTATACTACTTCTAACTAATATTGACTCTAAATAGAAAAGTAACTGGATATTATGTTTGTTCATTGTGGTCATTCATAATGAATAACATGTTTCATATTTTTTGAACTTTAAATTAAAACTTCAAAGAAAAAATAATAATTACTTAGAGAAGGAAGATCTTACTTGTGTATTGCAATAAATCAAATTTTTAGAGAATAACCGTAACAATAATTAAAAAATAGTCTAAAACTTTTATAAATCGTTTTAGATTAGTTTTCCCTTTTGAGTATTATTTTCTAAACATATAAATAAATAATGATTTGAAACACAACCTCAACGAAGTAGTCAAATTACAGTATTTTCAAAATGGTGATGAAGGCGAATATCTTATTGAAGTACAAGTAGATTTGATGAAGATATTACTTTATGATAAAAATAAAATAAAATTCGCCACCTTAACCATTTGATCTAGATGGATTCAAAAATTAGCGTTTGACCAATTTACTTTTCCTAGCTCTCAGCCTCTCACCACCTACTTGCTAGACTCACAAATTGAAAATCTTCATGTAATATGTATAAACCCGATTCATACTATAGTTCTTTTTAGAGTATTTTGTAGAATTAAAATCCGCATCATTATAAGGGAAGGTTAATAAAGCTCTTTGGTTATTATCGTTGACCAAGGTGATAAACAATACTAAGGTTATATCTTTTTATGGGTGAAACATAGAAAGAAATTGAATTGAAAGAAGTGATGTAAATTCAACTTTATAACTTTCCTTTATAATGTTAAAGTTCTAGTTCCTTGGTTGGTTGAGTTGCTACCTGTGTATGTTTTTTTGGTAGGTTGAGTTTCTTTCCCTTATAAAGTATTGTAAGTTTGGACAATACATTGCTTCTTGTAATTGGTCACTTTCTTTTTAATAAGATTGGGCTTTCAAAAAAGAAAAAGAAAAAAAAAATCCGGCAACACTACGTCTTTAACTACTTACGGTGTTAAATATCACTCCTCGTGAAGCTAGACGTAAAGATATAGATTTCCAAGATGTATTGGATTTCTTTAAAATCCATCGTGGGGATATTATATCAAGTGTTATGCTATATGTTTATATGTTGTAGTTTAATTTGTAAGGGTTTGTTAAAGCATCACATCAATGTTAATGTCATGTAGATAGTGAAACTTTAACTAGCTCATTCCTTAACGAAGACGTTGTGGGTTAATAAGCTTTAACTAGCTAGTTATGATAATGGATGAATTAAAGGAAAAAAACCATAAAAAAACGTTTGATTGATTGTTTGTTAGTGAGTGGCTCACAGAGTTACCGTCTATACCCAAATAAAAATAGATGTTTTCATAAGGAAGCCATCAAAAGCTTTCCACAAATTGAGATTTGGCCGTAGAAGAATAGAATCCCTTACTTGAACGAAACTAGATCTTGTGAAATCATATTGAATATTTGACAATACATTACGTACATTGTGAAAATCCTTGTTTACCAGTCACACATTGTCTAACCAAATCAAATTCCCTCGAGACGTTCATTAAAACAATCAAATTCAGGGGGATTCTTCTCCAAATTAACGAAGTGATCTTGACGGAATTGCCAAGATCCTTTTTGCGTCATATCTAAGAGATTCTTTGGTTCGGATCGAAAAAGAAATGTGATCACTCGATCCGTATCAAATTAACTGCATATCCTTGAGGATGCCACCAAAGCGCCAATTCATGCTTGTTAATGGTTGTTGCCTCCTCCATAACATCATCCCTTTTAAATAGCACGACGCGGTGTAACCAGCATTAAGGGGGTGCCACATTGGCATAAGCTGGCGTTTTTCATCCCACAACGACCTTATATTGTCTAAGAACTTTCATGTTAGATTTGTGAAACTATATTAAGTAGCTATAGAAGTTTCGCATCACATTTATCGACTATGTTCATTTCAAGTCAAATTCATTACATTCAACTACATGTGCATCCAAATTTTATACAGAAATAGTAAAAAAAGTCACATTTTAAATATTGTGCACATAGATCATATTCAAAAGAAAACATAATTATATAATTTCATTCTTTTAAGCATATATTGTCCACACAGACCATATTCAAAAGAAAACATTAACACTTAGCGACATGGTGTGAACTCACCTCCAAAAGTTAAATCTGCTATTATTACGTTTTGTTATGAATAATTGCATAACCACTAACTGTTATTACTTAAACATCTAAAAATCTCTGATTATGTTTACTAGTATGTTTGGGTTCATTTGATCTCAACCCATTATTATCTAATAAAGAATGTGAACTCATTAGTTCTTATTTGACTCGTAAACGGGTTTAAGTCACATTGCTTGGATCATTGCCCATCATTGTAGATATAACTGATCGGTATATTTGGACCAAAATTTGTCACTTGAACCTATCAACTCACCAGTTCAAAACATAATGTCTTAAGGATTACATTAAAACCACATCGTGGTTATCTCACAATATTAACTATTCATGAAATAAACCAATTGATTTTTACATGTGTGCTAAGTATTTTCAATTTTAACGTAGGTAATTGGAGTTAGTTATTTTCAGTGTTTGATTTTAATATTATTTACGTAGGAAACTTTCATTTACATGTTTGATTATGTACTATTTTGTTTCTATAATTAATATTATACTTCTGAAAATATTATAAGTTTTAAGTTCATTGTGTCGCGCTTGTTTATATACGTGTTGGTATATATTTCGTTTGAAAATGATCCTGGTCTAATATAATATATTTTTACTTTTTTTTTTCACGACATAACATCACTCTAAATTTCAAATACAAACATCAATTTTCTACATACGCCTCGATATAAATTTTATTCAATACCGAGCTCACACGATGCACAACCAAAACACAAGGGTCAGATATAATATATTTATATATATGTTTTCTTCATGACAACTTAATTTTATATAAATACAACTTTATTTCTGTCTACGTTTCGATATAAATTTTATTAAAATCACATATAACGCAAGGACAGACTTTAATAATTTTATGTTTTATCAACGTCACATCGAGTCATGGAGGTTAATGTATACCAATATTTCCGCCGCAACGCTGAGCCATTTACTAGTTTCCAACTTAAATTCGATTCTATATTCTAAAACATATTTCATTAATAATAGGTATTTATCATCATCAATTTGTGATGATTAATACAGTATTTTATTAAATTTAAATTTACAATATTTAGTCAAACACTACCTAACTCATTACATTCTACTACATGTGTAATGCCGTTAAGTTATGGAACTACCATTGAAATTTTCCGTGGATATAAAACGGTATGAGATTTGGTGATATACTTGTTTATCTAGAAATTTTGTACTTTTTAGGTAACCATAATCAAAAGGAAAAAAAATATTTTTTCACGAATGTATGTAATTATGCAAAAATATACATGGTCGGGCCTCATTTTGTTATGTTATTATGCTAGGCTTATGTATTAGATAACTCGTTATTGTAACATTATTGTAGCTTTTGCTTAACTCTTGGATTAGACCTGAGGCCATTTCTCTTGTAAAGCTTATTGGGCAAGCCTATTTGGGCCCAATCAATAGAAACCCTAAGGAGCATAGTGCTCTCTATAAAAGGGGCATTATTTACTACGCTCCTTAGACATCCTTTGGCAATCTTTATCTTTCCTTCGTGTTCATATGTTTTGCATACATACGATCTGAGATCCTTGTGTGGTGTGACATTCGTCATTTTCGGTTCGCATTTATACTTGTTTTTGTATTGTAAACCCGACCCGTTTTGGCTTATGGATCATTGGATATTAATAAAACAAGAATTTTATGTTATAATCATGTTTAATACTTGTGGTTACGTCCCAAAGTCTTTAATGGTGTTTAAAACGCTTATTTTGTGCTCAAAACGACCTAAAACAAACTACGGAGACTAAAATTGCCAAAAGATCAAAGTTTGTCCAAGAACCCCACCTCACATGACGTGTAAAGCTGGCCTCAGCCTGCTGCGCAGCAGGACACAGTTCGTTTCAGCAAAATAAGTTTTTTTTTAACGTTTTTGGTTCGTTTAAGCTCGTTTAAGGCCCAAACTCGTGTTGTAACCATCCAAACCGACTAAGACTCAACCCATAATTATTCTAGAACCCTCCACACATGATGTTATCTCTAGATATAATATTTTTAACTCAAAAATTATTTAAACAAAGGAATCAAAGTGTACCGGTTTATCCATTGAGTAAAGGTTTTATCCAATCCCTCAAACCCTAATCCCCCCCCCACCCATAAATACCCCACTATATCAGCCATTTTCTCCTTCTCATACTCATCTCATTCTTCCAAATTATTTGAACTTGCAGGTTGTTTTAGCTAGTTTTGCTTAAATTTGACTTTAAAAGTCAACGGAACTGAATCTTGCATTTCAATCCTTTTTGGGTATATGTTTTTGATAATTTTAGTGGTTCTAAGTTATGTTATGTTAAGAAAACCATTTTTATATTTATTTAAGGCTTGTGGTCGTTCAAACATATATTTATGCATTTTAGGCCCGTTTGGGTCGTTTTTGGGAAATTTACTCGCTTAACTTTTTTGTTTGAGTTTAGATCTGGAAATTTTAGTTTATTATTAGTTCTATGGTTTTGGGCATGTGATAACCATCCTCGGTCTCATACCGAGTCAAGGAAAAACTGAACACCTGTTTAAACACTTTATTTAATTTTTAAACAAATATATTGTATACAAACATTCTAGATATGGGTTTTCCTTTATATTTTAGTTCTATGGTACTGGACATGTGGTAACATCCTCGGTTTCATATCGAGTCAAGGACCGAACCAAACCGAACACTCGTTTAAGCACTTTATTTAACTTTTAAATAAAGATATTGTATGAAGCACTTTAGATTTGAGTTTTTCTTTATATTTTAATTATTATATGGTTGATATGGACGTGTAGAACAAATCTTAGCCTGAACCCAAGTTTCGTGTAAAAACCGAGTAAAACCGAACACTCGTTTTAACGAGTTAGTTAATGTTCAAACCACCAAAAGTTAAACTTATCTTTTTAGTTATGTTTTATCTTATATTACTCATATTACTTAAGATTTTGGAAGTGTTAGAACAAACCTTGCCCTAAACCAAGTTTTGGGTAAAAACCGAGCAAAAGTCGAACTACTCGTCTTAACAAGCTAGTCACCGTTCAAAACATCAAAAAATCATTCCAAACCTTTTTAACTCATGTTTCACTTTATATTATTTATATTTCTAATATTATGGTATGTGGGAACCAAACTTAGTTTTATATCGAGATCGGGCCTACTTACACTCGCTTAAACCCGAGTTTGGGACTTAGTTGATAAAAATCCTCAAGCTTGTTTAATCTACTAATTTTATTGAAGTTATTCATATATTTAAAATTTTTGCTAAGTTGGATGTGGATTTACTACCTTATCAAGTTCCGAACCGACTAAACGGAACAAATCTTAAAAGTCGGATCGTGATGCTTACATTAGCAGGATCATGCACAATAGCACTAAACCAACTCCCCTATGTAAAACTTAACAAATGTTGAGTAAAACTAAACATCAAAGGCCCGGTTTCATGTAAAAACCATTTCATGTTATGCTTACTTTATTTAACCGTATTTTGTAAAATATAACTTAAACTCCCGAAAACCCAAGTCTTGTTTTTATGAACTTTTATACCATTTATATCTCATCTTCAAGACTCATTATAAACTCAAGGTCTTTCAATCTAGGACACACGTTAAACCATCGGCTCGCTTTCTTGAAGACTATTATTATATTCTAAGTTTTCTTTATCGACATCACTATTTTCAAAGTGAGTAATTTCATCCCCGTTTTCGCTTTTATACTTTGGGGGGTAGCTTGCATACTTACTTAAACAAAAATGATTTAAGAGTTGGATTCTCAAACCACAAACTATAGTCCATGTGTTACTTAGAATAATTGCTCGATTGTGTGCTATATGTGTCATATGATTATTTGCTAAATGTTTATTGTTTTTTTGGTTGGCCTCATCCTCATCCTTAATAAGTATGATCATACGCTCCTCCTTATAATTTGATTATAATTTTTGCCTATTATAAAGGAGGCTCATTTATTTATTATTTATATATCGCAATTGTCGTTATTATTTACGGTTTCACATAAGGGTTGTGGATTTTGCCTCATACTATATCTATACAAAAATCATGGAATTGCTCATCAACATTCACGTTGACAAAATATATTTTATGCAATGCTACAGGTTTGATTGTTGGTTGACTGAAGATTGAAGACGTTATTTTCATTTTGGACCGTTAGGATTATTAGTAAAACGAACTATTTATTTCTCTTGTATTTTGTTGTATTTGTATGAACAAGTTGTGATGTTTTTTATGTTAAATGAAATGAATTTGTTGTTTAAATATTGACACACTTTAATAGTGTCGTGCGCATTGAAACAATCACGTCGCACCCTGACATGTTCCGCCACTTTTGTTCCGCGGGGTGTGACATGATGTTAGTGATTTCCGCTCACTATCAACACGAATTGATCCAAAACAAGTTGTTAGATCCATCCGGGAATCTACGTACATACACATTTTTATGGTAATAAAAAAAAACATGTCCACTAAATGAGATGATCTAACACATTAGTACCTCAAGCCTTGTACATGTTGCATTGATGTATGTATTATATATTGTTACTTTAAACTTTTTGCGTTTTATTTATTGAAATTCTTTGCCTGAGATTGTACTTAATATTATTCCTTTCACTTTGCTACTCTAAAGAGTATTATTAGTTAAAAGTATAAATCTGTAATACTTGAATTAGAAAGAAGTACAATAATTGCATCAACCTACCTATTAATTTTCATTTTATCAAGTTACACTTATAAGAATTTAAACACACTACTAAGGACACTTATCATACCACTAAACCACTATGTAATGACCCATGTACTTTCTAATTAACTCAAACCTGTGTTATGTTTTTGATACGATTCCATTTTTTACCACCCTCAAAATTAAGTTGCTAGATCCACTAATTAGAAAGGATGGTAACCCTTCTTTTTGATCTATTCATTTTTGTGAAACAAGAGGCATGTGGTAGGGTATGCAGTATGTGTACATGGTTTTTTTTTGTGTTTATTTTGATTTAAATTTTGAACTACATATCAACCTACATTTTTCATTATTCATTTTAATATTTTATATACTATTTTGGTAGGTATAATTGGGTGAAATGATTAAATTATTGATATAACAATTTACCATCACTACTAAAATACGTTGTATTTTTTTTTCCATTTGTTTTGGTAGTTACATTCACCGTTATTGTAAGAACAATGCTACTCAAGGAAAGTTAAAGAGAATAAAACGTCATACTTTGGTAAGTATGACTGGGTGAACTAATTAAATTATTGACATAACATTTTGATGTCACTAAGTAGTAAAATATTCTTTGTTGTTTGTTTTCTAGCTGCTTGCTAGTTTGTGGTTTATGAAATTTGCTGTTCAAAAAAATAATAATAATAATAATAAAATATTCTGTACATTGCTTTTTCATATGTTTTAGTAGTTATATTCATTGTTACCATAAGAGTGATGTTACTCTTCAAGGAGTTAAAAGTTATAGAGAATAAAACCTCATACTTTGTTTGGAGAATCAAGTATCACCACTCGAGGATCCGTATGAGATATTATTTGCGTTATTATCATAACTAAACATATATCATAGACATCGACATAACATACAAATTATGCAACACGCGTCCTCGTTATCAATCCTATGATGTATCACTATCGACGTATGTCACCATGTGAGTTTGTTTGTGATTACGTGGGTTCCTAATATGTATGTGTTTGATTAGGTTTCATATTTTTCTTCCACACACCTTCTTAGCAATCATAACTCAAATTTCAAAATCAACTTTTTAATACATGAATATGGAAACCAACAAAATACATATATGAATAATACTCATTAACAAACACACTTGTACGATAGCGTCGGCAACAAATAATTAAGTAAGGGGTGTCTGTTGCGTGATACGTGGATTGTTCATTTGTTTTGATGCGATTTTTTTAGTTTACTATGTAATTATCACAATAATAAAACAAAGATTGTTACCTTACCGAGTTAAAAATGAAAAAAAATATATTTATATGTAATCGAAAACGGACCAAACGACAAAGTGCATATATATGCTATATGAGTTGGTGATATTAAACATATTCCCTCAATAGACAATTATTTAACCTAGTTACTAGCTATAGTTTTTAAAATAGTAAGAATATGATTACCAAAGGTCTAAACCAGAGAGAGAGAGAGAGAAAAGAAGAAGAAGAAGAAGAAGAAGAAGAAGAAGAAGAAGAAGAAGAAGAAGAAGAAGAAGAAGTTACTAAAATATATATGTGAAAAGTATGATATTTATTATTTAACCTTACGCTTGTAACTGTTTTTGGGTTCTACTTGGTAGGACTCGATTTTGATAGGGGATCGAGTCATATGACCATTCATGAATTTATTTACATCCCTACTTTTTACCGTATCTTTTTATGTAAAGCTAATCTATGCAATTTCGTGTTAAAGAATCATTTACATACTTGGCCACTTGGGTTGTAACTCAGTGCTAAGAGGTGCGTGGTGGAATATCTGACGGGCTCGAAATGAAGTTGTTTTTCAAACGGAAGTTAGCAGAAAGGATCTTATTTTCGATTCTCTTCTTACTTACTCGTTTTCATAGATTATAAATAGAGATAGTAAAAGTATTTAGTTGGACTGAGTGGCTTAAAAATCATTTTCTTGTAATGTAACTGTTTTGCTTTTGTTGCTAGCTTTTGCTAGTTTTGGTTCAATAAAAGTTGTTCTAAAAAAAGCTTTTTACAAATACCATGCTTATGGACATTTCCTGAAAATCCAGTATCTCTTATATCCTCGGCCGAAACAAGATTCCTTTACAGTGTTACAATTTACAAACACCCTACTTATGATTGTGTGTATTCAATCAAATGTTATTTGTTACTTGCTTATGTGCTTGCATTCTATCAAATTCGGAGAGGTCTATCATAATCACATTATAGTATGATCATACGCCGTCCTAGTAGCCATAGCCCGTGTTCGTGAGGCATGGTCAACCGACAATCACATTTGTATGCTAGTCAAAGTAGCCATAGCCCATGCTCGTGAGGCATGGTCAACTGTCACACTATTTGCTTACGGTTTGATTAATTATTACTCACATTATTTGTTTGCGCAGTTATTATTTAGCATTTATCATATATTATTATTAGTGTCAAAATTGATGATTATCTCACTCAACATACGTTGTTGACAAATCTTTGTTTTTCTACGCATATGCAGGTTATCAATTTGATTTGAAGTTAAGGTGAAGAACATATAAAGAATAAAGAATAGTTATATTTTATTTTGTTTTGGTAATTTGTTAAACTTTGTGTACTTGATTGAAATTCGAAATAAATAAATAAATAGATATTTTCATATTTTATATTGTATGATAGTACCTTGTGAGCTGTGAACTACGGCTCGCACTCCGGCATTTCCGTCTTAGGTTGGGGTGTGACACCACATGTTAAAAATCTATTGGTTGTTACCATTTTTATGAAACTCCTTATTTTTATTTGAACCTTTATATATATATATATATATTTCATTACTTCAACCAATCACAGTTAAGAACATTTTTTTTTTCAAAGTTAACATGTAGAGGGATTTTGTGATAAACATAAATAGTTTGTTGGTTTTTAAATACAAAAGATTGTTTAAGGACTTTAACGAGAATTGAATAATCAAAAGTATGTTGGCTTTTATGTGAAAAAAAGGTTAGAAGACTTTTGAGAGTAGGGCTGTCATAACAAGTCGGACATGACACGATAAGGCACGATAACCTGTGGTAATAAACACGAACACGACACGATAACTAATCTTGTCATTTTGTCCAAACACGAACACGAACCTGTTTAGCAGCAGGTTAACCTGCTAAGACCTGTTAAGGGACCTGTTTAAGCATACAATGAATAATACATGTATAATGAAACAAAAATTTTCAAAACAAGCATAAATGTCTTAATTAATACACAATTCATAACATATTTAAAACAAAAAGCCATAATACTTAACATGTATGAAACAAAAAACCACAAATCCAATACATATACTTGAAACAAAAAGCCATAGAAGCAAATCATAACATCCATTAAAGATATAATAGCGGGTTCTGACAGACATGAGTGAAATGCCGTATAAAAGTATGACTTTAGGCGTGTATATTTATTTAATGTTTTAAAATTAAAAATCTACATAGGTTACCAACAGGTTAGAAGGTCTTTAACCTGTTATGACACAAATTTTAACATGTTTTAAACATATCGACCTGTTTAAAACACGAAACATATTAAGTTCAAACCAAAACCTGTTAAAGCTCGTGTCTTGTTAACAAGTATGTGTCATAAACTGACAGCCCTATTTGAAAGAAAACGTAGTGTATGGTGGGTTTTTCATTTTATCGTATGTACCCTAGCTATTATATATTAGCTATTTCTAATTACTTGTATGTTTTTTTAAAACATATTTCGATGCCCGCACTCAAATCATGTAATTCCTTGGCCATCATAAGATTGAATGTGGCATGTAGAGTTAAAGAAATCATTTTTTTCGACTTAATGGATTATTTCATTTACATTTGTGCGTTCTAGTTTCTCACAAATGGTCAAAACTTCATAGGAGTTCGAATCCATGACTTTCACCGTCGAAGACTAAAATTTGATTATTTTAGTTTGTAGATATCTAATGGTAAATTTGAACTCACACACACCGACACACGAATATATAAAGGGGATGGATACATCTTTGTAATCACAGATACAAAGGTTTGTTCTTACTTTAGACAGTGAAAATTTAGATACGTCATTGTAATAGTTTAGACGTGAATAAACTGTATCAACCCATTACATCACCACATCCAAAACTACATGCTGTAACTAAACATAAACTACCTTTTTCCTAAAATATACGTATTTTCTATAAACTTTTTTTTTTACAATTATTTTATTAAAAGAAATTACAGGAATAAACTCAATACCTACATTTATATACATGAACATTTTTTTCCTGATAATGTGACTCGATGAAAAAATATATCTAACTATATAAAAGAGACCAATCACCAGATGCTGGTGAGTCCGAGTTCTACCGAGCAGGCTACTGTGATTGTCCTAATCAGGTTTAATCATTGTAAAACTCAAGTTTCAAAGTTTACAACCGCGCTAAGCTTATATTAGTCATACCAGCCTTTGCGATTCATAGTGTAACTTACATTTCCTTTTTATTCGAGTGCTTTTTGTTTTTTTTAAAAAGGTCAGCGCAAACTCTTTTGTCTACGTCGGCAAACATTGCTATCTACACACTGTTTGTTCTTTCGAAAACATTTCATTAAAAATCGTCTGCGTGAGCTCTTCTTGGTGCAGACTTGACTCATCAACTTCTAAGATCTTCTAAGGTCGATCTGTAAAGAGTTAAACACTACCACTTATCAACACACACTGTCCACCACCACCACCGCCCACCACCCACCATCCTCCACCACCATCGTCCATCATCACCACCACCCACCGCCTGCCACCACCACCGTCCACCACCTACCACCACTGTTTACCACCATTGTCCACTACCACCATCGTCCACCACCGCCGCCACTGTCCACTACCACTACCACCGTCCACCGCCACCACCGTTCGTATACCACTACCAATTTATTTTAGCAGTTCACATACGTTAAACAGTCTTCTTTTTGCAGACTGTAGAGGTTTGGTTCACCTCTTCTTCGACAAATGTTTACAAATTTGATCCGTAGACTGTAAAAATTTTATATATGAAAAAAAACAAACAACACCTTGGAGTTCATCAGTAAAAGACTTTTAGTTGCAACTTCTTTAAGTTATGTACACTATAGAGTTAATAGCACATTAGTATGTACATAATAAGTTTATACAAGAACGAATGTGGCAAGATTTTAGCTCACATGGGTCTATAGCGAAAGCCCAAGCCCAAGTTTTTCATCACAAAACAAGCCCAAACTTAAATATGTTTCATTATCTATATTTGGTCGAGTTCAAAAATTCGTTCTCGACTTCTCGTTACCAAAAAGTCATCTTCGGGCTACCCGTGGAAGATTCACGTTGGAATCACATCTTCGTCTTTAAAAGAACTAGTGATCGTCCCGCGTGTTGCACATGGAGACATGACGTGGTTAAATCTCATTTACACGAACAGAGGGTAAAATGAGAAAAGAACTAAATAACAAAGAAGAGAGGGCAAATGAGAAAAGAACTAAATAACAAAGAAAAGAGTAAACATTGAAACATTACTATAGCAGTTCATTCTACTTTTATATACTATACAATTACTTTTTAGATCTATTTTTCAATTTTGTTAATCTTCTACAGGTCATTTCACTAGCATCATTCTAACTTTGGTTATCTTTTATTGAAAACTATTAACTTGATTAGTTTAGAGCATTTGATTAGTTTAGAGCATTCTCAACCGATTCATTATTCTCATCTCTATAATTACATTAAAAAACACTATATTTCTCCATTCTGTTTAATTAAATAATATTTTTTGTACCTTAGTTATTACAGTTTTCTCCCTCCATCGTATAATTTACAAAAAAATTTATACTTTTTCTCCAAATTTACAAAAATAACTATATTTTCTCTCTCTATCCTATAATTTGCACTCACAACTATTCAAAACCACACTCTATAATTTAAAATCTCCCCTCACAAAATTTGGGAAACCAGATGAGAATGCTCTTACCCCTTCACTACACGAGTAGGGTTGAGCTTAGTGACCCATTCTATGAATAATTTCGAGTTTTCTTTTCCTTTTTTTCTATATAATTTTTATAGAGGTTATTATTGACCAACTTATAATGTTTGTTAGTAATTTTTATAATTAAAATAATTTCTTTAACTTAATTTTTCATACTCAATGAGTTCGAATATATATTTTTAAAATAATATTGTGCTCAGCCATCCAAAAAAAATGGATTCGTATGAAAATTCGATGCTGCAATTTAGATATAAAACTAAAAAATATCGTATTCAACAGAACCCAGTGAACAATGTACCTCCGCCATTGGCCCCCGCCATCTACGTGATAACACTTTTGTCCATGTTCCATGAATAAATGTGGTGTTAAAGGTAATTTTTGTAAAAAACAAAACAGTTACGACTGTTCAACCATCTAAAAACAGTCAAGAAATGGAGTTGGTGGCCAGCGGGATGAGGTAGGAGTATAAGACATATTCTTATTATTAATTAGGTGGGTTACTTTGGATCATCAACACATCCACATATATTATTGATAAAACAAGTGCATATGATACAACAAAACATAAAAAATAATCATATCTAATCTTATTCTTATCCACACCGATTCAAACTCCATGATTAAGAAAAACAAAATCACATCACTACGTCATCCATTCTACCAATTCTCGCTCCTATTAGGTTTCAACGAAACACCTTTATCCTGCTAAAAGCATTTAACTCTTCAAACTCTCATACAACTTAAAACAATAAATAACTAATTAACAGAAATTAAACTCATAATGCATACTTGATCAAAGTAATCACCACCACTTGAAGGAATCCAATCGTTGGTTGCAGGATTTGATCTGAACCCTTGATCTGTGTATCCACCATAACCTCCGATCTGCAACCGTAGACCATCTTCACCACGTTCCTCTCTCGCCACCTTTATAAATCCATTTCCAGTCTGCAAATTTACAATATATTATGTTACAAAAGTATTTCAACTGTTTAAATATTAATTTCGCTTATTAATAAGAAAACCGTGTGATGTTCTTTATCAATAGAACTTAATTCTTTGTAGTATCCCGTCTCTACGAACTCTTCTTCCACCGTCGCATTATTATCAGAAACTATACCCTGAAATCATAATTAACTTAACGATTAAAAATTAAAAAAAAAAAGAAAGAAGTTACAAAAATAATAAATATTAATTTTGTACTTGAAATTGTGTATTGAAACGTATATTATTATTATTATTATTATTATTATTATTATTAGAGTTTATTAGTATGAGCCCACGGGCTCAGTTTTAATCTAACAATACTCTAAAGATAATATACGTTTCCGTATTGTGTAACAAAAAAAGTACTTGAGATTGATAAATTAAGGATTGGAGCTTGATGAGCTCTGGGATGGTAGAAACCGGCTCGCCGGAGGGTGATCCCGGTTCGTGGTAATCGGGATCACTGCGGTTGGGTTTGGGAGGGCGTTTGGGGAGGATGGAGTCGAAGTGAGATCGGACTTGTTCGGAGATTTGGAGTTGCTGACCGGGGTCGATGATCTCGTCGCTCCGGCTGGGTTTGACGGCTGCCGTTGGTTGACCCACCATGGTTACGATGTTGACCAGGTGGCAGCTGGGTGTGACAAGCGGTGGAGGGGGTGGGTGTGATTTATGAAGTTGAAGTGGGGGGTATTATGGTTGGAAAATATTGGTGGGAATATTGGAGAAACTATGGGCTTGTTTTATTTTTTGACTAAAATCCGGCTTCAAAACTTCACTTTTAGAAGATTATTCTACTTTGTAAAAAAAGGTATTGTTTCGAAATTTCAACTGTAACATAAAATGGTTATTTTGTTAATAGATTTATGTTGTTGTAGATTATGTGTTTAATTAATTCTATATACACTATTACATGAACTAATAATTTAAATAAAATATTTAATAAATAATAAAAATACCCTTTAACAATATATTTATCATAAGCGATTAATATAAAGCCACTCTACAGTACAATTTACAAATAATTAATTAGTTGATTAATTGACATTATTTATTGTTTTTTTTAAGTCTATAGGAGTTTTTTATAAAACATAATATGTAAACAAAAAAAAAGTCATATATAATACCAACAAAACAAATTTTGTTGAATTTAAAGATATAAAGATTTTAAAGTCATCACCTTCCCTTTAGGAGGGGCAATGTCATGCCACTAAACTACTAAATCATGAAAAATAAAAATAAGTTACAAATCTCGAAGTTAGTTGTAATAAACTTAAATACACCAAATAAGCAAAATAAAAATTGCATTACAATATGTAGTTAAATACATCAATGTACAAACATATATAATCAATCAAAATTGGCTACGTTCACATAAAGGGAGTTTTATACTCAACAAGAATGTGTTGGTGGATGGTTGTAACTCCTGTTATGGTGGATTGTTGTGATGGAAATGCCCTTTGGTGGTGTATGGCGGCCTTGGTGGTGAAAGGCAGATGTGTTGGTGGATAATGTTGCTCGGCAACTATGAGGGTGGATAGTGGTGTTAAAAAGGAAACATTGATGGTGGTAGGCGGTTATGATAATAGATGGTGGGCGTAGATGTCAGCTTTAGTGGTGGAGCACAGGTGTTGTTGGTGTTGGGGGGGGGGGGGGGGGGGAGAGATAAGGGGAATGTAAAGGAAAAAAGTGAGGCAGGTAGTTGATATGATCTTCAATAATCTAAAATTACTGATAGATTACAAAATGTGAGAACCATCGGTAAAAAGAAACACATTATTATGTCGGTAATTCGTCAGTGTTTAGTGACAAATTAGCAACGAAACGAAGAAGCATTGGTAATCCGTCGATGACTGCTGAAATATTACCGAGTACTACCTTTATTTTTTGGACTTAATCGCATCATGTAAAGCCAATTTTGGCCTACTAGTACTTGTTTGCGAATACTATGCATTGCTGAGCCTCTGGGCCTATAGTTTTGCTAATCCTTCTATGTGAACATTTGGTGGGCCTAAACATGTATCTGTATATTTATTTATGGCTACAGCCTACACAAACCTAGTTATATTATTTTGTATATTTGCTAGATCTAAAAAACAAATCATATTATGTTAAATAAATTAAATCACACTTTCACATCTTATAAACAAGTTACATAACATTTTCAAATAGTACACATTCACCTATCTTTGTATGTACGCCCATGTGTGTGCTTATGACTAGACGTGGATTCCATGTTGAACACATTCCCTTACCTTTAAATGTGTGACCACGAAGCCCAATGAGTAGACGAGGGCAACACACAAAAATCAAAATAACATACTACAGTTATGAGTCCGCAAGTCTCAATGACATGAGTGGGCAAGAATGCAATAAATTATTTTTTATGCGCACACCAAAATATATGGGAACTCACTCCAAGTACCTTCCTGTCTTTAAGTTAGATTTTCACACCTATATGCTACGCCACGATTGAATGCGCAACAAAGTCGAAGCGTTTAAATTCCGAGATCACTAAGTTAAACAAACACACTTAACAAAAATATTATTGAATCTCCCCACATGCCCACACCCAAACATTGATTTGCTATATTCGAAATATAGAGAGGTTGGCAGTTTTATACTTGATTCAAATACTTGATATTTATAAGCGAGAGCTGAATTGCTATTTATAAATATTATTTCTGACAGATGATCTATCGGTTACGAGTCCTACACCAACAAACGACTGAAACATGTGAACCGAAATACAATCTAAAATCATATGCTCAAGCCTACCAATGGATTATTAACTATCCATCGCTTGCGTGCCATACACAACAAATGGCCAAAAAGTATGCGGGAATCTAATTAAAAAGTCTTAGTGTCAAACCAATCGATGGACTATCCGTAGGTAATAGGCCCTGCACGACAAACATTTGAAAAATCTGAGTGGGAATTCAATATCCCAAATCTTATCGCCAAACACTAACAGGTAGCCGCCGGTAAAATATTTTTTTAGTGTTCATATATTTTCTATTTTTTTATGTGTTTACTTAGTGTCAGAGAAACCTGGTAATTAATTACCAACGGGTATTTTCCATTTCCGTTAATGATACTTCTTTTTTTAGTAGTGGTAGTAATCTTGAATCTTAGCCTACTTATATACACGATTAGGTAATTTACTAGTTTGTGTAATAGTAGTACGTGGTGTGGTTTGATTCAGTTTCACCAAGATAGAGTAACATAGCCATAAGACAGTTTGGCTATAAGATTGTTTTTCCTTGTTATCTTATATATTCGAATTTGGAAACTTACATATTTCGAGTTATTGTTCAATGTTCATATATACACTACAAGAAGATGCAAGTGCTTTCCCTAATGTTTCAAACAATACACACATATACATGCCATATTCTATAAGAATATGTAAACACTCAACCTAAAACACATAAGCATGGCCTTGTTTTGGAAACCTAAACTTGAACACAATATTCATTCACGTAACCTTAAACGCCGAGATCCGAACATGTTATTTCAACCGATAAAACTACCTATTTACACCTTCACTAGTGTTCTATACCCTTTGGGCTTGGACCAGTTGAAGCTAGCTTATAATAAGCTTCAACTTTTCTCTCCAAGTTGTACAACTCATCATGAGCTCGATCATCAGTTTTTGACGGTTGAGAAGATGCCGATAACTTCATGTGCTCCAACGTAGGAACCGGCTTAGGTAAGGTGATGTTTACTGACTCGGAGAACGCCACCACCATCATCATCATCATCAAGAACATCAACAGGAACCGGCTACTCATTGATGATAGCTTACCAATAAGAGGGTTGGAAGTGTGTATTTATATGCATGGTGTTTGGATGTGGGTTGCTATATCGGGTAAGACTTAAGAGAATCTGGAATTAAGGGGTGGTGGAGAAATGGGGTGGAAAAGAATGGTGCAGCCGCTGCCGGCCAAAATCTCAATAGGTGTGCATATCCTGGCTTTACTAATGAGCGGTTGGTTAGGACGTTAAGGGCTTTTAGGGTTGTAGGGTCCTCTTTCTGGCTCTTTTTTGTGTTTGACTTGGAAACTAGAATGTTAGAATGATGATTCCATTATGTTTGGTTGAGTTTTATAGCTTGACACTTTTGCACTTTTCTGATTCTCCAATACATATGGGATTCTCTTTAACCAAACGTAGAGCTTAGTTTGAATAGATGCTAAATTTATCTTATGCATGTGAGTGAGAAAAATCTCAAGTAAGATAAGCAGAAGTCCTAAATTGAATACATATATAGCTCAGATATTTATCTATTATAAAAAAATAAAAAAAATAAAAAAAAGAAAGAAGTTTAATAATTGAATTTTAGTAATTCAGATTATAATGATAATAAATACGAACACTACGACCAATAAGTGAATAACATCTTACATCCTTAACTTTACATTTCGGGTACTAAGAGCATTCTCATCCCACCCCCTATCTCCAAACCAAAAATTACACTAAAACTTACTTTATTTTCTCTCTCCATTTCAATTAAATAATACTTTTTATATCTTTTATCATTACCTTTTCTCTTTCCTTCACTCACAACCACTTTCAAAATATATTAAAAAATTATAGAGGATGAACAGTAACTTTTCAAATATACAGAAAAATCACTACTTTTTCTAAAATATAAAAACTCTTCACTCACAACACCTTGAATCACTCTCTAAATTATAAAAACACCCCTCACATAATATGAGGGGTTGGATGAGAATGCTCTAAGAGCAATCTCACTTTTAAGGTGGGCGGGGCACCCTACTCGGATATGACGTGAGTAGGGTAGCACAGAGGATGAAGCGAAATTGATTGTTACCGACAGTTACAGTCATAGTGGTTATTTAATATATAAACACTTTTTTTAAATGGTAGCATAGATTCTAATAAAAAAGTTACACCATCACCAACCGTCTTCCTCTTAACCACGAATTCAAACAACCTCGTGAACCAAAACAACGTCAGTCGAGCAGGTTTACGTGTCGGTTCACACAAACCATGGATGAACGAGTAGGAAGCATCGCTGTTAATGGTGTGGGTCGATAGCATAAATGATCCTATCACCGGTTCACAAACTTCAGTTTTGGTTAAACATTCGTGACTATTTTCAAACCTGCATGGGTCGGGAAAGGTACCGTTCCATGGAGCTTGAAACAAGAGCTACATACTTACATGGTTGTATCATGTATGTGATGAAAATGACTTAACTTACGAAGTTGGATTGGTGGTAGTTGTTGAAAGATATTGTTACCACTAATGATAGATAGGCAATCTTGAATTGATAATGATTATGAAAGCATGTATTTGCAAACACTAGACAACGTTTTTAGTTCATTATTCATGTCTTGTTTTCGTTTAACTTGCATTCAAACTTCCCAAAGCCGAAACTTTGTTAACCATAAAGACTAGATGTACACCATACGCATAGTCACATTCATAGGACATAATTGAGAACATACTTGGAAAACGCTTGAAATGATTCTTAAATTTTTGGTTTTTTTTCCGGTTTTGTAGTCACTGTAGCATCCTCTTTGATATCTTCTTTTTCATCTTCACCTAACATTTATTATTTACAAAGAAAGATACATAGCATTACTAAATCTTGTAATCAAAGATATCATTTTGCTTGAAAGATAATAATGGGTAAAAACTGATAACCTCTTGTTTGGCGTTTGGCTGTAACATCCTCTTGGGTATCTTTTTTATCACCTAACACTAAATATGTACTTGACATTATATATTGAATCAAAGATATCATTTGGCTTGAATGATAATGATATTAATGGGCTGTAGTAACTTACAGCGTTTGACACGTTCACGTTTTGCACGTTCCTTCTCCATATGGTAAGTAAACTCGTCCTCGCCGTCAGTGGCTTCTTCTGGGCACGTATCATCGAATCCAAGGACCTCTAGCCTGAACTCCTTATAATTCAGGTCCGCAAATTTGTTCAAAGCCTTCCGATATGTAACTGTTGGATCTGCATTATGAGTCTCTATATCACGGCGATTTTCTTGAAACAATTTGAATCTCCTTGCCTTCTCATCACCCGTATACGTTTTGTTGTGTTTTTTCATCTAGTCTTCAAAAACAACCATGTCTTCGGCGTCGGAATACGGCATTGTGACAATCAACTGCCCCTGTATTTATATAAAAAAACAAATCATGGGTTTAGAAACCTGGAGGAAAATTTTTTATTTATATGATGACGACCATGATTTAGGCCACAAAAATACATACAGATAACAATAGTTAGCAGGTAAATTATAAAAACTTGTTGATTTACAAGGAAACAAAAACAAACAAGAATTAAAGCA